>NC_041410.2:25835992-26435992 GCF_900747795.2 Erpetoichthys calabaricus | reverse complement strand
ACCATGACAAAGTATTACACTAAAACACATTTTAGTGATCACTTTCCCCTGAGCTTGTGTCTTGTATTGAAATGCAGAGATCATATATTGAAGAAGGAGATGTTTGCCAACCGTGAAGTACTTTAAAAGAGTCTAAGGAAAAAGTGTCAGTGCTTCAGAGAGGGCTCATAAAAATGTCTTTAAGCTAATGGGTCATTTCTAATAACTTTAAGTGCATTACAGGAATTAGTCAGGAATTTAATTCTTAGATGGAAAGTAAAACTAGAAGATAGAAGACTGGAAAACAGCATTCAGCTTTATAGTTTTATGTTAAAATGTTGGCACCCCTTGAGAAGAATACATTTTTTACAGTGCATTTTATTCATGGACTCTTTAAGTTGTAATGACTTTTTTTCTTTCTGTATCCTTTTCACTTTCAGCCTGCAAATTCCGATGTAGCCGACATAATAAAAAATTTATGTGAGTATATAACTTATCTATAAATGCTAAAATATATTATGGAGTTGTACTTGTTGCATGATATATATTAAAAAAAATATATATATACATTTTATATACATACAGTATGTGTATATATATATATATATATATATATATATATATATATATATATATATATATATATATATATATATATATATATATATATATATATACACACACACATACATATGCATTTATATATATATATATATATACTGAATGTGTGTTCTATTTGATTTTCTAGCATTCAAGAAACAAAAGAAAAGCAAAGCACACAGCTCCTGTCCTTGCGCCCACTGAATGTGGATCAATAATTAAAGAGAAGGTGTGTGGAGGCGCATGCTGGAGATGTGAATGATTGTGAGGCACTGGGCTGAACCCACCTGCTTTACAGATCACCTATTGTTTGCAGCTTAAATCAATCCAAAACTGCCTGCTGATGGTATATTTTATGAAGAAAATGCAGATGACACAGTTCCTATTAAAAGTATTCAAGTATTTTCACATTTTATTTTGTATCCAATATTTAATCACAGTTGACTTAATCTGACGTTTTTGACACCGATTAATAGAGAAAGACTCTTCCATGTCAAAGTGACAACAGATCACTGCTGAGTGGTTTACATTAATTTCAAATATAAAACACAAAATTTTTGATTACGTAAGCTTTCACCCCCTTCAAGTCTGTTTTAGAGTAATTCAGCAGCCATGACAGCCTCAAGTCTCGTGCAAAGGTTTCTGTCAGCTTTGCTCATCTGGACTTGGCCTTTTCCCTCATTCATCTTTACAAAACTCTTTAACATTGTCTGGTTGCATGGGGCTAATGAGTCAACAACCTTTTTCTAGTCCATCCACAAGTTCAGGACATTAACATTGTTGTTTTTAAGCCATTCTTGTGTACATTTGGCTTTATGCTTGTGGTTGTTGCCTTGCTGGAAAACACATCTCCCCCCAAGGCATGGGTTTCTTGCAGACAGTATCAGATTTCCCCCCTGGATTTCACTGTATATTACAGCTTTTATTTGACCCTCTACCCTCACAGGACCTGCTGCAGCGAAGCATCTTTACATCATGATGCTGCCACCACTGTGCTTCATGGTGGGAGTGGTGGTTTTTGATGATGTGCAGTGTTTGGCTTAAGCCAATCATGGTTATTACCCTTCATTTTCATCTTTATCTTCATCTTTACCCACAATTATGGGGAGTCAATGTGTTTGACTAACCTTCTCCATACACATTGGTCCTGCACCTCCCCAGTTAAACCCTTTTCCTCTACGTCATCCTTTACTCTATCCATCCACCTCCACTTCAGCCTCACCCACTTTCGTTTTCCCTGTACTTTCACTCTTATGACTCTTTCACCCGCATATTCGCAGTGGCTGCAGGTTTTCAGTCTAACCCTTTTCCTAATCAGCAATCAGGTTTCAATGCTAATTAACTCCCTTTCCCTTCATTTTAACAGCCCTGTTTTTAAGTAGACAGTCCTCTGAATTGATTTGTTTCTTCATTAAATGGCAGCCAAACAGAAATGAGATGTGAAAAAAAACAACCGATGAGCAGCTAAATTGGAATGTCAAACTCCAGCAAATTTCACTCCAACCAGTTTCTTAATGAGTAGCCAATTCTTGCTGTCAATTAAAGGTGTTAGTTGATTTTCTGTTTTTTCTAAGACCACCATCAAAATGTTTTAGTGACCTGAGCAGACCAACATGACCAAGACCTTCACCTTTCTTTATTTTCAGGCTAGCTGGTCATGTGGTGGCTTGTTTTGCGTCTCATTATTGTTTGGCTGCTCATTAAGGAAAAAGAAACAACTAATGGGCTTGAGTCAAGTTAATTAAAACTAAGGCAAAACAAGTTAATCAGCAGCAATTAAGAAGATGGTTAGAATGAAAACCTGCAGCCACTGCATCCCACCAGGACAGGAGTTGGACACCCCTGTCCTAATCACATGTCCATCCACTGACAGACTGAGAAGATCATTTCTCCCCCAAACTATGCGACTCTTCAATTCCACCCGGGGGTGTAAACATTAACATTATACAAAGTTATTGTCTGTTTTTACCTGCATTATTATTAATCTTTAATTTAATATTGTTTTTTTGTATCAGTAAGGTGCTGCTGGAGTATGTGAATTTCCCCTTGGGATTAATAAAGTATCTATCTATCTATCTATCTATCTATCTATCTATCTATCTATCTATCTATCTATCTATCTATCTATCTATCTATCTATCTATCTATCTATCTATCTATCTATCTATCTATCTATCTATCTATCTATCTATCTATCATTCCACTTCAACCTACTTCTCTGTACTTTCTTCGATATCTCTCCTCCTTTTCTTGTCTCCCTGATTGTTTCATTTCATATTCTGTCCATCTTTGTAACTTCACACATCCATCTCAACATTCTCATTCTAACTTCTTCTCTTGTATTTCCTTTACTGCCCATGTCCTGCCTCCATACATCTTTGCTGGTCTTACCACTGACTTAAAAACACTACCTTTAATCCTTGCCTTGATTTTTTGATCACAAAAATAGTCCTGATACCTTTTTCTAATTGTGCCATCCACACTGCACTCTGTGGGCTATCTCTGCATCCATATCTCAGTCTTGAGCTACCACTGATCTTAGGCATTTACAATATCCACTCTTTTCAATAGCTCTCTTTGAAGGCTAACTTCTGAATCCTGATCATAATTAAACCTTAAACCTTCTTTCTTCTTCCTATTTGTCTTCAATTCTTTATCTTCCAAAGCCCTTCTCCACTTACTTCTTTCTGATTCTACACAACACAATTTCAATGGCAAAAAACATGAATCGGGAGATTGGTCTTTTATCCCATGAGCCAACACTTGAATAACAAGATTAAAGAGATAAGTACTTAAGAAAGATCATTCCAGCTACTCTAAGTGGAACCTTATATGTTACCCCAACACTGCTTGTAGCCCAGGCCTTCACTCCCGCACACTCCCTCATATCCAGGACAGTCTTCACATACTTCCCTGTTACTGCTTTTTCCCTCATGTACCTTTAGACCTCTGCACCTGATAGTAAGCCTTCTTTAAATCAATAAACGCCATTTGCAAGCCTTTCTATTTTTTTTTATTCTTTATGAGCTGCCTAAAAGACTGCATGAGCTGTTCCTCCACTTAAACATGGTATTTAGTCTGATGGGCAAAAAACTCAATTCTGCTGTCATTAGACCATAGAAACATTTTCCTTCTTCTGACTTCAGAGTCTCCCATGTTCCTCCTGGTAAAATATAGCCAAGATGTCATGTGTGTTTTTTTTACCCTGTTTTTCTCTTTGCCACTCTCCCACAAACCTGCATACTGGTGAAGCACCCAGGCAACACTTGTTGTCTGCAAAGTTACTCCAGTCTCTTATGCTGTAGCTTGTAACTGCTTTAGAGGAATCACTGGTCTCTCTGTGGTCACACCCTCACTACTGTTCTTTTAGCATGATCTTTCAGTTTTCTGCTCTAGGCAGATTTCACGCTGTGCCATGCACTTTCTATTTCTTAATGATTGATTTAACTGAATAATCAGTGACTTGGATATTTTCTTGTCTCCATCCCCTGACTTGTACTTTTGCGTCACATGTTCCTGGAGTTGCTTAGAGTTCTCTTTTGTCTTTATTGTATAGTTTAGGCTATCATGCTGACTCGCCTCAAGCTAGCCTTTCCAGATAAGATACATTTATACTACAATCAATCGAAACCTCTTGACCACAGACAGTGGATCTCCATTGAACTCATTACAGAACTTCTAAAACCATTTGGCTGCGGCAGAGATGATTTAGATGCGTCATACTAAAGGGGGTCAATACCTATCCAATGAATTATTGTGCAGTTTATATTTGTAATTCTTTTAGACCACCATGCAGAGATCCAGAAGTGTAACTACCATGTGTGTAGGGTGTGACATAACACAGGCTCCAGCATTTGGGGAGACCCTGGCATCACATGAAAATGAAAAAAAAAATCTTCAAATAAAACAATAATAAATGCAAAGAAAAAAAAGAATCCAAATATTATTCGAGTAACCCGGGCATTGTTTTCGACTCGTTCTGCATTCTTTGAAATAAAACATAATTTGCGTTAAACCAAACGTAGTCAGCGCAAATTTGCTAGTAATGTTTCCGAACATATCCTTACACTGTTTCATAGTCAGTCATTTCAGTCAACAATTGCGTGTGACGGTAGTGACATTTCAAAACTAAAGTGTTCAGGTAATCTGTGATAGTCTGTTACAATATGAGGTTAATTTGAATTAATTACTCTTTTAGTCGAAAGTAGTAAGTATAACTTTTATAACGTGTTTGAAACCACAGATACAAATATGCATGTAAGTTATGTTATGAGTATGATATTCCGCAAATGTATTAATATAGGTACCTGAAAAGTAAGGACTGATTCATAAAAAATACCTCAAGTATGGCCGTAAAAAAATCTCATTTGTTTATTTCATCTGTTTATGAATTAAAAGACTTCATCACAATAAAAAATCATACGATTGCAGCTAGTCTACAAGACAGCTGTAACGACTGAGCGGTCACCAAGCTGAAACTTATTAAAAATTATCTATGATCTACTATGTCTACTATGTCATTAGAGTTAAGGAGATCTAAGCAACTAAATGTTAAGAAAATAATACAAGATTTTGCCTAATTAAAATCCTGAAAAATAAATGTATATTAAAATTACTTGTTTTTGTTATTTTTTCTATAGTGAAATCCACCTTTAGTATGCAGTACAGTTCCTTATGGATCTTTTTTTTTTGTGTCATATACAAATTCCATAACTATAACGATTCTTTTTTCTCAAGTTACATTGTTGCCAGTGCTATTGTATTATTATGTGTTTTTTATCAATGTCTCTTCATTTTCAAGTTTATAAAACATTTAACAACAGTGGTTACTGAAACATATGCATACAGGCACTGCATACTAAAGGTGAATTTCCTATAACTTCAACATGTGATGAAAAAAAAAAATGTGCTGATTACTATATAATCTAATTACTATATAATACAAAATTAATATATAATTTTTTTTGGATTTTATCGATTTTATTAAAATCAAATAGCATTCCATAAAAATAACTCAAGTTTTAAAGTTCGAAACAAATCAATCCCCACCCCTGAGAAAGAGAGCTAGGCCAGCAGAGTGAAACTTAAAGCTAGTAAAAAAATAAGTAAATAGAATAAATTAATAAATGAATAAAGATAAACATAACCTGCTTCCTCAATTTAAATGCTTATTCCAAAATATTATTGATTTTTTAAAAAAGTTTTGTACAGATCCTCTAAGTCCGAATTTGATTTTTTCCAGTTTCAAATAGTATATAACATCAGTTACCCACTGACTTAGAATAGGAGAGTTAGAATTCTTCCAGTTGACCAAAATAACTCTACGTGCTAATAGTGTAGTAAAGGCAATTACAATTTGTTTGTCCTTCTCCACTTTAAGCCCATCTGGGAGTAAATATAATTTTAAAATAAATGTTAAAAAACATTGTATTACTCATATATTTATAAAAATTACGTGGGTCATTTCATAAATGATGCAAACATTGGTAGCAATGTGAAGTGGGTAAGGCAATCCTAATGCAAATGACATCACTTGTAGTTAAAGACTTCAGAAATCAAATTGTGTGTGTTAGTTACATTATATAGTTATATTTTTCCTGTTTGAATAAAAACGTACAAGATGTTTGATATGCATATATGTATATCGATGTACCTAATCCTAGGGGCCTGGGTTCACTTCCTGGGTCCTCCCTGCGTGGAATTTGCATGTTCTCCCCGTGTATACATGGGTTTCCTCCGGGTGCTCTGGTTTCCTCCCACAGTCCAAAGACATGCAGATTAGGTGCATTGGCGATCCTAAATTGTCCCTAGTGTGTGACTGGTGTGTGTGTGTGCGTGTGTGTGTGTGTGTGTGCACTGTGGTGGGCTGGCACCCTGCCCAGGGATTTGTTCCTGCCTTGCGCCCTGTGTTGGCTGGGATTGGTTCCAGCAGACCCCCGTGACCCTGTGTTAGGATATAGCAGGTTGGAAGATGACTGACTGGCTGACTAATCCAAGGGGCTCCATTAAAAATGTTCACATGGGTCCCATTCTGTCTTATTACGCCCCTGCAGAAATCTGTTTTCACTTTTAGATTAAAGTGTCTTTTTCTGCCTATCAGTGTCCAAAAATCCATAATAAATCCGCAATGATTGAATGTTGCATGACAATAAAATATGAAAGTGTGGAATATGTTTTACAGATTCTGTTTATAGGCCAATACAAATAGTACTAAAGTATATTTGTCCCGTGCTTTAGTTACTGTAACACATTAGCTGCCTCATTCTCTTTCCATAGGCTTGTTTACAAATACAGGTATAGCTAAAGAGTCATGCCTAACATTGATGATCAGCCTGTGATATTGATCAGGAGTCCTCAGTGCTGGTCCAGGAGGGTTACATGGCTAACAAATTAGAATGCCCACAGTTAACTAAACTTGTTATTTCATCTTGTGACACATTAGTGCTCTCATTCTGCTATACGGACTGTTCAAGTATTGTAAACTTCTTTTCTCTGCCAAAGCAGATTACTTATTCTTCCCTTTTTCTTTTCTAATTTATTTCCAAGTATTTTATTAAAACAGACACCATGATACATGCACACATACACACACACACACACACACACACAATGTTGTGATGTGAGATTTTGCATATAACTTGATAAATATTTTGTATGTCTTTATTTGTAACTTAGGCAAAGCAATGGAATATTAGTGTTACATTACTGATAATAACAGCAATGGTTTGATGGTTTAAGAACCCCTTCCCTGTTTTACGGAATTTTACGATAGGGTTGGGTAGGAAGTCCCTCAAACCATTTTGGCAAGTGTTTCTCTGCTAAAGTCTCTCAGTCAACCCCCTGCAGGAAAGCCAGGCTGCCAAGCTTTACCTTAACATATGGTTTTGGGGGAAGGTGTGAAGATGTTCTATTCCCCCATTGGTCTGAAGTATGGCTGTTTGGGACTGGCTTGTATCAGAAGCCTTTAAGTACCATGCCATCCTATTGGCTCTAGGGGTTGGGCAGAACATCTATAAATTTGCTTGCTTACCTCACTCTCTTTCTCTTACCAACTGATGAAGGAGCAGCTCACACACACCATGAACTGAAAAGGGCAACACAATGAAGAGCACAGCTCGGCAGCCGTATTGAGACAGGCATGCGGCCTGTTCTAAAGAAAGCTGACCACCAATGATGCCTTAACTAGAGCCATTTTTAAGTAACTAACAAGTCTGTGTGCCGCCTGAAACTACACATCACCATTTATCAGGTTGTATGGTTGCCAATATTCAAATGTACTTTACATTTTATTATTTATGAATATTATCAAAAATACATTATTTTATGTGTAACTTAACTCCTGCTTGTCTTTTACTACACCTAATTGCCTGAGGTTATAGATGTAGAAGGGAAGGTGGGGAGTTTTATGGTACAATACCTTATAAACAGTGGTAAGTCTGTGAGATTTGAGGCATTCTGACAAAGGCTACATATTAATAATACAAAAGTAGAGTAATATATTACTCTACCAAGACAAAACACACACACACACACACACACGCACACACACACACACACAGAGTTTATTTCCCAGTCTATTTGCTGTGTCTCTGTATAATTTTCAGACTCTCCAGTTGCTTACATGAGTTCTTGTCCTGGTTCTCCTGGTTTTCTTTCACTTCCCAAAGCTATGACCGTTAATTAATTGACAAGTCCCTTATGACTTGGCACAAGTAACTGTACATGTATGAGTGAATGTGCTCTGTACCGGTCAAGTGTTTCATCCAGGGTTGTAGAAAGTAGCACATGGATACTTTCAAGAAAAAGAAAAGTAGTGTTCTGAATCATAAAATGTAGTTATCGGAAATGAAGCCCAAAAAATATATTTGATTTGACAGTGGTATTTGGCTCCTTATCAACTTGTGGGGAATGACAACTTGCAGCCAATATGGCCCTCCAGGACTAAGACTGAAAATCCCTCATAGTTAACATTCAGACTTAATTTGTTCAGACTAAAGACATTTCATTTAAGTGTTGTCTTAACTTTGGTTTAACTGTCTAGAGCAGTGGTTCTCAAACTGTGGGACGGGCCAACCTAGGGGGCGCGAAGTAACAAAAAGGGGGGTGTGAAGATGTGAAAAAAAGAAAACAAGAATCGAAAATATGAAAAATACATCTATTGAAACCAAAACAAATTAACTTAAACTACATTCTGATACTATTAAATGTCAATAAAGTTAAGTAGATATAATAAAATATGCATCTATGATACGTATATCATTAATTAAAAAAGAACAAATTGGTATTAGTGGGCTTCTTTCAAAAAACGTTAGGGGGGCGCAATTAAAACTGTTATGAAAACTCGGGTCGCAAATACTTAGAAACGCTGGTCTAGAGTGTTTGTTCTTATACATTTTATTTAAAGTTTTTGTATTTTTTACATGAAACTGAAAAAAAGCACTGAAGTTCTGCCTGTTCTGTCTTTTTGTTTTGCTACTCTTTTGTTGTTATTATGTAGGGATCTGATATTTGTGATGTGCTGAAGATAAGAGAACATTTAAGGTGATGTGCACACTAAATATTAACTGACAGACCTGTAAGAAGTTGAAGAGCTGCTGACTAAAGATGGTACCATCAAGAGATGCCCTGGGGATAAGTTGTATGATAAACTGTGGTTGGACTCAACCAACTAAATAATCTTTTAAAATGGCATTTCATTTTCTATTATGCAATATACAGGTATTACTTACTTATTTTAGCATTCTCAAAAGTCAAGATGACCAAGCGCTAATAGAGAAGTAGGTCAGTACACACAAAAGAAATTACACAGACCACAGTTACATCATCAAAGTATTTTAAAACATGAATAATTTTACTGTGCGTGTTAAATGTGTCTAATATGGTAACTTGTAGTTTAGAAAATATGTTGCTGTTAATTTATTGAAACCTTTGCTAAAATCAGAGACATAATTTTGTAGGAAATGCAGATTTAGGCTGAACAGATTTAATGGTGTATGGCAGAAGAGATGGCTGAGTCTCAAACATCATTGACTGCCAAGTGCAATAAGTCAATACTAATCAGATTTATAATGTAATAAGGTAAGACAGTCAATTGGCAACATCTTTACTAAAAGACACTAGCATTAAAAGAGAAATGGATGTGGCTTGAGTATTACAGCACTCTTTATAATATTCTGTAACTTTTCAATTTATGTAGATTGTATAACAAGAGTTTTGTTTTTATGTCTATATTTCAAAGTAAACCACAGCAAAATAAAACAAAACTATATACAAATATAATTTGTTGTGTTTCTTTTTACCAGTATACACATTTCTTAAACACGTCACACTACAACCAAATTAAGAGTGGTTCTTAACAAAATGTACAGTAATCCCTCGCTATATCGCGCTTCGCCTTTCGCGGCTTCACTCCATCGCGGATTTTATATGTAAGCATATTTAAATATATATCGCGGATTTTTTGCTGGTTCGCGGATTTCTGCGGACAATGGTTCTTTTAATTTCTGGTACATGCTTCCTCAGTTGGTTTGCCCAGTTGATTTCATACAAGGGACGCTATTGGCAGATGGCTGAGAAGCTACCCAACTTAATTTTCTCTCTCTCTCTCTTGCGCTGACTTTCTCTGATCCTGACCTAGGGGGTGTGAGCAGGGGGGCTGTTCGCACACCTAGACGATACGGACGCTCGTCTAAAAATGCTGAAAGATTATCTTCACGTTGCTACCTTCTGTGTAGCTGCTTCCTGAAGCGACATACTGCACGGTGCTTCGCATACTTAAAAGATCGAAGGGCACGTATTGATTTTTGCTTGTTTGTTTTTCTCTGTCTCTCTCTCTCTGCTCCTGACGGAGGAGGTGTGAGCTGCCGCCTTCAACAGCTTTGTGCCGCGGTGCTTCGCATACTTAAAAGCCAAACAGCCCTATTGATTTGTTTGCTTTTCTCTATCTCTCTGGCATGATCTGCTCCTGACGCGTACTCTATTGAAGAGGAAGATATAGTTTGCATTCTTTTAATTGTGAGACGGAACTGTCATCTCTGTCTTGTCATCGAGCACAGTTTAAACTTTTGAAAAAGAGACAAATGTTTGTTTGCAGTGTTTGAATAACGTTCCTGTCTCTCTACAACCTCCTGTGTTTCTGCGCAAATCTGTGACCCAAGCATGACAATATAAAAATAACCATATAAACATATGGTTTCTACTTCGCGGATTTTCTTATTTCGCGGGTGGCTCTGGAACGCAACCCCCGCGATGGAGGAGGGATTACTGTATGTCAATCTGTAACCCCTCCATCCATTATCAGACACATTTAATTCAATCCAGCAATACTGAGTTCAAAGGAAGAGTCTCTACTTCGATGACGTTTAATTTAAAACCAGCTTCATATTTTCTTCTGATCGAATTCTCCATCGTACACAAGGAATGCTCTTACAATAAAGGTGTATGAGGGTGTGAGGTACAAAAAACACAAAACAGTGCAAACGTTGCTTCGGAATAGTTTGGGTATTACTGTGTGATCACGTGGGCACAATAGACAGTGAGAGAGACTTTAGGAGCGCACGCTGATACAGCGCATTGCCGCACCCACATAGAAAAAAAGGCAGTGTGCTCCATGGTTACGCTCTCAGGTGGGCGTTAGCATATCATAATATCTTGGACCAATAGTGTGAGTTTTCCACATTCGACTTATACGACTGACATTATAAAATACCAGAAATTATACTGTAAAATCAAGTCCCGACTTATCCGCGGGAGAACTTATCCACGAGTATATACGGTAAGCGTTCTGAGTCTGTACAAGAAGCTGTGTACAACAACACCTGATCCCGGTCCCAATGATCTCAGTAGTACCCTCTAAATTCCAAACTTCCTTTCCTTGCTAAAATTTTAGAGTGTTGTTTCACATCAGCTCATCTGAATTTTAACAATTATTTTGAACAGTTCACTCAGGTTTCCACACTGAACATAGTACTAACAAAGCACTTGTGAAAATCATAAATGTTCTCGTTTGTGCTGCTGATGCTGCTGATAATTTCCCATCCTCTACTAATAGAGCATCTCTTTTCTTTAAGAGTTACAGGCACTGCTTATTTATGGCTCCAGATGTATCTGCGTAACAGGTTGCAGTTTAATCATCTGAAAAATTAAAGATCACATTCCTCCGTTAATACTCATGGTGGTCCATATTGGTCAGTGTTAGGTCCTTTGTTCTTCATGGTATAGTTTCTTTCTCTGGGATCCATTATGGATAACTATGTTGTCAGCTTTCATTGTTTTTCTAACCTTTCTGATGTGCTTTCTCCATCTCCTTTGATTTGTTGTTTTCATGATATTAAGACTTAGATGACACACCACCTAAAACTCCAACAGCAGGAAATGTGAACATTATCTTATAGGCCAGGGGTGTTGAACTGCAGTCCTGGTGGGCCGCAATGGCTGCAGGTTTTCATTCTAACCATCTTCTTCATTAGTGACCAGTTTTTGCTGCTAATTAACTTCTTTTGCCTTTGTTTGAATTAACTTGACTCAAACCCCTTAGTTCTTTCTTTTTCATTAATGAGGAGTCAAACAATAATGAGACACAAAACAAGCTGCCACATCACCAGCTAACCACATTATTTGAACATAAAGAAAGGTGAAGGTCTCAGTAAGGTTGATCTCCGAGATCACCAAAACGTCTTGACGGTGTTCTTAGAAAAAACAGAAAATCGACAGTTTTGGAAATGTCTGCTGTGGCAGAATGAGAGCAGCAACAAGCCGTGGAATTAAGTAATTGGTTTAAATAACAGCAAGAATTGGCTTTTCATTAAAGAACTAGTTGGAGTGAAATTGGCTGGAGTTTGAAGCCCCAGTTTAGCTGGTCATCTGTTGGCTTGTTTCACATCTCATTTCTGTTTGGCTGCCGTTTAAAGAAGAAGTGAATCAATTCAGAGCACTGAATCCTTAAAAACGGGGCTATTAAAATGAAGGGATTAAAGAAATTAATCAGCAGTGAAAACTGGTCACTGATTAGGAAAAGGGTTAGAAAGAAAACCTGCAGCCACTGCGGCCCACCAGGACTGGAGTTCGACACCCATGTTATAGGCACAAAATCGACTATATTAAAATTTGGTTGTGCTGGCATCTTTATTGATGGTTTTCCAATATCACTTTGTACCAAGTTAAAAGGTTTATGTGCTAAACTTGACAGTCAGTTCTCTTCCTTTTGAATCTCATGTTAATTCTGTACTTTTGGTTTCATATTATCATCTTTACAACATTTCTCAATTATATTCCTCTTTATCTAACGCTTTGATTGAAATATTGATTTATTCGTACACTACTTCAAGATCAGATTATTGCAGTGTTCTTTTGTTTAATATATCTTACAAGTTACTAAACAGATTTCAGTTGATTGAGAATGCATAACCCCACTCACCTAGTTATACTAAATCCTACGACCAGATTTCACTTGTTCTCCACAAACTACATTGGCTGCCAGTTAAATATCAGATCAATTATAAGATTCTGTTGCTTACATACAAAGCCCTTGTTGTATTTTCTTAAGGATTGTATCCCTTCTCATTCCTTCCATTCCTATGATGCTGGCTTAATTGTTGTACCTTCTTTCACTTCCTTTAAAGATTATCACTTCAGACTCAACTGTATTGCTTAAAAAAATCTTACAATATGCAAACGTTCAAGGCAACTCAGGCCCCTTCTTCAGGCAAGATGTAATTACATCTTGTGATTACATCTTGCATGAAGAAGGGGCCTGAGTTGCCTCGAAAGCTTGCATATTGTAATCTTTTTAGTTAGCCAATAAAAGGTGACTTGACTTCTCATTACATCCATAACACACCCTAGTACTATTAAAAAATATTATAACATATTTTTATAAACTTACTTTTTCCGTGTGTTAGACTTTTACCTGTTGTTTTTTTTTTCTATGATATTTCTAAGCTCTTTTATGTTACTTATTCCATCTTAATAAAAAGATAAAAGTGTGGCTGTGTGTCCATCCGGTTGCTGTGTTTCTGTGATTCCAAAATGTGGCACATCCAGAAGGCTCCAGCTGCAGACCTTCAGAGCTCCACTCTATTGAGGAGGTTGTCGCCTTACATTATACATCAGTGATGCGCCTGGTTACACTATGATTAAGATTAGTGCTGGGGGATGGTTATGTAGCACAAGTCGAGTAAACCAATTAAAAAAATCCTGCAATCCAATTGGCTCTCCAGCAGAACTACTGAAACACCCAGCTGCAGAGGTCATCTTGGTGCATCATAGACATTTTTAATAATAAAATGCATTGCATTTGTCATTCTAATAGATGGTGCCTCACAAACGTTAACATTGCTTTTACGAATCCCCTACCTTTTGTGATATAACAGAGACACATGCGCTGAATTTTTCATTCCAACAGATGGCACATCACAAACTTTTATAGTAATACATTTTAGTACAACATCCCTTACAAAATACTTTGCAAAAGTTGATGTACTGTAAATGTTACTGCTGAGGTCTATGACATGTTAGATGGGTAGCATGTTTTGTAGTTAATATTTGGTGTGTTGTTGTATGCTTTGCAATGTGACTTAAATGTTCTGAATGGGGAAAATAAATAAAAATAAGGAATGCATTGTACTAAATATGTCAGACATTGTGCAGACTGACACTGGTTATGCCTGCTAATTCCTGGCTCCAGATTCCTAGGCTCAGTTCTCTAGTGGTATATACTTTACACATTTTCTTAGTGTCACCAGGTAGTCTCCATATCACCAAAGATGTGCAAATTATTGAAATTATCGATTACAAGTTGGCGCTGTGTTTATGTGTGGACCTTACCAGAGCTGCATCCTAGCTTGTGTCCTGAGCTGCCAGAATAGGCTCCAGCCTACTGCAAACTTGAGCTTGATTCAGTAAGTTTTACAATTGTACTGTGTCATGCTATCAAATGTGTATGTTTTTAGGGTGTGTGAGGAAATCCTATTTAGCCCAAAGGAAAACCCATGTAGACACAATGGAGAACATGCAGACTCCACATACACAAAGTCAGGACTTTGTAGCTGTAAGGAGACAATGAAAGTCACTACGTCATTTGACACTCATTCACAATAGGCCAGCTTAAAGTCACCAGTCACAATGAAGATAAATCATTATTATTGTCCACAAAATTGACTCAGAATCAGTTCAGTGTACACACTTGTATGTGTATTCTCAGTGGGTGATTCACTTGGGGTAGTGGCTGAAACTGAAGTGGTGATTCAAGTGGAGAGTGATGCTTATCTTATGTAAAAGAGATCCTCTTTATTTGGCCTGAAGGGTTTACTACTGTGACACTAGAGGGTGCTGTCGCTCCTCAAACCCGATAGACAAATGCCCAGGACACCAGGTAAAAGCACCAAAAGGATCTTTTATTCCTTCTTTTGTAATAGTGGTGCCTTGAAGCACCTCCACCACCATACAAAGACAATAATAACAATACAAATAAACACAATACTCTCCTACTCTCCTCCCAGCAAGCTCTGTCAAACCACCTCCCAACTCAGGCTCTCCTGCTGGGTTCCCATCAGTCCTTAAAATAGACTGGCTGGCACTTCCGGGTCTAATAAAGACCAGGGATTTTCTTCATCCCGGAAGTATTTCGGGGCTTCTGTCCTCGTGATTACCTCGTACTTCCGGGC
This sequence comes from Erpetoichthys calabaricus, assembly GCF_900747795.2. Lineage (NCBI taxonomy): Eukaryota > Metazoa > Chordata > Cladistia > Polypteriformes > Polypteridae > Erpetoichthys > Erpetoichthys calabaricus. The sequence continues at coordinate 26,420,750 of NC_041410.2, read as the reverse complement.
TATACTGAAAGAAGCTGCCGGCCGTCCATCACACCACCAACTGGTTGCAGTCCTGAACAACGCTGCCCAGATTAGACTGCACTGGAGACCCTCAGTAAGGCTTAACAATCAGCAAAGATTCTTCAGAATGAGCCTCACAAGAACAACAAGGTCATGAACAGCCCTGGTGGCTCTGATCACTGTGACATAAATGGGAAGAAAGCAGTGCTGTGATTGAAGGTCACACTGCTTCAGAAGACTATAAGACCTCAGAATGACATTGCATGATGGCAGCTAGTTGAGCTCAGAGTTAAGAGGTGGAAGATGACAGCTCTCTGGTGGGGAGAAATGGTGCTCAGGTTATGGAGGGGAAGAGGAGAATAGAGGATTATAAGGTTGCAAGAAGAAAATGGAAAAGAGACCAGCTGACTCTTAATACTTAACAGATCTCTCACTCGGAGGCAAGCTCATGCCAGCCCTATAGATACACATCATTTGATTATGTCTTATGATTTCAGCAGAACCTGATGTTGGCTGGTACTTACCATGCTAACACTTTCACATTTTGCTCTTTGGATCTACCATTATGGTGAATTGGGTGTACACCCTTGGGGCTATTCTTGCAAAGGGGTCTTTGCATATTCAAAAGAATAAGATGCCTAACAGGAAAAGTCCCACATTTTTACTAATTACACAGGCAGTCATATTAATGCGCCATCCACCGCCCATCCCTAACCCATTTCGATCCTCATGATTATAAATCTGACAATATCAGATTTAAATAAAAACCTTTTAAAAGAAAAATATATGTTGTAAATGGTTGATATGAGCAGGGTGCTATTGGAGCGAGTGTCTAATAGGTCACTTTTAGGAGATTGCACATTTGATGTGTTACCGTGCCTCAAAAAAAAGAAAACGTTCACATGGATGGATATTGAAAACTGAGAGGCCAGCAGAGCAGCAAAAAGTATAATAGAAAAATGTAAAAGAATAAAAAAGAATAATGCTGCTGTTCTGAAAACTGTACCCAACATTTTCAAGAAAATAAACCAAAATAATGATCTGAACAACACTGCAGTTGAGCCTGATGAGACTGACCTTACTGATAATCAGGAGACGACTAATATCTCTGCTTCTAGAAGCTTCAGCAACAATCTACAGTCTACAGTGTGACAGGCAACAAGGCCAATGCAGAAGCTAAGACACACCAAATAACACCAAAACTGAGTGAATTAGGATCCCTGTTGCAGTCTTTTATTTTATTTAGTGCAAATATGTGCCTCCAAAATGCTCAGTTACATATCGCCTTTTTGTCACAAAGTGGCATAGGCTTTCAAAAAACGTTTAACTAATGTTTATTAGCTGCTCCATTAGAAGCTGATTTGGTATTTCACTTAACAAATTAGTTTGTTACATTGATTAAAATATATTAATGAACATAAAAAGAAGGAGAAGATGACCAGATATTAATGCCGCATTCGACTAAAACCAGGAACTTGTAATTTCCTACCTGAGACTTGGAAACCAGAAAGAAAGCGCACCCCAAACTTGGAATTCTGACTCGCAAACTGGTCTCTCAGGTCTGAGTTTTTCTGACTTCAGATTATGACATCTTGTTTATCAGTTCCTTCTTCAATCAAGTCTTTTGAACTATTAGTGCCGGTTTCTTGCTTAATCATCAGCTTTTTGGGGGGTATCCATGTTCACTTGAGAAATGCAACCGTACGAAAATTGCAAATAACACAATTATGACTTCCGACTTGTGAAGTCCACCTTAGTACAAATGCAGCAAAAGATTAGGATTTGTTTTCTACTTCAATCACTGCACCAGCTTTATAATTGACAAATATGACGTTTATATCATCTGAATATATGGGTGTGCCTAGTGGGGCTGGTGGTGAGGTGAAGGGGGAATGCTTTAAGCATTGCCACCTGGGGTTCATGCAGTTTTAAATCTGTCTTTGACCAGGAGTCTCTCTTGTGTACCAGCAATGTCTGAACTCAGTTGATACTCGCTAGTATGCATTCCTGGCACTTCTATGTTTAACTTTTCAGAGCATCACCTCATATAGAGTTCAGGGTTAAGGGAAGGCAGTACCTATGCTATAGGACCAAGCACAAAGCAGGCATCAAGCCTTGCATAGAGTGCCAGGCTTTTCCAGGGCACACCTATACACCCGGTATACAATGAACTCAGAACATAAATCTTTGGGATGTTGGAGGAAAAACAAGCTGAAGAAAAAGCCACTGTGAAGTTCTAGGCAGGGATTCCAACCTGAGGCTGTCAAGTTGCGAGGTGGCAGTGCTAACCAGTGTACCTCCACGCCATATATTCAAGAGAATGCCCTGCCAGTAAAGACTCTGAGAGACAGCATGTGCCAACCACTGTGCCACCTACTTCACACAGAGCCTGAGATCTTAGAGCTCTGAAATAGCCATGCCAACTACTCTACCACTACTCCACCTACTCAAGAGAATGCCCTGTAAGGTACTGGAATCCTATCTAAGGATGGTTTGAATTCAGGATTCTGGAGATGTCAGATGTAAATGATAGCTACTACACCTCTACCCCAGAGATGCCCTTCGGAGTAGTGGCATCCAGCCCAGAAATGGAACCTGCATGTGTATAGGGAAGATTTAAGCTTTCTGTGACCAAATGGACAAAGCTGATAAAGAACATGGATGGATGATGATTTAAATTCTTATAAAATGCACAGACACACATTATTGTGTGAAGTTAGCTATGAATTCGATCCCAAAGTTCATTATTATTTTGCCACTCTGTGATGCTATTAGAAATTTGAATGTGTGTATCGATGATGTCAGTTGGTTTTACAGTATCTCTAAAACTGAGTAAGTCCTCTACTTTTATGTCATTAAATGCTGCATGTACAGATATTACAGTTCAAAGACGGACAGGGACCCTGACTATGACAAACACTGAAGTCATAGTCTAGAATCATCACTGCATAATATAAAATGAAATATAAATAAAATGTGACATGACTAAATATTAAACAATTTCCCCTCTTCTCCTTTTTATTGTTGTTGTTTTTCTGATGAAGTGCTGGTGAAGTTCCTGGCCACCTTGATTAAATGATGAAAGGAAAGATCTAACCACATAAAAAAAATTGAGAACATTACTCATAATTTCAAGTGTGCTGTTAAAGGCTGATGATTCTCAGATGATGAATTTCCAAGTAACTTTTTTCTTTTGGCACGTTTTCTGTTTTGTTAATTCTAATTAAACAACAGCGGCTTCTCTTAAATCTAATGAGTAAAGTGGTGGTGTAATAAAAAGAGAAAAACAACTCACCACACCCTAAACTTCCTGATAAATCGTATTTCTTGTAATATGATGGCCCATTTCAAAACCAGAACTACTCAACTGGTTTTATCTAATGTGAGAATTTGTCAGTTCTTTTAACTGATTTCAAGCTGCATATTGGAAGAAATGCCACCCATGCATCTCACAAGCAAAAGACTAATATATTACTGTATATTTCCTCAAAATCCTGTAAGCTTTGATTCACAAACCATGTTTCTGATGTTTTGCTGTCCTGGGCTTTACATTCAACTTCATCTCCAGTCAGTTTCTCTATTGAGTCTGCACATCCTCTTCCTGCCACTGCTGGTTTTCTTTTAAAACCTCAGCCTTTCTTCTTCTGTGAAACATTAGGCATGTCTCCTAAAGTTCATTACTACAGTATGGCAAGCTCTCTTTCCTAAATGTTCTCAAAATGTGCAATGGTGGTTAACTGGTGAATCTAAAATGAGTGAGTGTGAAAGGCCAATGTGTCATCCGATAATGGCTATCAGGATGGACTACACCTGCGTATGATGACATGTCAATAGACTTTGGTTCAGAATTAGATGGATAATAAACATCCTGTATATTCTCAAACATATACATTCCCACACATACACTATAACTATCATTATACTGAGTCAGAATGGTGGATAATTCAGAGTTGGCCGAATTACAGAGGGGCCTGGACAGACCACAGACTTGGCCAGATTTGAGGAAGATGAAACATAAAGTTAGTTGATGCAAATGGTACACATTGAAAGTAAAAATGTTAAATTTGGATACACAATTGTAATTTTGAAATATGAAAGTATACCATATGGACCTGGAAGTTATAGTGGACTCATCACAACCCACAGCACATCCATGCAGCAGACAAAGCACAGGAGCACAGTAGGAGTAGAAGAGCAATTAAGAATTTTAATAGGATGTTAGGTTATACAGTCATATGAAAAAGTTTGGGAACTCCCCTCTCAGCCTACATAATAATTGACTCTACTTTCAACAAAAAATATAAGTGATATGTCTTTCATTTCCTAGGAACATCTGAGTACTGGGATGTTTTCCGAACAAAGATTTTTAGTGAAGCAGTATTTAGTATTTAGTATTTAAATCAAATGTGAAAAACTGGCTGTGCAAAAATTTGGGTCCCCTTGTAATTGTGCTGATTTGAATGCATGTAACTGCTCAATGCTGATTACTTGCAACACCAAATTGGTTGGATTAGCTCGTTAAGCCTTGAATTTCATAGACAGGTGTGTCTAATCACGAGAAAAGGTATTTAAGGTGGTCAATTGCAAGTTGTGCTTCTCTTTGACTCTCCTCTAAAGAATGACAGCATGGGATCCTCAAAGCAACTCTCAAAAGATCTGAAAATAAAGATTATTCAGTCTCGTGGTTTAGGGGAAAGCTATAAAAAGCTATCTCAGAGGGTTAAACTGTCAGTTTCAACTGTAAGGAATGGAATCAGGAAATGGAAGGCCACAGGCACAGTTGCTGTTAAACCCAGCAGGTCTGGCAGGCCAAGAAAAATACAGGAGCGGCATATGCGCAGGATTGTGAGAATGGTTACAGACAACCCACAGATCACCTCCAAAGACCTGCAAGAACATCTTGCTGCAGATGGTGTATCTGTACATTGTTCTACAATTCAGCGCAATTTGCACAAAGAACATCTGTATGGCAGGGTGATGAGAAAGAAGCCCTTTCTGCACTCACGCCACAAACAGAGTCACTTGTTGTATGCCAATGCTCACTTAGAGAAGCCAGATTCATTTTGGAACAAAGTGCTTTGGACCGATGAGACAAAAATTGAGTTAATTGGTCAGAACAAAAAGCGCTTTGCATGGCGGAAGAAGAACACTGCATTCCAAGAAAAACACCTGCTACCTACTGTTCAGCAGCCATCAAATTTAACTGAACTGGAGAGATTTTGTATGGAAGAATGGTCAAAAATACCTCCATCCAGATTCCAGACACTCATCAAAGGCTATAGGAGGTGTCTAGAGGCTGTTATATTTGCAAAAGGAGGCTCAACTAAGTATTGATGTCATATCTCTGTTGGGGGGCCCAAATTTATGCACTTGTCTAATTTTGTTATGATGCATATTACATATTTTCTGTTAATCCAATAAACTTAATGTCACTGCTGAAATACTACTGTTTGCATAAGGCATGTCATATATTAAAAGGAAGTTGCTACTTTGAAAGCTCAGCCAATGATAAACAAAATCCAAACAATTAAGATGGGTTCCCAAACTTTTTCATATGACTGTAAAGCCATATATTATATGTGCTGCTATATTACAAAAAACAGCACAAGAAAAAACCCAGAGAATGGGGAGAACATGCAAACTCTACACAGGGAGGACCTGGGAAGTGAACTCAAGTCTCCTAACTGCGAGACAGCAGCGCTACCCACTGCGCCACCCTCACAAAATTATAAGCAAGTCTTGTGATGTGAGATTTTACATATAACTTAATAAATATTTGTATGTCTTTATTTTTAATTTAGGCATAGCAATGTAATTTAGTGTTTACCCCCCCCCCCCCCAGAGAATAACCAACAAAGTGTAGAGACTTCATGTGTGCCACGAGGACACCCACATGTTTGTTAGTGCTGGTCATAGTGAGTCCCTAATTAAAGGAAAAGGAGAGAGATGAAAGGAAGGGAAAACAGCAAGGATGTTTTCTTCCATTATTATTCTCCATTGCACCACAATCTCCAGGTGATTCTGAGGTCTGCCCAGTATTTAAAGAACATGCTACGCCAATAGATATTTCACCACTGTTAAGGAAGGTAACCAGTGCTGCAATGAAATTTGATTTAGGACAAAGAAATCAGATGGAAGGCAGAGAAGCTGGTGAATGTGAATGGCAATTGTTGACTAGAGGGCATGAAATGGATAATGGTTTAAAGATACAGAGTAAAGTGTGGAATTAAAACAAAGAACAATGGAAATTAATGGAATTCAAGTGTTTGTGTGTGAAAGGTCTAAAAGTGCTAATGCAAGGATGGCTGAGTTGGAAAGAAAGTGCACCAGTTTAGGATTTGGGTTGAATGAATCAGGACAAGCCAAAGAACAAAGGATAGGGGATGGTGCAGCAGGAAGGTTTCCAAGCTCTGGCAGTACTAGGGTGTTGTACCATGTTAGCCATTATGAATGTAGAGAAAAGCCAAGCAAAATGACACCTTTTATTGGCTAAGAAGGGGCCTGAGTTGCCTCGAAAGCTTGCATATTGTAATCTTTTTAGTTAGCCAATAAAAGGTGTCATTTTGCTTGGCTTTTCTCTACAAGCTCTGGCAGCAAGTCAGGAATGCACAGGGGGGTGAAAGTCCTAACAGCTGTGCTGGGACCAGCAGTAATTAAAAAGCACACACACTTAGGTTCAGTAATTCGAAACCTGACTGACCAGTTGTTTAAAAAGACAGTCTATGAATCTCCCTGCAATAAAATGGAGAAAAATGATCTGGTCTTGAGTGAAGAACAAAGGTCAGTTTTAGGAGAGATGCTGGATCTGGCACTTGGATTTTGGAGAGGTTTTAGCCCACACTTTCAGGTAGCAGTTACCATACAATAAAATAAAAAAAAGGACACACAGGCAATGAAAAAAATAGAAGGGTATCGCAGGAAGACAGGAAAGGGAAAATAGTTATTTCTGTTTCAATTTTCTGGCCTTTTGTAATAGTGCAACTTCTATTATTTGAGGTTTTACAGACTTTGGGTTTGTGCAGGTAATAAATAGTGAAGGCAATTAGCAGAGTGAAATCCATGCAGAAGATTGGGTTACCATTAGCACATTGGAGCAGAGTGGCAGTGTGGCCAAGCTGTTCCAATGAATGCCTGGAAGCAAAGTTTGAGTGTTGGCACCAGGTTTTAACAACCAAAAAGATGAGATGGACAGAAACTGCTTTGTTACCTTCCATTTTGCAGACCTGCCTACATAGCGGAATGGATAAACAGCGGAAAGGACCAAAGGCAAAGACTAAAGACAAAGACAAGAACAAGAACTGAAGAGACAGCAAGAAAAAGACACTTACTGGGGTTTAAGTGAGTAACAAGTCCACGAGTCATGCAATAAGAAGGCTAGTCAGAATAGCTATAGTTTAAAAGGAAAGGTTTGTTCATTACTGCAGCAAATTTATATTCCAAGGCATGGAAATTGAACAAACCAGCTAGGAATGCCAAAATAAGGGGATTAATTTTGGGTTCATTAAGTATACATTCTGGATATTAATTCAGTGGGATAATTAATATAATTAATGCTATTATTAAGGAAAATGCATACTAAGAAAATTGGTGAAAATTTCAGGAAAGCAGGTGCAGCTGGTACATTTGCAAGTCATATGGGCTCCAATGTTTAGGTATAGTCTAATTGGGAAAATACGGAAGCTCTGCTGAGGTTGTCAGCTGTGGTACAAGCAGAGGACCAGTGGGCCAATTCTGAACTGAGGTGTTTAGCATAATGAGTATGCATATGGTGAGCAAACAGCTCTAGGGGTGGTCTACAGGGGGAATGATGAGTTGCATAGCTGTGATTTCTCATGGTGGTGATGCCAGCCTATACAGGTAAAGGCTGATGGCAGTCAAGAGTTGCACCATGGGTAGGAAAGCACAAGAGGCAACTAAATCAACCCCAAATGTGTGAAGAGGGGCCACAAAGGTTGGTTTGTGAACAGTTTATGCAGTGGCACATGTTCTCTCACTTGGGCAGAAGTAGTTGTACTGGCACCTGTGGCATGTTACTTTTCAAATTTTGATATTAATTGTACAGCTGCATATGCTTAAACAGATAGTTTGGGACATGGGTCTAATTAGCAGTTAGACACAAAAGCAGGTCAGTTTTAGGAATTCACAATAGACTTAAATTGCAGTACGGTTAGTTTAGTGGAAGGTGTGGACTTGTCTCATTTTGAACCACCAGATCTGATTACATATGAAGACTGCAGAAAGCTAAACAAACTGTTAAAGCAAGCCGGAGTAGATACAAGTCATCAGACGCGCATCCAAGTTCTTCAGATTGTCTTTGAAATAAACAAGATATGTAATGGACAAATGGTCACGGACAACTTTTAACACTGGGACAGCAAATACTGCAAATCAATGCACAAGTTATGCATCAGACTCGTTAAACAATTAAGACTGTTAAAAAAGACATTGTACAAAACATTCATTGGGGTGGAGTGTTGTGATGTGACATTTTACATATAACTTGATGAATATTTTGCATGTCTTTATTTGTAATTTAGGCATAGCAATGTAATTTAGTGTTTATCCCCAAACCCTCCCCCCGTTAGAAATGGGTCTGTTTGAATTTTATGACAGGATTTGGGGGATGTGTCTTAAACCAGTTTGGCGAGTATTTCTTTGCTAAAGTCATTTCTACCCCCGCAAATGGGCTAAGGTGTACTTTAACATATGGTTTGGGGGCAGGTGTTAAGATGTTCTATTTCTCCCATTGGTCTGAAGTACGACTGTTTGGAATTGGCTTGGTTCAGAAGCCTTTAAGTACTATGATGCCCTATTGGCTGTAGGGGTTGGACAGAAAATCTATATATTTACTTGTTTAACCTCATACTCTCTCTCTTACTAACCAACATCTGAAAGAAGCATCTCTTTTGCTAACCTGTGATCTGTGTGCCGCCTGAACTACATATCACCATTTAATCAGATTGTATGGTTGCCAATATTCAAATGTACTTTGCATTTTGTTATTATTTCTGAATATTATCAATAATACATTATTTTATGTGTAACTTAACTTCTGCTTGTCTTTTAACTACATCTAATTGCCTGAGGTTATAGATATAGAAGGGAAGGTGGGCATAAGTTATATACAATAGTACCTTATAAACAGTGGTAAGTCTGTGAGATTAGGCATTCTAAGGTTACATATTAATAATACAATAGGGGAAAGTAGAGCAATATATATTACTCTACCAAGACAAAACAGCAAGTTAATATTAATTCTTATTACATTTGTGCTATTAAATAATGTGCTGCCATGTTTTTGTAAGCATCTTGGTTATGTGGTTATAAAAGCCTTTACAACAAAATGTTCAATAGTGCATTCATCCATCCTTTTTCCCTTTACTTAACCCAAGTCCAACATCACCAGGAAAACAATCACAGAAGTACAGGAGAAAAGATAACAACTAATAGGGTAACATAATGTGTAAAATTTTTTGATAGTGCCTTTCTATTATGAATACCATTATACTACGTTTCAAGTCAACCAGGTTTCATGTTGTGATCTATCTATCTATCTATCTATCTATCTATCTATCTATCTATCTATCTATCTATCTATCTATCTATCTATCTATCTATCTATCTATCTATCTATCTATCTATCTATCTATCTATCTATCTATCTATCTATCTATCTATCTATCTATCTATCTGTGCAATAAATTTGTATCACATGTAGAAACACATGGACTTGTTAAATTTATAGTCAGGTGTACGGGTGTTTACTGCATCATGTTACTCATTGTCTTCCAAAACTGTATTATAGATAACTGTCCCAATGTGGTTTAAATGTAGTGTTGTGTCATTGATTCTATGGCATTATGAGACATGAAAGTGTAAAACTGAACATGAACTGAACTGAACTAACAAACTGAACCAAAAGGGAAAAGTGAATGCCACAAAGGTGACGCCTGTCCTACGGGGGTTTCCTTGTGGTTATTTGCACATCAGCAAGTGATATGATGAGCAGCCTAAGAATAACATGATCTGTTTTGTCACGCAATTGTAATTTATTACTAGGTCAACTCACAAGGTACTAAGATCGATCACTTTTACTAACTCCAGAACACAGCTGATGTAGCACATTGAGCAACTAAAATTACAACTAACTCTATTTGTATTCACATGTCTCCCTTAGTCACATATCTCATTTCACTCTTAAACCTACTTACTTCAATTTAGTGCGACTGGATGCACCCCTTATTTTAATAAAACTCTTTTAAGATATATTGGCAGAATCAATGTTTCCTAAAACAGCAGTCCACACTCATGTCATACTATAAGTAGGCACGCCATCATGGAGAGTTTTACTGATGTACAAGTGTGTACTGCATGCTGACCTCATGTTTGTTTGGTGGACTGTACTGACAGCTGAATGCTGTGTCTGTGTGTTGTATCTATGGTAAGTTTGGTTCACACGCAGCAGCCACTCCTAAGATCTTTATTTTTGGTTGGAAAAATATAAAGTATTACACAAAAGAAGTAAAACATTTTGATTTGAATAAACAGTGGGAGGTTTGAAAATTGAAAGTACTCTTTGTAAGAGGCACCTTCTACATCCAGAGTACAGAAGCCATTAAAAATTCTCAAAGATGTTGTTATATAGCTTGATGCATAGTGTACAAGTCAAAGGAAGTTATGGTTAAGCTATATAACACACTACTGAAGCATTTTGGTGTCCACATCAGAAGAAAATACATAGCAGGACTAGAAGAAGACCAGAGAGTTAGCGACTAGGCTGAGTTGAATCTTTTCAATTTGAGTAAGGAAAAAAGCGGTGAAATAATGAAAGTCTTCAAAATCATGAAGGGGTTTATTATAGAAGATCCCAGCTGGTATTTAAAATGAATTCTTCAACTAGAACAAAGATAGAAATGTGTTGAGAGAGAGAGAGAGAGAGAGAGAAAGGCTGGAAGCATGAGCTGATACAGCATATTGCTGCACCCAGCACACGATGAACCACTCGGGTTGGGACCCGAATGCAGCCATGAAACGGGTGACACCTCAGCACCACACTGGAACAGTATGAGTTTCTTTTTTTTTTATGGTGGCTGGAGTGCCAATCCTGCCATTAAGCCCCAGGTTTTCTCTGCAAGTTGGAGGAAACTGCTTCCAGGGCTGGATGTAGAAAAATGTCATACCCAAGACGAAGCAGTTACAGGTTAATGGCTTTGCTCAAGGGCCCAATGGAGTAAGGCATTGTTTTTTCATGGAAGAGAGCTAGGGTGACCCTCTTCTCATTTTTAGACTCTTTATTACGTAGACCTGAACTGAGGGTCCAAAATCCTTACTGTAGGCCACATATTTGTACTTAACAACCTGTTAGAAAACAAAACAAACAGGAGAAAAGGTTTACAGTTTTGTCCTTATATCATAGACTACCTGTCTTCAGTGGCTCCACCCATGCAGTAGTGAAACAGGACAAACTTTAAAAATCAAAAAAAATATTTAAAAAATGTAATTTTGGTGAAGTGGAAAGTAGGTATGCTCCAGCATCAAACGTTGGGACTGTATCTGATCGTGTTCAGTTCTGATGGGAGAGCGTCTCCTGCGTGGGGAGAAAATCATGCAGCTGTGATATCTCTGGGAATCAGCTGCTACCCTCTAAAACACACGTAGCTCTGATCTCTCTCTCAAAAATGGCAAACGTTACTCCTTAACAATCTGTAGATGATAACGTCTGTCAAACAAACAGATATCGCTAGCTAAGTGGAGGCATGATACGCTCAAATGGAGGCTGACGTGTAAGTGAGGAGGGCCTTGCTCCCCCTCCCCTTGGACCGCAGCCTCTCTCTCGGATTTTCACAAATAAATCAGTACCACAAAAGAACTGTGAAACTTAGCGCAATGAGAGAAGTTGCTAAATCAACCAGAACGTTCAAGTAAATTATAGAAAGAAACCCGATCTAAATCCGTTAAGTAGTTCTCTCATGAAAGGCGGACAGACATTGTCACACATGTGCACATGGGAGGCGTCTAAAAGGCTTGAACGAGAGTAATTCCACGCCAGACCAGGTGGTGGCAGAGTGCACTGACTCTTTTCTCGCTTTTCTGCAGACTGTTCACAAGAAATTCCACCTGGCCCTAATGACGTCACTTCCAGGTCTGAAACCTATGGATGAAGACTCTTCCGGTTCCTTCCCTTTTGACGTCACTTCCTGTACTGGCCTTTAAAGTCACCATCTTTCCTCTATCTCCTAAGTTCTGTTTTGGACTCTGATCAGTATACATCTGTACATCATTTAATCCTATTTTGCAGCCAGGATATAATATACGGGTGGCTGCCTCAAACCTTTTTTGGACTCTTTGTCAATTATTGTGACAACAGTCATACAGATAGCCAGACAGACAGGATAGAGAGACTACTGGGTTTCTCCGTTATCCTAAATTTGTGCTGGTTTTGTGCTTCCTTGACGCAACTCCTGGACTATAATGTTCAGGCCTCATGCTCTTTGACCAATCCTGTTCAGACAAGACTTACACCCTTTAAACATCATTCTTTCACTGTAGCTCTTGAGTTAGGTCAAAATTATTTTTCGTCCTTGTGTGTGTACTGTTGTTTTTAGCTTTGCACTATTTCTGATCTGGTATTTTCTCAGAAGGACACATATCTTTTTTTCATCCTTAACATCTGTTAATGGTTAGAAGATCTTTATCTATCTGACCTGGTATGTGGTGAGTACAACAGGTGAAATGTTTTCTAAGTACATACTTTATCATAATTCTATAAAAAGGAAACCAAATTACACTTTCAAGTCAGGTACATTTTGCACAAATGTTGGAAAGTTTTCATTAAGTAATGTGGCTTGAGAGTAGGATGACTCTGCAGTATTTTCAAAAAATGATTTGTATAGTATTGATGTGTTTGTTTAGGTGAATGGCCTGTTCTTGTTAATATTGTTCTAATGCCTCCTCATGACCAGTAGTGTTCTGGTAATAGGTTGTAGGAGGGAACAAGACTAGCGTTTACACAACTATGAAGTCACATCCAAGAAGTGAACACTCAGTCATCTCAGGTGCATCACTTTTGAGAATAAGCTAGCGCATACACCCACTTCTTGATTGACAGGATAGTTAGCTTTTCAGAAGGTGTCATGTATTTTAAAGACATGTAAAGTAAAAATTAAGTTTTCTATTCGAATTAAGGAAAAGCAGCGATTATAAAGAAAGCTTTACTGCCTTATTTGTTGTTAAATTATTTAGAAATTTCATAAACATTTTCACAAAATACTCACAAAAATGTCACCAGTCACCCGAGGGGTACAGCAGTAGTGCAGTGACTAGGATGTTGAAAGATGGCTGACTGATTGCTTTGCCTTGTGCTTTGAGTAATACTGCTGGGACTGATTTTGTTCCACTGTTCACTGAGGCAGTACTTAGACCTGAGGATCATCTCCTCTTGGTACCATACCACGTAGTCTGGTCTTGATTCACTCCCAGTACGGTACTATTTCAGGAACATTGCATCTGACCCATAGTGAGTCAGAGGAGAGAAGAAAGAAGAGGAGAGAAGGCTCAAATGGCAGGAGGAAGATGTTGGGATCAAGCTATCTTGCAAACCTTTTTAAAATATACAGTAATTACATACTTATCTCAACATTATTCTGTAATATGTGGGTTAATAATATGTAATATGTAATATTAGCAACTTAATGGTGAATCATGTATTAGAGAACACCAGTGAAAATTAAGAGGAGGTGAATTTAGGACTTAAGCCATGAAGCACTTCTTTACTCAAAGAGTTGTAGAAATCTTGAAGAAACTACCAAGACATGGAGTTGAAGCCGAAACCTTTAAGACATATCTAGATGAAATATTGGGACAGCTTAGCTATTAGCTAAACAAACAAGCTTGATGGGTGAATGGTCTACTCTCATTAATCAAATTTCCTATGTTCTTATGCTCTAAGAATAATGGAATAGTGAAGACGATAAAAAAACTACAGACTGATATAATTTAAAACTTCTAGCACTATTCTATACAATATAAGTGGAATGCAGAACTGGACTCGCTTGAAAGCTCTGAGACTGCAAATAATGCAGCAGATGATGTTCCTTTTCAGCACAGGTGCTTTCTACAGGAACAGGAGTGCCACCTTGCCCTTGGGCATTGAGGACAGATGGTGGGGTGCTTGCTAGTGCGTGGGTGTTTCACTAATTCTGTTCTTTTGTGATTTTAAATAAGCAGAGGCAAATCAGCAAAAGCTGCCTCGGTTCACTACCCATTACAAAACTAATGATCAGAAGTGACATAAAAATAAAAACAGACATTTAGGTAGCCCTATTATTTTGTAAAAAAAAAAAAAAAGAGTTCTTGAACTTTTAGTTTGGTAGAAAACGATCTCAATGAAGGTGAAAGGCCCAGTTAAAGGACAAATAAGGTAGACATTCAGGACACAAAGTCAACCTGAGACATTACAGAAGAAGGCATCTGAAGGACTGACCTGCAGACAAGGTGATGGCTGTCTATGAGAACTTTGGTTGTATTGTTCACAAATGGTTACTGCCTGTAAATGACTGGCAGACAACTCATGTGGTATGTAAGCATGAAAGCAATGTGACAGGTTAAGAAAAAGAAAGTTTCAAGGGAAAGGCTGATTAAGGAGAATAAGGATTGGATTCTACAGGAAACTTAAATGGCCTCACAGTATCAAAAGAAGAAAACTACTTGAAAAAATCGAGATGGTCTCCCCTAGACTTTCTCGTATATTCAGATATGGGGATGGATATTTGAGGAGTAAACTGCAAAACAATGATCATATTTATATACTGTATAATGTACATGAAAGAACCATCAACAACAAATCAAATCAAATTAATAATATATTGAAGAATTATTATAAAAGCAAAGTTGAAAAAATCAAAATCTGCAGCTGCTTGAATAAAAAATTTGCCTTGGTAATTTCATTTTGGCAAAAAATTCAGGTAAATTACCACTTTCAGTAAATAGAAGTGGGTCAAAAGTTGCAAGAAACTTTAGTAATATGTGTAATGTAATGTTTACGTAAAGCAAAAATGTTCTCAAATATGTATGCATTACCATTTGATTTGGATTATCTCGAAAACCGGTCATTTTTCGAAAAAATGCAAAGAGTCAAAAAAATGCTTAGAATGTAGTGTTTTACCATAAAATGATGTGGAATTATCAAATTTTTTATATTTTTTGGGGAAACGTTTCAGGTAAAGTATCACTTCCGGTTAGTGGAAATGGCCCAAAAGTTGGTAGAAATCTACATTTTGTACCTAATACTTGTATGCAACATTTGGTGGACCTAAGTGAAAGTGTACTCAAGTTATCGTATTTACATTCACACACACACACACACACACACACACACACACACACACACACAGACAGACAGACACACAGACATAATTCCAAAAATGGAATTTTCGGAGTCAGGGAGGTCTAAAACATCGAGATTCATGAAGATCTCGAAATCTAATTTGTAGATGATTCCAATACTTTCCCTATACAGTGGTACCTCTGGTCACGACCGTAATTCATTCCGAAACTCTGGACGTGACCCAATTTGGTCACGACCCGAATGAAATTTCCCCATAAGATTGTATGTAAACACAATTAATCAGTTCCAGACCGTACGAACAGTATGTAAATATATATATTTTTTAAGCACAAAAATAGTTAATTATACCATAGAATGCACAGTGTAACAGTAAAGTAAATGTAAAAACATTGAATAACACAGAGAAAACCTTGAACAACAGAGAAAACTAACACTGTAAGGGTTTGCGCTAGACCTTTACGTACCACTCGCTGTAAACACTTTTTTTATGAGTTCTAAGCACACGGAAAAAAACTTAAATGCCACTTCTCTTGCGAAACATTTCACGCCATCCTCTATTGGCTTTAAATTTCTCACCTTCGCCACTCGAAGAAGGATTTTTTTTCAGCAAATTGCCATGAATTTTCTGTCTTTCTCACATCTGATCAGCTTACGCTATCCCCTGCAAGTTGCTTCTTGTTCAACCACACTAGCAACAGTTTTTCCACCTCTTCCAGCACTTGAGGCCTCTGCTTGGTTAACATTATACCTCCCTTTGCAACATCAGCTGCTTTATTAGGCCCTGTATACACAAACAAAAGAAAATGGGAAACGGAGAATGGGAAATCATTGGCGCATACGAACATGCGTAGGGAACTGGCCGCCAGTGTTTTTAGTTCGCCACCAGAGCGTGTGGTCGTGAACAGAAGGAAAATTTTGATCGTAACCTGATTTGTACGTGTTCGGAAATGTTCATGACCAGAGGTTCTACTGTATTTCATGTACAAGAAAATAAAAAGTGTCTGCAAAGAGGGCCTGCCAGCGGGCAATAGTGACACTGTGATTATTTAGTAAAATGGTGCAGAGGGAAGGTATAGAGGACTTTAGGAATTAAGAAGCTCCAGAAGGGAACTGTTCTCTAACTTGGAAAGGGCAAGCAGTCTAGGAATTGTCAAAAGACAGAAAGTCCTTAATTATAAATAAAAATGAATGCAAATTTACCAGCAGACAGCAGAGGGCACTATGGCATGTATAAATCTACTGCATCACTTAAGGTGCCTTGATTTAATAATCATAAAAGTGTACTGAGTCCAACCTTATGTTTTACAGTACTGTATATATTGGTTTGTTTTTACTGCCTTATTATAAGCGTCCTTCTTGCAGTGGACTCCATTTCCCAAACTCAGCAGCCAAATAGAATTTATTAGGAATCGAATGAGTTAATCTTACACTTATAAAGTTGTGCTGTCTTGTAAGTTGCATTGCTCTTTTTTCAAACTCAGTTTGAGACATGAAGCTGGGATTTTTATGTTTATATACAGTTTGTACATCAATAGAACAAAGCTTTAGATGGTAATCCAGCATCTTGTCTAGTCTGTTTTTCAGTTCCAATAAGAAGTAGTCACCCCCCTGCAAGTTCCCACAATCGATTGTTATATAACATTGAATCACGGTGGTTTTATTTTGGCTTTCTCGATGTTGGACAGCTGAAAAAAAAAACTCTTTATGATCAAAGTGAAAGCAGGTCTCTGAAAAGTGGCTTAAATTAATTGCCAAGTTAATACACAAAATAACAGATTGTATAAGTATTCACTCATTTGAATATGAACACCCAAATCATCACTGGTGCAACCAATTAGTTTTAGAAGTTACAGAATCACTTCAATGGAGATCACCTGTACGGGATTTTCATTGATTGTGGTATAAATGCACCTGAATGTGGAGTAAAGACTAAAGTATGGTTGCCTAACCTGCACAATGAAGACACAAGAACACTACAAGCAACTCCATGAAAAGCAGCTTGAAAAACACAAGTCAGGGAATGAAGACAATATCCAAGTCACTAAATATCTCTTGCAGTTCAGTTAAATCAATCATTAAGAAAGGGACAAGAGTATGGCACAGCTGTAGATTAGCCTAGAGCAGAACATCCACAAAAACTAAGTGATCATGCTAGAAAGAAGACTAGTGAGGGTGGCCACCAAGAGACCTGCAAGAACTGTGAAGGGGTTCCAAGCTACAGTTGCTCAGATTGGACACACTGTGCAGACAACTATTGTCCGTATGCTTCATCAGTCGCAGCTTTATGAAAGAATGGTTTTTTGGACTGATGAAATTAAAACTGAGTTTCTTGGCTGTATGACTAAACAATAGTTTTTAACACTGCACATTATCAAAAATACACTATCCTAGCTGTGAAGCATGGTGGTGGTAACATCATGCTCTGGCAATGCTTCTCTGAAGCAGACCCTGAAAGGCTTCTAAAGGCAGAGGGTAAAATGGAGGTAGCAAAAATCCTGGAGGAAAACCTGATGCTGTCTGCGAGAAACCCGTTGCTTTGGGAGAAGATTTATTTTTCACCAAGGCAACAAATCCAAGTATAAAACCAAAGCTACAAAGGAATGGCTTAAAAACAACAATGCCAATGCCCTGGAGGGGCCAAATCAGAGTCTAGATCTCAAACCAATAATTAAAGTAAATCAAATAAAAAAAAAAAACAATTGAGAATTTGTGGCTGGACTTGGGAAAGGCTGTTCACTTACAGTCCCCTTTCAAGGGGACACAGCTTGAGCAGTATGGAAGAACAGAGAAAAATGGCGGCATTGAGATGTGCCAAGGTGATGACCTGTGCATACAGGGCTGTCAAAGGTACAGCTTTGACCCTAACCCTAACCCTATCAAACACTGATTTAAAGGGAATACTTATACAATCACTCATTTTATATTTATAATTAATTTACACCGCTTTGCAGATATCTGATTTCACTTTGACATAAAAGAGACCTTTTTTGTAGAGCAGTGTCAAAATATCCATATTTAATACCATTCTGATTCAGTGTTGTATAAGAGTAAAATGTGAACACCTCCAAGGAATGAATACTTTTAATAGGCACTATACATATAAATTGTTGTTTTTAAAATGTTGGTAGAAGTTATTCCTTGCATGGATAAATTGTTCATATTTCATTAAATAGCATGTTCCTAGTTGAAGTTTCATGCACTTTTGTTTTTGACATTTAGAATTTCCTTGAGTACTTATTTATACACTAAATAAATGTATTTATTTTGAGGGTCTGACTTTAATGTGCAAGCTATTACAATTATTCTTCATCGTGTCTATTGAACTGCTATGATGTCTTATGAATCCGGATTACTTCTTATATTCAGAACTCCCTGTTTTCCCTGAGAGGTGTAGACGGCTACAAACATACAATGCTGAAGGAGGACATCAATCAAGACAAACAGCACCACTGCTGCTCTATGGAAAGAGAATCACAACCATGGAGTTGGAAGACGTATATTTTAATGCTAGGTGAGAAGCAAAAATTAGTTTCTTTAATACAGTTGGCTTACATTCATTGAGTTATTGTTCCATTTTACAGTATTTCCTAGGGCTTGAGCAGTTAAAAAAATTGACAACTTGTACAATAATAGTCAAGACATTCAATTTGCCAAGTCTACGATTACATGGATGATAAACATGGGTCATTCACTGAAATCTACACATTCAATTTTTAAACCAAAAAAACATACAGTATATACACACACAAATAATAAATCAGGTCTGAAAACATTGATAATCTATTAGTTGAACACATTTGGTTTTCTATTGCATGCATTAATTCTATACACATGTACTAATGCAAATTGATAAAAGTATGTTACAGTACATTATTCCTTCTAAATACAGTAGACTGTTCATACAACAGATGCATCTTGGGAACTGTAATATGTGAAAAAATAAAATATCTGCAGCTAACACGGTTGTATTGACTTTTTCAACATTTCTGTTACAAATGTGCACAAAATAGAATGTGATTGTACCAAAAGTAATGAGCATATTCATTTTATCCATCCATTTATTTTCAAACACAATTATCCTATGCAGGGTCGCAGAGAAGCTGGAGACCACCCCAGCAAGTCAAATAGCAAATTATTAAATGCCAATCAAATCTAAATGCATGTGCTTATTGATTAATAAAATCCACATTCTTACTGATTTACTAGCATTTAGCAAATTTTGAGATCTTGAGAACCCTCTTCCATTACCTAGTAAACTGTAACGCTCTGCTCATAGATCGGATCTTCATTGGCCTTAGTAGAGACAATATGAGTGCTACCAGTACGTTCCAGTACCGGTGAGTCTGTGTTCCCACCTTTAATGTGCTTTACCCATTGCCTGACAACATTAATGAACACGTTCAAAATGGTACATTTTTTTACATCTTTACTAGAGATCCAGTCCCTGGAAGTTGTTGAAACAACATGACCCTGTTAAGCTCACACAAAGTCATACACACAAACGAGGCAGGTAATGTCATTTCTCATTCACATATTAGATGGTACTGTATAGAGCAGGGGACTCCAACTCTGATCCTGGAGTGCTACTGTGGCTGCATGTTTTCATTCTAACCCTTTTCTTAATTAGTGACCAGTTTTTTCTGCTAGTTGACTTTATTTTCCCTATTTTTTAATGTCCAGTCCTCTACATTACTTCATTTTTTCACCCAAATAGAAATGAGATGTGAAGTGAGCCAACGGATGACCAGCTAAGTTGAGCTCTCAAACTCCAAACTAATTTCACTCCAACTAATCTCTTAATTAGAATTTGAACCTTATTGTTAATTAAACTCATTACTTAATTCCATGGCTTGTTGGCACTCTCGTTGTCCCATAGCAGACATTCCCCAAACTATTTGATTTTCTTTTTTCTAAGACAGGGGTGCCCAACTCCAGTCCTGGAGGGCCACAGTGGCTGCAGGTTTTCATTCTAACTCTTTTCTTAATTAGTGACCTGTATTTTGCTGCTAATTAACTTCTTTTGAATTCATTTTATTTGATTTGCTCTTGAAGACTCAGACCCCTCAGTTGTTTCTTTTTCCTTAATTAGCAGCCAAACAATAATGAGATACAAAATGAGCCAAAACAGGAGCAGCAAACTGTGACCATCCTACAATATCTGGAAATAAAGAAAGGTGAATGTCTCAGGAATGTTGATCTGCTCTTAGAAAAGAGAAAATCCACAATTTCATAAATGTCTGCTATTGTACAATGAGAGCACTAACAAGCCATGGAATTAAAGAGTTTAATTAACGACAAGAATCTGCGCCTCATTAAGCAACTGGTTGGTGTGAAATTGGTTGGAGTTTGAGACCCTTAGGTGGTCTTCTGTTGGCTCCCTCACTTCACATTTTACTTCTGTTTGGGTGCCATTTAAGGAAAGAAATGAAGCAATTCAGAGGAACGATGAAGAAATTCAGGGAAAATTTTCTTAACAACCAAGTCAAATAAAATTAATTCAAAAGAAGTTAATTAGCAGCAAAAACAGATGACTAATTAAGAAAAGGGTTAGAATAAAAACCTGCAGCCACTGCGGCCCTCCAGGACTGGAGTTGGGCACCCCTGTTCTAAGAGCACTGTCGACATGTTTTGTGGACCTGCGCAGATCAACATCACCAAGACCTTCAACTTTTCAAATATTGTATGATGGACACAGGCTAGCTGGTCAATTGTTGGCTCGTTTTGTATCTCATTATGGCTTGGCTGCTAATTGAGGAAAAAAAACAATTAAGGGGTGTGAGTTTTAAACAGTAAGTTAATTAAAATTCAAGGTAAAAGAAGTTAATTAGCAGCAAAAAACTGGTCACTAATTAAGAAAAAGGTTAGAATGAAATCTTACAACCATGATAGTGCTCCAGGACCGGAGTTAGAGACCCCTGGTATAGGGGAATCTGCTAGGTAAGACAGCACAAAATGAATATATTCAAGAGTTTCTTGATAAATCCAGTATGCTCATTACCTTTGGCAAAACCAATGTTTATTTACAAACTGAAAATTCATCTTTCAGTGTAGAAGTGCATTTATGGAAATAAAGTTTTCAAAGTAGTTTGGCTGGTTATTCTAAAATGTCATCAGAGCAAATGTATTCTAATAGTGCAGCTCTATGTAAATGGTTATTATTACCGGTACATATTTCACAGACATGTTGGCCCAAGATTACTTACAAGAGCGTGACATGTTACAATCATAAACAAACATTTGACAAAATGAGCACCGACAGGATGACCCAGCTAGCTGGAGGTCTGAGTTAAACAGACAGCCCAGCAATTTCAACTCCAGCGGCTGAGCTGCTACGCCATGCTGCCTGCTCTTGACACTTAAGGAGTGGCACTGAGGCAGTTCTGGAAAATCTGATTGAAAACCAATCAATACAAACTTCAACCGGTACTCATCAGGAGAATTCCATCTGCTACATTAATTCCACGTTATAAAAGCTCTCTTTTATTGTCAGACATACAGTAGCATTGAACCATTGTATTCACAGACACCAGAGAGTGTTTTTAAATGAAAATTACATTCATTTTAAACAAAATGCTTTCAAATGAAGTGAAAACTTGAAACTTCATATGACACATGGTAAGAGTGCTGTGTGTGAATCTGTGCATCAAATACAGAAAGAAGACAAGAATATGAAACTTGAAAACAAAAAGCTTATATTTTCTTCAGTTCATAAAATAACACCATGACTCTTCAAATTAAAGAGGATTAAATAGTTTTAAAAGATACATATGAAAGTACAGTACCCTTCAGAGATGAATAGACACAGGACAGGCGTAGAGTAAACTAGTGTAGTTATAAACTGAGTATTAAATACAGATTCGCATATAGTCTTAGGCGCACCAATTAGTAACAAATACAAAAAAAAAACCACACACACACAGGAAAAAAATAAGTGGTCTAGTCAATATGGATGTCTGAATTAACATTGAAAGTAGGTGACAATGAAATAAATAAAAAAGTTCAAAGCGTCAGGCACTGTTACCCTGATGCAGCGTAACTAGTGCTCATTTAGATGACAACTCCCATTCTGACCAATATGATCATTATAACACTGGGAATTGTGTACTGGGGTGCAGAGAGACCAAAATGAATGCATCATTTGAAGACAAAAAAAAAAAAACAAAACACGATTTCACAGAAATCAAAATTACGCAAACATCCACATGGGTTTGCAGATATGTGATGTGTGTATGTGAACATATGAAATGAACTTACAGAATCACACAGAATTCTTTCATCTTCTCATCATTTTCGCTTTGTGTCAAACAAAGGCAGTGAGGTCTTTCATGTCTGATATACATTTAATGTGATTGCACGGCTAGAAATATATTTAAATGGGTGAATTTTGCACCAGACAAAGAGCTACTCAAGTCAAATCAATTAAAAATTACTGATGTCTGGCAAAAATAGAAACAAAAGTTGGGCAGATACACAGTGCATGACGTGTGGTAACAAGGCATAAGTAACAGAACAAGATTACGGGGTGACAGTTTTGTTGTATTCTGTTCACGGCTTATTACAAATATTGTAATAAGTGTGATGAGAGAATAAGGCCTGTTCAGGTTCCTTTTTAAATCCCTTTAATCTGTCATCATTTCACTTACTATTATCGCTACCTTCATCTGATGCAATGTTCTGCTGATCTTTGTAATCAACTTTCCTGGGGTGCTTTCGCCTCCATTTCCTGATACGACTGATGACCAGGAGATCTGTACATTTTACGTATGCTTCATGTTAACATCGTGCTGCCTCCATGTTCAGCTGATTACAGCATATAGTGTGGAACTGTGGCACACTTGTAGCCGTGCACTGCCCAAATTTGAATCAACGCAAGCCACAATCTCAAATTGTATTCTAATAATTGTCTTCTATGGATGCTAACATACACAGGTAGACATGAACATTTCTGGGTAGAGTGAATATTTTAGAATGTTGTGATAAACCGAAACACAAAAGCCCTAATTATGTTACAAATCACACATACAGTACTCCTTTTGACTTTTGCCAAAAACTATAAACTACGTGCACATCGTACACACTGTAAGCAGTGACTTCATCCACTGCAAAATGTATGGCAAATGCAAGCTTTCCAATAAAAGCAAAAGATATTTTTTAAAAAATAAATATTATAACTTAGCACATCTAATGAATGCATAATAAATAAAGTGTATCTGTGAAAACTGTTTCAACTGAGGAAATACCGACATCCCTACACATTTCTATTAATAGGGTTACAGTGGGGACTGACAATAGTCCGAGTCTCTCTTGGTCCTATAAGGATACGATGCGACGACGAGATGATGACATCACTCTTCCTCTTTTAAGGATGTGTTTAAGCTGAAAGAGATGTATAGCAAAAGGAGAATTAGACTTCAAGGTGCAGACAGATGAAACCATCATAGAGAGAAATGAGCAGAGCTTAAATGTGAGTCATCTGCTAAATTACAACTGGTTGTACTGTAGAAAAATATACGATCAAGTGCATTTTTATCACTCTGTAATTTAATATTGTTTCTTTATCAGTATGCTGCTGCTGGAGTGTGTGAATTTCCCCTTGGGATTAATAAAGTATCTATCTATCTATCTATCTATCTATCTATCTATCTATCTATCTATCTATCTATCTATCTATCTATCTATCTATCTATCTATCTATCTATCTATCTATCTATCTATCTATCTATCTATCTATCTATCAACTTATATAATAATCATTATGTATACAAATACATTTACAGAAAAATGAACAGGAAATTGAACACAGTGAATAACTTAAATAATATTCAATTGGAAACTAAACACATTGGGTCAAATGACATAAACAAGCTACATAGACAGACAGTTTGGCACAAGGCTGGTTTGATGCCTCTGCGCGTCTTTACAGAGCTTCTGCAGATGTGTGTGTGTGTGTTCATTTTTTCCTCTTCATCATCCAGCATGTGTTCTTGTAGGGCAAACAAACTGTTGCTGTGTATGTGTGCAAACATATATATTGAAATAAATTATGTATCTCAAAAACACAAATTTTGCAAATCAATAGGCATGTCCCCATGATTAAATGAAACAGACAGACCAAATCCTGGTTAAATTAAACAATTTCTATGGCAGTTATTGTTTGAAAGAGGTCAAACTGTTTTTGAAGGATATAGGGATCAGTATGGGACCGAAAACAATAGCCCTGGAACCTATGACAAGGCAAACACGATACAACTTCTTTGATAAAATTAGATCATTTTTTTTTCAGAAGTTATTGCTGTACATAGGTCTCAGTATACAGGGAGGATATATCTATAAAACCGCTTGTTCTAAATTTTTTGTCTTTGCTAAGATAAATTAATTCGGGAGTTCTACACAAAAATAGTGCATCATTTTATAAACAAAAATTGTAATTTTAAGATGTGAAAATGAATTTCGATTTTCCATAGTCACACATACAGACACCGTGGTAAAATTAACTTTTCTCAATGTCTGGAACTTCACAGAATCAGAATCTGAAGTTAACTCCTAAGAGAGTTTTGGTCCCCATCACCACACTTGTATTTACATGAAAGTAAGAGTAGAAACTGCAGGAACACACAATCAGGTCTGCATTAATGTATTCTGGGGCCTCTATGAAACCCTAACAACACATCCATGGACATCCTAAACGTATATCCAGTGTAGTAAATTACAGATTGTGTACCTCCTCTGATTAATTTGTAAAACAAAGCAGCAGACCTTACTAACATCCATCCATCCATTTTCCAACCCGCTGAATCCGAACACAGGGTCACGGGGGTCTGCTGGAGCCAATCCCAGCCAACACAGGGCACAAGGCAGGGAACCAATCCTGGGCAGGGTGCCAACCCACCGCAGGACAGACCTTACTAACAGATCGAGAATAACATTAATTTTATAGCAATCTTCTCAACGTTTTGCTGGGATTGTAAGAATACAGTTTTAGTTTCTCTGAAGCTGTTAGGACTCCATATTTATTTTGGCCTAGCCGTGTTGCTTTGATTCCCTTTGCTTACCAAGACCAAAACTTGAACATCTATCATAAGTCCCTACCATGAAACTCTGGTAGACATTTTGTTACTTTGGTGGCTTCCATCATATCACTTTATTAGTACTTATTGTAAATCAGCATTATAACTGTTAGCAGAGGCTTTGGTTTCTGCTCCTTTCTATGCAAGAATATGGTTGTGACAGGTCAGATATCTGTGGTGGTCTCATGAGCTCTAGTTAAGAGCTTGGCCAATGCCAACAAACTTGCTTTTGGATTTGCTTATGAAAGAGCTTGTTACCTTTCGAGTTTTATTTTACAACTCAACTCCTTTTTTTGCTGGTCCAGCAAAAATGTTCACTTATGTGACCCAATGTCACATTATTGATTGATGTTGTTAGGAGCAAGTTAGATTTGATAAGCTTTGAAGAAGGAGAGGATGACTAATTAATAGTGCAAAGAGTAGGAGGCTATCAGAATCTGAAAAGGCACATCTCAATCAATCATAAGTTATTTCTGCATGCTTACTTTAAACATTACATTTCAAAAACTAATAATAATGATATTACATTTACATAGCAGCTATTATCCCGGGCTGTAACCCTTTAGCCATTAAGGTTAATATGGCCTTACATGCAATACATCGTAAGACCAAAATTTAGTTAATGCCTGAGGTGACTATAAATGTAATTCTAATTATATATTCATAGAAAGCATTTGACTGTCTTGTCTTTCTAAACTTAATGAATCTGACCACCAACAGCTTAGAAACCCTTCTTAGGCTCTCACCTTCTCTCCTCTTTCTCCAGCTTGTAGAAGGTGAGCTGGCTGATCATTTTCCAGGTTACGGATACTTGGATCAGCTCCTTGGCTCAGAAGCAGGCGTATAATCTCTTCCTGGTGAATGTGGCCATGGAGACCAGCAGCCATATGGAGAGCAGTGTTCCCATGTGCCTGTGAAAAGTTTAAAGCGGTTATAAAATGGGCAGATAATGCGAATACTACTGTGTATCTAAAAATGTGCATCAACAATCACTGAAAGGTGAAGAGAACAACTTGCAGAAGATATTTAATTCCACATTCAAACACAAAAATCATTCTTATGAGTCTCAAACATGTTGATATGTTAAGAACTGAAATCCCAGTCACATCTTGATGACTAGACATTTCCAAAGAAGCTTTAATCCTTCTTTGAATGTTACCAAGTTCATGTTCCATTTTAGAAGCTTGAAGGAAGGCTTTGTGCCCTCTCAACCCTGATTATTCAGATCTGACAGGACCTAAAGGCAGGAGCCTGATTAGGTGCATACGTGTCATGGAGACAAACCCCATCCAATTAGAAAAGATTAAAATTACAATAACTAGAGCATATTCTGCATTATTTTCATCTATCATTTGATAAAACGCTTACTGTATTTATGAGGGAGTTTGTCACATTTAATATAATTAATTGCCTGCTCTCATGCTGCACTGGTTTCAGCATCAAGAAGGTCTTGTTAGTCACTAGAAAAGATGGCCACCAGTGAAGTGCCTTGCTTGTGGTTTGCTTCAGTATGGAACTTTATGTTACCTTTGATTTCAGTTATGAAACAGAAATGCAGACTTGAACTTCTGGCCCGCATGAAGTCATATGCTAGTATTACGCATGAAAGGAAAAAGTTAACACATTTATTCTCTGGTTCTAATTTATTCTTAAGTTCCTGTCATAAAAAAAAAAATGCCTTCAGTTCAACGCCTTTCAAGAAATAAACTCCAGTTGCTGTTACTACAACTTTTGACTTACCTTCATATTGACAAAATTGCACATATCCGGGATGTTGAGGCTCAGCAAATGTTGAACGAGATGCAGATTGCCCTCCTTCACTGCCAGATGAAGTACTGTCTTGTTGCTTTTTATATCCTATCAAAATAAAATGAAGAAACATGAACGACCTGCTAAGATGGAATCAAAAAAAATAAAAATCCAAGAATAATTATAGAAGCGAGAATGAATTACAAGCATCAAGTGAGGTAGAGGAAAATAAAAATTTGAATACAGTGTATACATTTTATATACAGTAGTTTTAGCTTTGTGTATTCTAGACTTTACACAAAAATATGATTTTACAGTGTATGTCACCCACAATACATTAGTCAAGCCAGCATATGTGTTAATATTTATTCTTTTTTGTCAATGTCACTAAAAGTTGCTCCTCTTTAATATTTGATTTTGTGAATGCATTGCTTTGTCCACTTTCTGGCAGACTGATAAATTAAGTACTCATCACGTCAATGGTGTACTCCTTATGTCCAAAAAGGCTCCAAAGCTTTCTGATATCTTTGCCAGTCTCACCACAATTGGTTTACACTGCAACCTGGACACCGTTTTCCAGAGCCAAAACCAATTCAACAAAATTGACTTAAACATGTTCAATTGTGAGAAAAGGAACATGATCAGGTGGACGGTCACACTACTAGATACTATAGGAATGTAATTCATTCCATCCATCCATTTTCCAACCCGCTGAATCCGAACACAGGGTCACGGGGGTCTGCTGGAGCCAATCCCAGCCAACACAGGGCACAAGGCAGGAACCAATCCAGGGTGCCAACCCAATGCAGGACACACACAAACACACCCACACACCAAGCACACACTAGGGCCAATTTAGGATTGCCAATCCACCTAGCCTGCATGTCTTTGGACTGTGGGAGGAAACCGGAGCTCCCAGAGGAAACCCACGCAGACACGGGGAGAACATGCAAACTCCACACAGGGAGGACCCGGGAAGCGAACCCAGGTCTCCTAACTGCGAGGCAGCAGCGCTACCACTGCACCACCGTGCCGCCCATGAAATGTAATTCTAGTAATACATATGAAGATTATATAAAATGTGGTGGCATTAATCATTTGACAAATATATACCTTGCCAACATCACCATTCGGCGTTCCGTAAAAGTGGGGAACGCAAAAGGAACACAAGACTGTAGATTGCTGTTATATTGTGTGTTACTGCATTCTTATTTAATTTTCTGGAACTCACTTCATGGTTGTTGTGTGGAATGAGTCCCCATTAACAGTTCGCGTCATAATAAAGAGAACTGTCAGAAGTTGCAGACAGAGAAGCAGCTCATTCAACTCTGAACAGCAAAATTAGGAGTTCAGCTGTGGTGGCAATTCATTAATGGCTTTGCATTGCCACATTTCAGGTGTAGACATCTGCCTCTAACAAATACATATAAGGGGGACATTGACATTTATTATTATTATTATTATTTATTAATTAATTTGTTAACTCTCGTGCTTTCCTGAATTCCTTTATTGTTAAAAATAAGTTAAGCTGGCACACATGCAGTAGCATGATCAACATAAGTTGCATTGACAAGCCCATTTAGGTCCATACCATATTTACCTAAGTAATGAGCACATTAAGTTTACTGATTTTACTGATGCTAAGACTAGTATATTACTATAGCCCAATGAAACCTACATATTGTTGCCAAGCTTTGTACAAAACGTCCATGTTGACTGAAGTATTTTGCCATTGCTGTAGAAGGTTAAAGTTTAATTTCTGGTATTCCAAATTGTCAACTATCTTTTCAACTAAATAGTGACTTATTCTATATTTTTTTGCAATGTTTTGGTTGTAACAAGACTCATTGATGATCCTTTATCAGAATCACCTATGAAAACCTAGCTGAAACATTTCCTTCACATTGATAGCTTGATTAAATTCTCATTGTTCCTCCATAAGCCATGAACATCTGCGATGCAGCCGATGTGAGGACTTTACTAAACCAACTGGTAGTAGTGATGAGCAGTGTGTACAAAGAGTATGGACTTAAACTATGCAAGCTTATGACCTACACCTATTAGGACGTCTTCGTTCATGGGAAGCAAAGGCAAGCCTGGAAATCATCAGGATGGGGTCATCAGGATAACTAATGCCTCTTGGGTCCAGGCGGAAATATGCTGATCCATTCAGTATAGACATCTAAAGGCATTACTGACCTGTTATAGCTCAGTCTCATGTGGCTGCAAAGCACTCACCATTTTAAGAAATTGAGCGCTGATTCTTCAGAGGTCAGAAACAAGTCAGAATCTCTTTTGTTATCAATATTTACATACATTGTTCAACCATGTAAAAACAACCATGAGAAACCACCTCCTACAGTAGTGTTTTTCAACCCATGTGCCCCAGCGCAGTGGTGCACTGTGAGAGCTAATAAGGTGTGCTATGGAAATGATACTATAACACCCCTGGGTATGTTCCTGAGACAGCAACACTCCTCAGGTGGTTGAGACCTGCCCAAGGAAGACAAGACTACATGGAGAAGCTGGCTTAAAAGCAGTTCTGTTATGACCATTTTGCAGGCACAGCACTAAGAGAGCACCTCAGACACTTCTTCTGACTGGTAGAGTCCATCTGTCTGTGTGTATGGTCTTACAGAGCAAGTCTCACAGAGCCTGGGAATAGAGAGTATACAAGTTGCCTCTGACCTTGGGTCAGTGGAGTCGGGCAAAGAGGAGCAGGTAAAGGAATGAAATAGCTGGGAAACATGTCCAAAGTGCTCACTAAGTGGTCTCGGATATCTCGGAGCTGCTTTTTTGCCGGCTTCTCTAGTAGTTCCGCCCCTTCAGACAGTTGACCATATGTATGGGATTTCATGTTTCTTGGATAGTAGAAAAGAGGTGTGCCATGGAATTTTTATGGTTACAAACAGTGTGTCGCCACAGAAAAAATGTTGGGAAACACTGAAATACAGAACTGAGAAAAAAACTATTAGTCTGTTGATCCTCTTCATGTCCAGGGCAAGTGAGGCTTCCTTTGCCAAGCTAATCTGATGATGTCACTGATTTTATTTTGTTTCTTATGGTACAAGACATTTGCTGTTCCCACTTTGGGTTAATAAATGATGTTTTTTTGTCTTCAACATATATTACAGATTACCTAACAATGAAGGCTCTTCCTTATATACATTAAAGCCATTCATGAATGTCAACCATAGGGATTTTCTTTTTCATAAAATATTCACTCACCACACACTGGTGAAACTAACATATCCTTGCAAATGTTAAGATGTATTAACTGAAGCAGGCAGAGTTATTCTTCATTTGTGTGAAACAAGAGATCAATCAAGTAGTTGCTATAATGCAAATGTAAATGCTGTCAGGCATTTCTTAATAATTCCAACATGCTCTTTTCTTTAGCAAAAGCATTTGGATATTTTGACTGAAAAATCGGGAGTGGTTTCCACCTAGACTTTTTATATACTCAGACATGGAGATGGATATTTGAGGAGTAAACTGCAAGACAATGATTATATTTTTATATTATGTACATTATAGAACCATCAACAACAAATCAAATCAAATTAATAATATATTGAACAATTATTCTAAAAGTAAAGTTGAATAAATCGTACTCTGCAGCTACATGAATAAAAAGTAAAGTACCACTTCTATTTAGCCCAAAAGTTGATAGAAATCAACGTTTTGTATCTAATACTTGTATGCAAAATTTGTTTGACCTAAGTGAAAGCATACTTAAGTTATCGTGTTTATACACACACACACACAAACTCACACACACAGACAGACACACAGACATAATTCCAAAAATGCTATTTTCGCACTCAGGGAGGTCTAAAACGTCGAGATACATCAAAATCTGGAAATGGAATTTTTGGATGATTCCAATACTTTCCCTATACTTTGCATATGAGAAAGTAAAAAATGCAGATTCAGAAATGCTAACATCATCTTTTCTTTTTTATAAAAGAAACTAAAAAGACATATGAGCACATACTGTATGTATATCCATACAAATTATATATCTAATTAAAAATTATTTTTTGGCTTTGTATCAGTTCCCGAGAGGGCATAATACTAACAGATACTGCTGATATTACAAAAGGACAACTGATCCGAGGAAGTGATAGACCCTGCTTGCAGGAAACACAGTATATACTGTGCATCCGGAAAGTATTCACAGCGCATCACTTTTTCCACATTTTGTTATGTTACAGCCTTATTCCAAAATGGATTAAATTCATTTTTTTCCTCAGAGTTCTACACACAACACCCCATAATGACAACGTGAAAAAAGTTTACTTGAGGTTTTTGCAAATTTATTAAAAATAAAAAAACTGAGAAAGCACATGTACATAAGTATTCACAGCCTTTCCCGTGAAGCTCAAAATTGAGCTCAGGTGCATCCTGTTTCCCCTGATCATCCTTGAGATGTTTCTGCAGCTTAATTGGACTCCACCTGTGGTAAATTCAGTTGATTGGACATGATTTGGAAAGGCACACACCTGTCTATATAAGGTCCCACAGTTGACAGTTCATGTCTGAGCACAAACCAAGCATGAAGTCAAAGGAATTGTCTGTAGACCTCCGAGACAGGATTGTCTCGAGGCACATATCTGGGGAAGGTTACAGAAAAATTTCTGCTGCTTTGAAGGTCCCAATGAGCACAGTGGCCTCCATCATCCGTAAGTGGAAGAAGTTTGAAACCACCAGGACTCTTCCTAGAGCTGGCCGGCCATCTAAACTGAGTGATTGGGGGAGAAGGGCCTTAGTCAGGGAGGTGACCAAGAACCCGATGGTCACTCTGTCAGAGCTTCAGAGGTCCTCTGTGGAGAGAGGAGAACCTTCCAGAAGGACAACCATCTCTGCAGCAATCCACCAATCAGGCCTGTATGGTAGAGTGGCCAGACGGAAGCCACTCCTTAGCAAAAGGCACATGGCAGCCTGCCTGGAGTTTGCCAAAAGGCACCTGAAGGACTCTCGGACCATGAGAAAGAAAATTCTCTGGTCTGATGAGACAAAGATTGAACTCTTTGGTGTGAATGCCAGGCGTCACGTTTGGAGGAAACCTGGCACCATCCCTATAATGAAGCATGGTGGTGGAAGCATCATGCTGTAGGGATTTTTTTCAGCAGCAGGAACTTGGAGACTAGTCAGGATAAAGGGAAGGATGACTGCAGCAATGTACAGAGACATCCTGGATGAAAACCTGCTCCAAAGCGCTCTTGACCTCAGACTGGGGCGACGGTTCATCTTTCAGCAGGACAACGACCCTAAGCACACAGCCAAGATATCAAAGGAGTGGCTTCAGGACAACTCTGTGAATGTCCTTGAGTGGCCCAGCCAGAACCCAGACTTGAATCCGATTGAACATCTCTGGAGAGATCTTAAAATGGCTGTGCACCGACGCTTCCCATCCAACCTGATGGAGCTTGAGAGGTGCTGCAAAGAGGAATGGGCCAAACTGGCCAAGGATAGGTGTGCCAAGCTTGTGGCATCATATTCAACAAGACTTGAGGCTGTAATTGCTGCCAAAGGTGCATCGACAAAGTATTGAGCAAAGGCTCAATGTACATGTGATTTCTCAGTTTTTGTATTTTTAATAAATTTGCAAAAACCTCAAGTGAACTTTTTTCATGTTGTCATTATGGGGTGTTGTGTGTAGAATTCTGAGGAAAAAAATGAATTTAATCCATTTTGGAATAAGGCTGTAACATAACAAAAGGTGGAAAAAGTGATGTGCTGTGAATACTTTCTGGATGCACTGTAAATAAGTTAAATAGAATGGATTCCAAACACTATGCTCTTACATGATTAAAATCCACCCATTTTAGTCAACTGCTCATCATGAGGATGGTGCAATGGAACCAACTGATTGAAAAAGCTATCACAGGAACAGAAGCATTGTGATTTTTTTGGTGCTGTTCACTGTCTCTTACCTGGCTAAATGTAGATGCTCCATATTGCAGAAGCAGCTGAATACAGGTCAGCTTATCATGGGCTTGAGTTTCAAGGCTTGTGTCAGTTTGTTGACCTGGATCTTGTGAAGCCAGCATCTTCATGGAAGAGCTGTGTGAAATGACAGCACAGTGCAGTGGAGTCAGACCTGGCAGTTTAAGAAAAGAGAGAAATTAAGAAAACACAAAACAAAAAAGCCACTGATCAACTCAGTATGTTAAACTAGAAATTGATTCTGTGTACTGAAAATTAGCATTTTAAGATTTTGGATCTTTATTTGATTTTCTTTAACACAAAAGTGAAATTCAGACCTACCTTCAAAATTACGAGCTTCCAAGTTAACATTTACACTTGTAGAAAGAATCGCCTAGAAAAAAAAAAATTCAATAAATACATCCATTTTAATACAATATCTTAGTTTCTTGGACTCTTCCTAATAATAACTGCAGAAGAGCAATAAAAACCCAGAGCTTATCTTATTTTTGCAACCCTTATCTAGAACATTTTACGTGCTCTGTGCCATGAAGGGTTTCACCGGACCCAAATGGTCAGAAATTGACATCAGTGTCCCCGACTCTCATACTTTATCGTACCTGAATGACTGTCGGAAAGCCATATGTGGCAGCAAGGTGGAGTGCGGTTTGCCCCTTGATGTCACAAGCATTCACGTCTGAGCCCAAAGACAGCAAGTCCTGAACAATGAATGGATGGTTTGCAGTAGCAGCTACGAGCAAAGGAGTCTAAGACATGAAGAAAATAAAAAAAGAAATGAATCATGGACTATTAGCAGGACAGACGTTCTCCTCTTATATGCATTAGAAAAAAAAATGACTGTGCTTTTTCAGAAACATCAAATAACAGGTCCAATAAATCAACAGTAACTTGAATTAAATATTGTCATTTTTTATCCATTTCTCGCTATTGTGTCCATAATTTAGAATATAAGGTGAGTGGAAGCTCAAACATGAGAAACACTGGCCATCACATAACATGACGCAATCAAACAGCCAAACACATCATGATAACTCAGGGTCACCCACTAACCAGACACTAAAAGGGGAGCTGTGTGACAGAGGGAGGTTTCTCCGTTATGCTAGTCTGCTTTACTTTCCCTCTAATTATCTAAATTGAATTTACCATCATTACCATCAGACTCACACAGATGCATACCAATGTGTTCTGAAATGTACTAAGTGTTTTACTTTCGTTTGTTTTGTACCTTTTGTCTTGATTATGGGGTGTCACCATAGCATGCCCACGTTCCACAAGTCCATTAAAAAAATGCCATATATAATTTCTGCATGTCACTTTTTTTCCCACTTCCAGCTTAGAGGCACCAGAAAACTTAGAAATGCTGGGCAAGTTACTACTCATCAGGCTTTCACCCTCTATCAGTCTTCATCAATGTTTAACTGGTTTAGCACAAGTAGCTGAAGACGAACTAGTCTGTGAGAGCTACCAGACAGGGCTGAGATGCAGCACAGACTTCCTTAAGCCCAATGTTCACCCTTCACCCTGCTCTCTTTTGTAGATATTTATGAGGTAGTTAGTTAATATCCATCCATCCATCCATAATATCAACGCAGTAATTCATTGTATGAGACACTTCTCTGTCACCAGAGATTTCTGTTCCTGAAAGTAAGGTCCAGAACAATGTATGAGGGTAAACCAAAAACTAAAGGCAATTTGAAAATTGCACAGTAACTACAACGAATAGAAGCTAACACAATACAACACGTTCAAGACAGTCCGGGAGGCCGATTGCCTAATTAGAAACAAATCCTTGGTAATAACAGTTCTGTTTTATTTTAACAGATTGTTGGTATTTTCATTTCCACCATGTCTGTTCATTCTTATACTGTTGATTTTTCTCTTTTCAAATGATTCGTAGCCTTAAGTTGTTCAGGAATTTTCAGTCCTTCCCTTTCCATTTGATTTCCTTACAAATATTTTATTAAACTAGACTGTTCAATATGAATACACACAGCTGGGAATGAATACAGTTTAGACAGAGTACTGGGTGTTCATTATTTGCATCTTATTTCTAATATGGAGCCATTAAAAACGGTGAATCCAGCTGTTTAAGATTAAAATAAACAATTAAGGGTGGGGAATCTTGACAAGAGAGACCACTAAAGTTAATTATAAAAATGCTGCATGAACAGTAAGTGCTTTGACAACAATACATAAGCTGAAATTGAATTGGAACAAAAATCTGTAGCATCTATAGTCCTCTGGGACTGACCCCTGCACTGGCTTAAGAATTTACATATTTGTATAATTTGAAATTACTGTATACAGTACTGAAAATTAAAAATGTTCTTATCTCTTCTCAATCTCAAACCTACCTAAGGGCCATGAGGGCCAAGTCTGACCGCACAGGGTACAAGACAGGCAGCAGCCCTAGACAGGGCACCATTATATCACAGGGACATTTTAAATAAAAAAAATATTTAAAAAATGCTAATTAAAAAAAGATTCATATGAATCTGCTGTCACTTTTCCTGAATTTACACATGAAAAACTGTGTTAAAATGTCCACCAAATGCCAAGTATAGTTATGCCAGTGGTAAAATGCACAGTCATGAATTTTATTCATGAAAAAAGTCATTCAACCAGAGACAAACAATCACAATAGACCGTGAATTGGAATAAAATTTTAAAAAAGGAAAACATTCAATGGAAAGAAGCATACAGTGGGTCAGTTTCATGCATGATTTTGTGGAGACATTTATTAATGTACTGTAAATATAACATTTTCAAATCTGTTTCATCCACCTTCTTAAAAATAAAGGTGCCAGAGTGGTTCTTCAGAGCGATGCCATAGGGGAACCCTAATTTGGATCCTTAAAGATCCATCCACATGAAAGTTCCAGAAAGGCCCTTTATTTATTTAGATCTGTAATAGGCTCACACATTAAATAACCATAAATAAATTATAACAGATTTGTGAAATATCAATGGGTTATGAATTTCAAGGGACTCTCGCTGCATACTCACAGTAACACAGGGTTTCTTAAAAGTTCAGTTGGTCTTAATCTGTTAGTGTCCTGCTAGGTAGCCTACCATATATTAAAGATTTTGGCTTTTTCTACATATTAAGAAGTTTTTCAAATAATGCTTCCCAAAATGAAATTGAGCTTTGTCCAGAAATTGTTCTAGAAGGAACCAAATACCATAAAATGCCACTAAAGAACCGTTATTTTTCAGCGTGCAGGTGAGATTCACACGGTCTAGGCCTCTCCAGGCAGCAACAGATGCAATGTAAGAGCCAACCTAGAATATGGGTGCCACTCCATCAAAGGCCCCCCTTACGTGGGGTCAATTTAGAATTGTCATTTCACTTAGTATGCAGGTCTGTTTTTTTTTGCGTTTGGAAAAGAAAGTCAGAGTACCGGAAGGAGCATCCATTCAGACAGGTGAAGAACATGTCGACTGCATACAGGTAGTGACAGGCCACTGGACCTTGTGAGGTGGCAGTGATAATCACTCTGCTGCCCTGGCTGAAGGAACTACATTAGCCAAAATGATGTACACTTTTTCAATAAGTATGTAACAAAAGGTGAAGCAAACCTAAGACACTGGTTTGCATGACTCTAACAACCTTGACAAAAGAACAATGATTTGCAAACCCACCTTCCCTTTGTGCTCCTTACAGTCCAGTTTTCCCAAATCCCGAAGAATCTCAGCAGCTGCATAGACGTACTCTCTGAGGCCCTTGGCCGTATAGATGTGCAGAATTCTGTTGAAACGGTAAAAAATATTTTTATCAAAATGAAAAGCCCTGGAGTCCCACACATTTTTCTGCCTAGCTGGCAATGTGGACATGTGTAATGGAAATGGCAGTTTCTGATGGCCTGAACAGCTCCATTTTCTTCATTCCAGTTTAAATATTGCTGATGAGGAAATGATGAGACTTTACTTGTAATCAGTAGTTGTGTATAGCAATGTAGCAGTGGATTAATGTCACAGCTGGTAAGCTACCAATGGGGAGTAGAAAACAGTGTAGATAACAATAGAACGAACCCTCATGGATTTGAGTTCAGACTCTTACTTTTTCTATGACATTTAAATGCAATTGATCATGATAAAGTAACTAAACTTTTGAAATTAAAAGTATGACACCAAGAATGGAAGGACAGCAAACCCTGATAAACATGACAAAAAGAATTTTGAAAGACTTGGACAAACCCTTGGAAAATACATTATAACACTGAACTTCTCTAAGTGCCATTGGCAGGCAAAAAAATACATGATAATAACAATAATCAATACAAAATAGGTGCCACTGACCAATTGGAAACAAATTCTGAAAAAGATTTAAGGCATACAAAATTCTCATTCCCACGTTACTGTGACAACTTCAACTGGTATGGCCACTGATGAGTTCACTTCAGAACATCAGTATGAGATCTCCATAACTGATCACCAAGCGAGGAGACAACTAAGAAGGCAGCACACAGGAAAAGCTATGGGATCAGATGGTGTCAGTCCTCAAGTACTTAAAGCCTGTGCTGACAAATGTTTATGGTGTCTTCTGCTACCTGTACGGTCTGTCAGTGAGGCTCTGTTGCTGCAGAAGAAACCCTCCTGTATCATGTCCTTTCCAAAGAAGATAGGCCCCTCTTCACCTGGTGACTACAGACCAATAGCCCTTACATCCCAGATCATGAAGACCTCCAGGAGGTTGGTCCTGGAATATATTATTCCTCTAGTGAAACACCAGTTGGACCCAATGCAGTTTGCCTATGGCATGGAATATGCAGCTATGTACTTCCTCTATAAGGCTTAGTCCAACCTGGACAAAGCTAATAACACTGTGACAATAATATTTTTTGATTTCTCTTGCGTCTTCAGTAACAGACCTTGCACAGTCTGAGAGTCTTAAAGAATGTTTGAGCAAAACTGGAACAATATAAAGAAAAATAATTGTTCACCCTGCACACCTTGGTCTATAAACATTAGGTTATATCATTTGCAGAAATTCTCTGATGATTCTGTATTAGTAGGGTGTATTAATATGTGGATGAGACGGTGGTTAGGAGCCAGGTGGAGAACTTTGCTTGTTGATACAAAGAAAATTTACAGCAATTCCACATTAGAAAAATCAAGGAAATCAAGGATAATGACATTCAGCAGACCAATGAGCCCCTACACTGGGTTACAATTCAGGGAGTGGATATGAAGGTGGTGCACAGCTACTTATACTTGGGTGTCCACATTATAAACAGGCTGGACTGGTGCTAGTAACAGAGGGGGTAATGCCATCCTTCACACATTCTACAATTCTGTGATGACCAGAGCCATCGTCTACACTCTGGTTGTTTACCGGGCATGTAACATCACTTCAGAAGAGGCCTACTGAATTACCAGGCTGACTCAGTTATGGGATGCATTCTCAATCCGTTGAAAGTAGTAGTGGAGAAGAGAAGATAAACTGAGGGTTATTACGAACAATGCTGCACATCCTCTCTATGACTCAATAGCATGGAGGACTTTTAAGCAACAAATTATTTGGTAGATGTGTGTCAAGAAATACGACTGGGGCTCCTCCTTCATACCTTCGGCAATACGCCTTTATTATGCTGCATTGTGACTGCTCGCTTATCTTAAGTCAGAACTTTTTCTTCTTTTTAGAGAGTCTTGTGTGTGTTTGAGGGTGGTTGCTGTTTGTTATACCATTTTTGAACCCTATAATCCATTATTTACATTGATGAAACACTTTTAAGAGACACAGTGCTCAAAGTCTAAAGTGCACTAGTGAGGCCACATCTGCA
The DNA here is from genome assembly GCF_900747795.2 of Erpetoichthys calabaricus. Lineage (NCBI taxonomy): Eukaryota > Metazoa > Chordata > Cladistia > Polypteriformes > Polypteridae > Erpetoichthys > Erpetoichthys calabaricus. Next base: position 26,381,853 of record NC_041410.2, on the reverse strand, counting down.
GCATTTTGTAAGGTTACAGTCAAAAAGCACATACCAGCTCTAGAAATTATACAGAGAAGATTAAGCCAGAGTACCACAAGACTCAATGGCATGTCCTACTCTGCCAGGCTAAGGCAATTAAACCTCTTGAGTTCACAAAACACCAGACGTAACACCAGAAGGCAGTATGATGTCCATGTCTTCAAAATTCTCAGAAACGCTGGGAATGTCAATCAAGACAAATGTTTATAGTTAAATAAAGAATCAAGAACCCTAGTACACCATGTGGACAGTAAGGAGAAATGCATTCAGGAACAAAACCAGAAAATGGTCCTTCACACAGCACATTGGGATTTATTCCACCAGGGATGGGAAACATGGCAGTATTTAGGAATAAAGGACCAGGAAATTAAATATAGTCCATTAAAAAGCCAAAGTTCAGAACTGGGGAAAAGCTAATGATCAATGTGCCAAATCTAAAACACTAAACTAAACATAGTCAGAAGACAAATGTAATGAATCAATAGCCAGAAACATGAAACAGCAAAGATAACATGATAGAAAGTTTGGATGCATCCACAATCTTGGATAAACAGGAAGAGCACCATATTGTCCTGTATACTGCTGCAGTTATGATGGCACGAGCCAGACAATACTGGTCTATTTGTCCTCTAATACAAATGCCGCAACAACCAGAAATAAATCTACATGTAAACCAAATAAACACTTAAATAAATTCAACAACTACAGTAATCCCTCGCTATATCGCGCTTCGCCCTTCGCGGCTTCACTCCATCGCGGATTTTATATGTAAGCATATTTAAATATATATCGCGGATTTTTCGCTGCTTCGCGGGTTTTTGAGGACAATGGGTCTTTTAATTTCTGGTACATGCTTCCTCAGTTGGTTTGCCCAGTTGATTTCATACAAGGGATGCTATTGGCATATGGCTGAGAAGCTACCCAGCTTACTTTTCTCTGTCTCTTGCGCTGACTATCTGTGATCCTGACGTAGGGGGTGTGAGCAGGGGGGCTGTTTGCACACCTAGACGATACGGACGCTCGTCTAAAAATGCTGAAAGATTATCTTCACTTTGCTACCTTCTGTGTGCAGCTTTTAAGTATGCTGCACGGTGCTTCGCATACTTAAAAGCTCAAAGGGCACGTATTGATTTTTTAATCTGTCTCTCTCTATCTCTCTCTAACTCTCTCTCTCTCTCTCTCTCTCTCTCTCTGCTCCTGACGGAGGGGGTGTGAGCTGCCGCCTTCAACAGCTTTGTGCCGCGGTGCTTCGCATACTTACAAGCCAAACAGCCATATTGATTTATTTGCTCCTTTGAAGAGGAAGATATGTTTGCATTCTTTTAATTGTGAGACTGAACTGTCATCTCTGTCTTGTTATGGAGCACAGTTTAAACTTTTGAAAAAGAGACAAATGTTTGTTTGCAGTGTTTGAATAACGTTCCTGTCTCTCTACAACCTCCTGTGTTTCTGCGCAAATCTGTGACCCAAGCATGACAATATAAAAATAACCATATAAACATATGGTTTCTACTTCGCGGATTTTCTTATTTCGCGGGTGGCTCTGGAACGCAACCCCCGCGATGGAGGAGGGATTACTGTATACATTAAAACAAAAAAATAAACTATAGAAATGAGTTACCCAACAAAACCTCAAAATCAATACAAAATGTCCCAAAAGGAGCAAAGGGAAATACAGGAAAATTTTAAAACAAACCAAACAATCAAGAATAAAGCTGAACTCAACACCTTTGAGATTTTGAAAAAAATTTTGAATGGACGATGTTTCGGCAAAATAAACACGATGGGTTTAAATGGTTTCTTCAATTGGATCCTTAGATTTAGGATGAAAGGAGGAGAAGCGTGGAGAGCAGAGTTTATTCCAGCAGTACTAGAGAGTTCATAGAGTGAACAAGGGATCAGACAATCACATTACACACTCACATTAACAAGGCTGAGTGAGAATTGTCAGATATGTCAACATAGACACCTTTGGTGACATGGCAGATAAACTGGAGCAAACAAACAAAAGTTACACAAAAGAGAGAACATGAAAACTTAACAGAGATCAGGAGCAAGTGTGGCATTCACATTCACCTCCAGATCTGTGAGACAGCATGCTAACCTATTCATGTACCTATGTTGGTTAATTAAAGAAAATACAGTACAACAGTGTAAAAGGGGCTAATTAGTGTATGATTGTCATGCAAATATGTCAGTAAGACTTCAATCCCCTTATACCGTAGGACTACCCTGTTATCAGCTGACTTACGTGTCACCATCTTCATCCTGCCAAAGTTTCTTACTGATATCCATCTTCTGAATAAACATTCTGGCTGTTTCCAGCTGACCGGCATCCATCTGCACATGAGATGTCCCAAAAATGTGAAGGCCACCAGTAGTCTGGTACTGTCCAACTACAGAGGGATTCCAGTGATAAGGGGTTTGGTGGGGTGCCATAAGTCCAAATGAGGCAAAAGAACCTTGCAAGGAACTTTCAGATGGCTGAAGGTTGAAAGAAAACACCATGGTTAACAACACAGCCATGCCCGAGGGACAGTCACTAGTCATCGATTTCACCTCTTTCTTGCTTTGTTTCAGTCATTGTTGAGGTGATATTAGACATTATTGCTCTTGAGAAGTTAATTTTTGCTACATACATGTTTACAAACCAATATTAACGACTTGCCAAAACAACAATTTAACAAATCATTTTTCAATATTGAGCTCTGTTTTATTAATTAGAATACTTCATTGTATTTTAACATGATATTTATTATTGCTATAGAGAGAGTAGAGACAAGACTATATGGAGTTTATGAGTTCTCACTGTATCTATGTGGGGTTTTCAACTTTTTCTCCTTTTGTTATTTTGAATTGTCCAGGCATGAGCGAGTCTGAGGGTGTGCACGAGAGTGCACTATGACAAACGGTCTCCTTCTGTCTTGCCAGTGCTGCCAGCACAGGCTCTGACCTCCCACTCCCTTGTAAGTGAACAAAATGAACAAACAGGCATCCTTCTATAAACTTGCATATTCAATTCAGTTCTAAACATACACTCATTTTCTGAATGGATTTACTTCATTATAGAGTTTGAGGAACCATAAAACATTAGTGCCAACTACCCTTCCCACACTTTCACCATGCTGCCATATAGATGATGCAGTATGTTAAAATTCTAGCATGGCGTGGTGGCATGCACGTAACTGCAGCTGCCTCAAAAATCCAATGTCCAGGATTTGAACCCCAGTGCTGGTTGCTGTCTGTATGGATGTTCTTCTCATGTCATTATGGATTTTACTCTGGATACTCTGGTTTTCCTTCCATACTCCCAAAACCAGGATGGTCAAATTAAAATTTAAAACTGGCACTAGTGTGAATGTGTATGTATGTATGCCCAATAACCGACTAGTGTTCGCTTTCTAAGGTTGGTTTACTGCCATAGTGGTGGTGGAATAAGGTCCACTGCAGTTGGAATAGGTTCAGGCCCCTCGCTACCCTGAATTGGTTTAAAAGTGTTTGTTTATGTATGTATATAAAATGCATAGATAAAAATGTTTCATACTGTATGTATAAATAGGTGGAGTCCATTTATACTTAGGAGTAAATTAAATCCAGACATCTGTGAGGGGAATTTTTGGGAGACTCCATTTAACAATTCATATTCTAGACCTGCTTATTACATTACAGGGTTGTCATTAGCTCAGACTTTCCCAATAACATCAAGGGCCCTGTCTCTCAAACCAAACCAGTCAAGAACTATGTTTTAACCAAAGCATCATATCATCTGGATGATAAAGAAGACAAGAGTATCTGGAGAAAGCAAACACAGGAAACCAATGCAAACAAAGAACCAAACCTGAAACTATGAGGGCAAATCCTAAAAGATGTGCCACAGTGCTGGTCTCTAAACATCCTTTGTTTTTAGTCTTAAATTAATACATTTAGAAAAGTAGAAAAGATCACAGATGGCAATAAGAAATAAGGATGAGAAGTAAGACAATGAAAGTGTGTCATCGTATCAGCTGTTACATTTTTTTAATTAATCCAAATCACCAAGAAGAGAGCAACAAGTTACGTAATAAATGAGGCACGAAAACACTTATTGTGTGATACTTAAAAGCATGTAATGCAGTATGTAGCACCATTTCTAACGTGTAATTACAAAACATGTAAACCCTACATAACCCTACATAAAATTTAATGTAATAACAATGAAAGGTCTCAGATCAATTTATATATAGTTGAAATAATTCAAAACTGCATGAAGACCACACAGTTTTTGTTTGAAGGAGGTGTCACACACGTGTGTTTTGGAAACAACTAAAGGGCTTGAATACATGTGATTCCATGCCAGACCAGGGGGTGGCGAAATGCACTAATTTTCCCTCTCAATCTTTTGCAGACCATTCTAGGGAAATCCCGCCCAGCTCTGGGGCAGCCAATGACGTCCCTTCCAGTTCTGGTGCTGATAACATCACTTCCTTCGCTGGCCTTTAAAGCCTCCATATTGCCTGAAGAGAATCAGTTCTGTTTTGGACTCAGTTGAATGAACATGTCTTTGCTCAAGAATCAGTTTTGCAGCCGGGAACAATTATACGGGTGGCTGGCCCAAACCTTTGCAATGTCTTATGGTCATTTCTGTGACAGAGGTTTCTACATTTCTTGAACTTCTTTAAAAGATACATTTCTCCTTGGGACAAATAAACTAATATTCGTGAATCCATCCATCCATCTGTTATGTAGTATGTTATCTATCTATCTATCTATCTATCTATCTATCTATCTATCTATCTATCTATCTATCTATCTATCTATCTATCTATCTATCTATCTATCTATCTATCTATCTATCTATCTATCTATCTATCTATCTATCTATCTTATACAGTATGTGATGAAACCACTAAGCGCTACTTTATACCAAACAAAATCTAAATGAAGAAAACATCTCTGAAACTCCCTCAGTCCATTTTTGAGGGTATGTTTTCTTAGAATAAGATATACAGAATAAAATGAAAAAATGTTCATACTGTACATAACCTTAGTTCTTTATTCTCAAAGCTTACTCAAAATTATTAATTAATCAATCAATCAATCACCTGACTAACCAACCAATCACCCAATCTACCATACAATTCAAAATTGACCTCATGCCAGTTTTAGGAATTTGGTCTTCAGTGAACAGCTCACTTATACTGCTATGGCTAATTTACTTTAAGCATAACTAAGGCTACTAATAATTCAGGATATTCTTCAAGCCACTTGCACCAAGCTACTATTTTATTTGCCTCTGTGTGTTCTTCACATTTTAAGCTACACACCATTATCCAAATAAAATAAAGATTCTTGCTAATGTCTTTCGTTTCGCACATTTCAAATGTATAGTACTGTACTAGTGTGATGTACTTGAGAGTTAATCTACTTTAGCTCTTGTAAATGTGCAATGGCTGTTTATTAAAGCTGAATATTATTTGTCTGCCTCTACATTTTAAATGCAATATTGATGACATGTTGACTCAAAGTCAGCAAAAATATTTCATGCCAGAACTTACAAAATTACTGTGCATTGACACCATTCCGGTATACGTCTCTTCAGTTGATGTGTGGGCATAGCTGCTGGTCATTGGCACACTGCAGTCTGAAACGCCGCTGAAGTCGGCATGGCAAAGGCTAGAGAAATACTCCTCAGTTGATGGGAAGAAGAACTCCTGCTGGGATGGAGGTGACTGCTGGGTAATTGGGCTCTGCCAGCTACTGTATGCCGCTTGTGGGAGTGGACCTGTGGCACCCATGCTCTCGGGAAGGGAACTGAGATCTGAAACCAACCAATAAAAGAAGTGCATTAATATATGACAACACAGCACAAGGATAACCATTTGTTTAATTGCGCCCATAACCTTTTACATATTCAATCAAACAATACTTTTTCCACAGGGAATTTCAATGAACATCTGTCTTCTTCAACAATTTGTTTTCATTATTTGAAAATAACTATTATGATAAAACCCACGACCCTACTCTGGATTAAACAGACTTAGAAAATGGTATGGCACTATGATATCAGAGTCTTGTGTAGCAGAACTCATATATGTATAAATATTTTGGAAACAATGTAACAAATAAATATGCAAATAAATAAATGTATTGTGAAATGTGACAATAAATAATTAAAAATATAATGATGTGTGATCATGAGGAGGCAACAAAAGGATATGATCAAAGTGGAGCATATGATATTATTTATCTTGATTTTTAGAAAGCATTTGATAAGGTGCCACATGAGAGGCTGGGCATCAAACTAAAAGATGTGGGAGTTCAGGGTGATGTTTTTAAATGGGTGCAGAATTGGCTCAGACACAGGAAGCAGAGGGTGATGGTGTGAGGAACCTCATCAGAATTGGTCGATGTTAAGAGTGGTGTTCCACAGGGGTCAGTGCTAGGGCCGCTGCTATTTTTAATATATATAAATAATTTAGATAGGAATATAAGTAACAAGCTGGTTAAGTTTGCAGATGATACCAAGATAGGTGGATTAGCAGATAATTTGGAATCCGTTATATCATTACATAAGGACTTGGATAGCATACAGGCTTGGGCAAATTTGTGGCAGATGAAATTTAATGTCAGTAAATGTAAAGTATTACACATAGGAAGTAAAAATGTTAGGTTTGAATACACAATGGGCAGTCGCAAAATCAAAAGTACTCTCTTATGAGAAGGATTTAGGAGTCATAGTGGACTCTAAGCTATCGACTTCCAGACAGTGTTCAGAAGCCATTAAGAAGGCTAACAGAATGTTAGGTTATATAGCGCCCTGATGTGTGGAGTACATGTTCAAGGAGGTTCTGCTCAACCTTTGTAATGCACTGGTGAGACCTCATCTGAAGTACTATGTGCAGTTTTGGTCTTCAGGCTACAAAAAGGACATAGCAGCACTAGAAAAGGTCCAGAGAAGAGTAACTAGGCTGATGCCAGGGCTACAGGGGATGAGTTATGAGGAAAGATTAAAAGAGCTGAGCCTATACAGTTTAAACAAAAGAAGATTAAGAGGTCACATGATTGAAGTGTTTAAAATTATGAAGGGAATTAGTCCAGTGGATCGGGACTGTTATTTTAAAATGAGTTCATCAGGAACATGTGGACACAGTTGGAATCTTGTTGAGGGTAAATTTCGCACAAACATTAGGAAGTTTTTCTTTACACAAAGAACGATAGACACTTGGAATAAGCTACCAAGTAGTGTGGTAGACAGTAAGACGTTGGGGACTTTCAAAACTCGACTTGATGTTTTTTTAGAATAATTAAATGGATAGGACTGGTGAGCTTTACTGGGCTGAATAGCCTGTTCTTGTCTAGATTGTTCTCACGTTCTAATGCATCATGAAATGCATTTTTGTTGCTTATTCCATTATGGATTTTTAAAACGATTTCCTCATTTATGTATTTTTAAAATTATTTCCTCATTTATGCATTTCAGTGACACTGCACACAACCTGAAATATGTATAGAAATGAAAATTGTCAATTTTACCTGACAAAGCTTTTGATTGGTGAATTGTCAGTAGAGTGCACGTAAATCTTTGGCCACACATTTATAGGTGGACACCACTTGTCAGATGCAGACTCCTGAGGGGATGATGAATTGTGGGCTTCTTGAATTAAAATTGCTACTTCGTGCAGTAATTCTGTCCATCTTTTTCTTGCACTCGTGTCTCCATGGGCGAGCACAGTCACAACTTTAAACATGCGCTTTGCTTGCCTTGGGAATGCTGAGGCTCATCAGCATGTTTCAAGTTGTGACTTTAAGGAGAAGGGTCAAGCTGCAGACCTCTGGAGCTCTGAGATTCAAGAACTCTATTACCTTCACCAATCCTAGCACAGTAGTCGCTAAATCCCACCCCCTCATTTCTGACGAGCGAAAATTCAGTTTTGTCTGAAATATTCTGCCAAACACATGCTTCTGCCTTTTATTAAATTTTCATATCCAAATACTATGAACCTGTTTCAATCACTTTAAAAGTGGCATGGTAAATGGTAATGTCATAACTACTTACTGGGGTAGTTTCACCCACTCAGTATTTTACAGTAATAAAATGTCCTCAGACTATAAAATGTATTTTATAGTAATAAAGTGGATGTCATGAAAGCATTTCATTACAATTCATTTGAGTTGGCCGATTCACTGTCATGCATTAGATGACCTGTGATTTCCCACAGTATAAGTAGCACGACAGTCTGATTCAATTTAACCTCATCAACTATTTAGAGAGCACACATACAAGTTAGGGCGCCTCCTGTATTTGAAGCCTTCTAATCATTTCTTTACTTAGACATGAGTATAGATTCTTAAAGAAATGCTTTCAATTTCTGTTTATATTTTAAAATTTATTATGTAAAATATTACCTGATTGGGCAGCTTGGACTGGTGTTGGTGCCTACAGGAAGAAAGAAGAAACCATTCATTAGTCCCACAATCCTTCCTAATTTCTAAGTGCAGAACTGGCATGTATTTATCAGACATTCAAATACCAAAAAACGAGGGGGGTGACAGCTGATTAAGGAAACCCTGAGCAAAGCTTTGGAGGATGCCTCTTAGTCATAACCTCCATAACACAAACATGTGTTTCTTTATTCTGCTTCACTCTTGCAAGCGTTAAAGCTGTGGAGTGGATGACCGGAATCAGCTGTGGTTACAACACAGGAAACAGACTTTGCAGTTGATCTGGAACTCAGAAAATGCAGCTAAAGAAAACTATTAGGCGCCTTGACAGATGGGGTCGATGGAGCTCTATAATAATACAAGGTCAGAAAATTCAGACCAGTGGTCCCCAAACTTGGTTCTGGAGACCCACTGTGGTTGCAGCTTTTGGTTGCAATCAAACTTCTACTTTTTAATTGGGCTCCAAGCCTAATAACAATGAGCTGCTATTTCCTTTTTTCAGTGTTTCGGGGTCAAAATAGACATTACAAAACTAAATGGTAAATGTTTATTGACATGTTCTAAGCAGTTATATGGGTCCAATGTTTTTTTGTTGTTTTATGTTTTAACAATATTTTCATCCTCCTTTTCATTCTTCTTTCCTTTGTGCTCTTATTCAATGTATCTTTTACTAATAAGTGGGTCTGCCGCCAAAGTTCTTGCAGCCTTTCATCATTCAGTATTGTTTGCCCCGGGTGTCTGCTCTGTTTATTTTTAATTGTCATTATTAGGATACAATGAAGTCAGCAAACTGCACAGAAAAAGGGCAAAATTATAGTAAAACAACAAAATGGAGTTAAGCATTTAAAGCTATAGCAAAAACAGAAATATTTCTAAATCTCGTATAAATGTAAAAAAGTCATACTGCTGTGCTTTTCTGAATAAAGAGGAAAAAAAAGACCAGCTAATTAAATGAAATCAGCTACTATCAATTATTATAACTAATTCTGAACCTGGTTGGAACAAAAACCTGCAGCCACAGTGGGTCCCCAAGACCAAATTTGGGAACAATATCCATGCGATATAAAAAGCTGGTGTCAGGTTCAAATACAGTACATTAGTAGAATTGGGACTGGCAATGTATGCCACTCAGCATTGTGCTGAGATGTGGCGGGCAGTGCGGCTCATTGGCTCAAAACCACAAACTCAATCACCAATCCCATATTACTGTGCAAGTCACTTAAGTGTTGTTCAAACTGTGACACTGCTGCATTTATTCCATGCAAGGTCAGGGGTGACTCAAGTTCAGTCCTGGACTGCTAGGGTGGCACCAGTTTTAAAAATCAACGGGTCAATCTTACATCTAAATGTTCCACTTGTTTAATTAGCTAGCCTTCTTGGCTTATTTTGCATTCTGATAAATAGATCAGTATAATATTTCTATTTAAATGAAATTTGGAAATTTCTGTTTTTTGCAATAGCCTTAAATGTTGAACTTTTTTTCCCATATTCTTCCTAATTCATCTTTTTAAGTCTTATTTTATTATTTAATTGTATCCAAATACTGACAATAAGGGATGACCGGTGTGGGCACAGCTGGAAATGACACACAATGCCAAAAGGAAGCAGCTACTTTGGTGCCATTCACTTCTGTCCTGTTTAGTGGAAAAGGCTTAAATATCCAAAACATTAAAAGAAGCAAAATATTAAAAGGGAAGAAATAATAAGCCCAGTGTAACACACAGCAATGCTTGAAATATTTCAACAAAAGCTGGACTAAAAAAAGAAGGCAGTAACAGGGAATTAACAGCGCGTTAAATGACGACAGAAGTCCATTTCAAAGCACAACCTGGCTGGGATGGACATTTACGGTTTTGGCTGGTGTCTACTGCAGGGTCTGCCAAGGGGCCGTAGTGGCTGCAGGTTTTTTGTTCTTAACGAGAAGACAATTATTGATGTGAAAGCACTTAAGAGAATTGCATGAGCAAAACATTTAAGTCGTCTCACTAGTTAAGATTCCCCACCCATAATTGCTTATTTTTGACTTAAACAGCTGCATTCACATTTTTTACTGTTCCTTATTAGCAATAAGATGCAGATGATAAAGGAACCAGCAGTTCTCTATTATAACTTGTTTCCATTGACACCTGTGTGTATTCACCATGAACTAGCTGGTTAAAAATATATATCTGGGATTATTCTGAAGAGAAAAAAAGTGAAAGATTAAAAATTACTAGTGATACGCAGACAAGGCTTCTTCCTGGTTGTGCCGGAAAAAGATCCAAAGCTTTGAAAATCTGCTGGGTAACAGAAATTATAGCTGAGATGAGCTCGACACAGCCAAAGTTCTTCCTCAACCTTGTCTTTTGTCGATCGCACAGGTGCACTCAAACACTAAGACCCCAAGAGCACCCTGGGTCTTCAGTTTGATCCTATGATAATCCTGTTGTCATTGGTCCTAAAGATGCCATTTGTTGTCATTATAAATATTGTACGTGTAGTAACTGCACCAGTGCTCACCTGAGCTGAGTGCGAATAGACGTTCGCTCTTTACATTGCTCTTATGGGTAGCTCATTATTCTTAGAAGGACCACTTACTGCTGCCGCACGAGCTGGAATTCATTTGAGACTCTGGTAGGCTTGCTGTTTTTCTAGGCTCCCCTAAAGCTGGCACTAAAGCTGCTCATTTGTATAATGGAATGCCAACTAATAGTGATAGCGACTCCTGCCCAAGCTGATGTAACTCATTAGTGCTATTAAGATTACAAAAATCCACCAGTGCTCAGAGCTGGCAAGTACTGGTGAGATGTGACAATACATTATAAGTCATCAATGATTCATAATTATTTATCACGTAAGTGGGATTTTTGCTATAAGGAAATGTGAATGATTAATATTTTTTATATTAGTACTTGGGGAATAGTTGCTCTAAGGGGTAAAGAGTATAATAACAGAGTTTAGGGAATGTGCTTGTGAAAATGGGCACACATAAGAAAGTTCAGGGAATGCATCTACAGTAAGCTAGATTATTAATGACATTGTAATAGTTACACTACCGAAGAATGGTATAGCATGATCTTTACTTTATTGCCAGCTCCACACTTCTGGATACCAAATTTAATTCAACATCTTCTTTATACGAGATACGAGTGGTAGTTTCACATTCCCTTTCATGCATGTGGACAGCACAAAGCTTTGAAACAACCAGACTGCTCCCAGTGCTTCAGTGACATTTGACGCTCTGGACTTCATCGCTCACATCGTTGTAAAGCTCCAATACAAGGTTCAGTCCACTGCTTTGAAACAGTGTGCTTCATTAAACTGATAAAAGCTTCATAGACTTGGTGTCAAACATCTCAACCCTAAAAACGACTCATCTGTTTCAGGTTACAAATCATTTGGACAATATCCTTGAAGAAGACAAAAGCTACAATATACAGAAAGAATGACCTGACATGGCAGAGTTAAAACACTAACAAGCCATATATTTAAATAAGGTCTGTTTTTGGAAAGGATTGGTTTCTAATTAAGTGATGGGTTGGATTAAAAGCCTACAGCCGGTGAAGCTTTCCAGGAGTGACTTTGCAGACCCCGTGTCTACAGGACTGAATTTGAGAGCCACAAGACTTTCCTTCCTAATTACATGAAAGTATTTAGAGGAAAGATACTGGGTATATTGGGAGAAGGATGCTAAGGATAGAGCTGCCAGGGAAGAGAAAAAGAGGAAGGCCTAAACAAAGGTTTATGGATGTGGTGAGAGAGGACATGCAGGTGATGGGTGTAACAGAGCAAGATGCAAAGGACAGAAAGATATGGAAGAAGATGATCCGCTGTGGCAACCCCTAATGGGAGAGGCTGAAAGAAGAAGAAGAAGATGGCTCACTTTAGCATTCAGTGCCAACTACACTTGTGTCTGTGCTGCTTGTTAGAATGTGAATGCAATTAAGTAAGCAAACTCCACAGGAAAGGTTCATTAAAAAGAAAGTCAAACATTCAAATATTTGGCAAAAAATAGGAATGTCTGTTGTTCTTGTAAAAATAAATATCACACACTTTTTTAAATCCAAAATTACAGAATGAAAAAAGCCTAGCCACTCAAACAATGAGATCCATTAGATGCAAGCTTGACCCAAGGATTTGTAAAACTGTTTGGAATAAAAACTTGCAGCCAGAGAGATGACCCAGAGCTGAACTTGAGGGCTACAGCATTGTGTAATTATGTACAATCAACTCACTTTGAGATGAAACTGAAGATGAAGATAGAAATACTGAGGACAATGATCGAATAAAAACAAAATGACATTAAAAAGAAACTAGGGAAGTACCAGCCAAGGGGTCACATGTAACATCTTGGAGTAAAAATATAGTCCTAATTACTTTATAATACTGAAAAAAATACTCTCAATATGGCCATACTTAAAGAAATGCAAAGAATATCTACGTATGAAGTCATGTTGGAAAGTCAAGTTTTGAGATCTCCTAAATGGAGATCAGGAGGCAAAAGTAAACAAGAAGAATGAGGGCCAACACTCCATTGCGATAAAAACGTTGATAAGATCTCGAAGTATAAGGACATATAAACAAATCTTTTCCAAGGTTGACATAGGAGTCGAAAGTGTACAGAACAAAATACTGTATACTCTGTATGAAATGTAAACATAAAGTTTCCATATAGGCACTTTTCACCACAAGTCAGTTTATTGACATTTAATTTTGGCCTTGTCCCAAACCCTGGGAAGCAGACAGGATGGCCTGATTTCCAAGAAATACTACAGTGTGACCTATCAACAAAGGACTAGTCCCACATGTGATGGTTAGTGTGCCTTTCAAACAAGAAATCGGGGTTTTACTCCCACCCTTTAAAATTAAACTTTCTTTTAAATCAAAAACGTTTTGTGTCATAGCCCCAAGTCACTCTGGGTGTGACTGTATTGTCTCCAATGCGTTTTTTTATTGCAATTTCTATTAACAAGTTTCATTTCCCACCATTACATTTCCCAACCATCACAATCTGCCTGGCACTGTTCTTTATTGTTTTTTGTGTCATAATTTGTCTAGCAACTTAAATTTTCCTGATTATCCATTTGTCTTTTAAAAAATTTTTAAACATCATTTGCAGGTTTTTGGAACAAGAAAACCATTTGTTATATTTATATCAAAAAGTCAAAGTTAACGAGCCATAACAGTGAAGATGTAAAATAAATAAGAAAATCTAAGGATATGAACCAAGAGTCGAAGTCAGGAAACCATATGGAATCTTGTGGTAAGAATGCGGACACATTACTGGGGCCAAATCAAGCAAACATTAATCATAGTCAAGGAAAACAGAAGAATTTTTTGTAACTGGAAAATTCTAACAGGAGTGATTTTTTATTGTTACTAGGGGGCTCTGCCCCCTGCTCACTTCGCTCGCCAACTCCCGGAGGCACCCCTCTGTTAAAGAAAACAAGGGGGCTCCGCCCCCTGCTCGCTTTGCTCGCCTACCCCCGGCGCTGGGTATCCTGAAATACATTAGTCGACCCAAGCAGCACATTATTCCTAACTTCACTCCGCAGTAGTGCCACTCACAATATGGCGCTGACGCCTGCGCCTTTCGTACTTTATGGACCCGTGGGGCCTCCGTAGCCTCTACCGTTTGAATCTGAGCTGCAGCACAGAGTCCTCTTTTTTGTGTGGCTGTGGGTAGTCATTAGCTATGGGTGCGTTGTTGCTTCATTTCTCATTCACGTCAGTTGAGCTCTTTCGTTTTTGGGCCGTGACTCCTTCGTGCGCAGTGGATACAACTTCGGTTTATGAGATGCGCCTGCGCAGTACGTCTCATGGTCCCATCGCCGTGTACCTGCGTCCATGCCATCCGGTTTACCATTCTCGGTTAGTAATATGGATGACTGTATTTAAAGGGGTGGTATACAGTGAAATCCGTGGGGTGCGGGAGGAAGACGGTTTGGTCCTTAGTTAAATCAGATAATCAGTTGCTTGAGTATTTCACTACAACTGTCTATTTTAATTACCAATGAATAATAAAGCCTAGTAAAAAGTAAAAGTAAAAAAGAAGAAGTAAAAAAGTAAAACATAAAAAAAGTAAATAAAAAATTAAATTACATTAATGTCTCATCAAAAACAATATTATGAAAACCGTCAGGAGGGGTAGTTGTTATTTAACCAAACATCAGATTAGGAAAGAGGCATGATGTAAGCTACTTTGACCATGGTGTGATCGCTAGTGCCAGTCACTGTAGTTTCAGCATCTCACAATCAGCTGATGTCCTGGGACTTTCAGGAAGTACAGAACGTACAGTGAATTATGCAATAACAAAAAATACCAATGAGAATGACCAGACTCATTCAAGCTATAAGAAAGGCGACAAATACTCAAATAACATGCTCTTTGCAATACTGCTGTGCAATTGGGCATTTCAGAAGGCACACTGAATTGGATGGGAGAGAGCAGCAGAAGGTTCCACTCCTGTCATCTTAGAATATGAAGATGAGACAACAGGAAGAAAAGTAATGACCATAAATGGCCAAATGAATATTTAGAATATCTGATCTAACAAAACTAAACTTCTGCTGCAAAATTAGATGTCAGAATCAAAATCTGATTTAAAGAACATAAAATCATGGATCTGTCCTGCCTTCTGTCAATGGTACTAGCTATGGTGGCAGCGTAATGGCATCTGAAGTACATTCTTGGTACCTATTTGGACTAAATGAGCATCATCAACACTCTTCTGTGCATCTAAGCATGGCTGACATCTTTTTATGGCCATAGTTTACTCTTTCTGAAAAAGCTATTTCATGAAAGATAATGCACAGTGTCTCAAAGCATACATCACCTCAGGGTGCTCCACAAACATGTCAGTGACTTCAGTCATCTGCAATGGCCTGTTCAGTTTCCAGGTGTTTAGTCCGACAGAGCTCTTTTGGAATGAGGTGAAACTGAAGTTTTACAGCATAGTTGTGTGCACAACAAATCTGCAGACACTTAGTGATGCTTTCGAGAATGCATCGACCAAAATCCACAATGAATGATTTGAGCATATTATTAAATCATACCTTGAAGATTCAGGAAGTTCTGGATATGAACAAGAGTCCACAACAAGTATACTTGATAAAGGGGCTGCTAAGTGTACACATCCACATAGTACCATTATTTCTCATAAACTGCTGCAATTTATTGATGTGAAAATGAACAGGCAAAGTCATGACATTTTTTAGGAATCAACCTTCCACACTTCTTCATTAAATGTATGTTTTTTTTATAGATTACTTGCATATGATGCACTGTGAATATACAAAACTTTGTGCGTGCTTTATTTTTTACAATGTGTGAACACAAGTGACCACCTAGAGTCAAAAGCCTAAAGGACATCACCATTGCGCCATCATTACACACTTTAAACTCAGAAATGTCTCTAAACAAACCTAATGTGAACTGCACCTAACTCCTCAATGTGTGTCGGTCAAAATAAAAACCAGGTTTTGTGTTTGAAATGAGTAAAAGTACCATAAATTGTATTTGTTCATCATTAAGCTCAGAAAGGAGAAGGCTTTTAATAAAGTGTTCTAAATTTACAAAGGGCAAAAAGCTTTCACATTTTTGTTTTGTTGTTCCACAATTTTGAACACCACATGCATTATTGGATTTTCCTTTCTATGTAGGGTACCTTGTTTACAACCTATACTGTACAAAACATCCTAAATATAATCTGTTATGAAATTTAGGATTATTAATACTCCAGATTAAGATGGTCAATCAGTATAAAAGAAGTTTGGAATTTCAAATCTGATGTCCTAGGACAGGGGTAAGCAATGTCGGTCCTGGAGAGCTGTAGTGGCTACAGGTTTTCATTCCAACCCAACTGCTTAATTATAAACCAATCCTTTCCAATCTCAGACCTTATTTGTTAGTCTGCACGTAAGGTTCTTGTATCGTAGATTTTTTTCTTTCCAAGGATATCATCAAAATGATTTGAAGCTTAAAACTAGGAGAGACATCCCCACCCACAATTACAGCAGCGCAGGTGAGCAGAGAGCTGAGGAGACTTCATGCCAGCAAAGCAGTGGGTCCAGATGAAGTATCGGAACGACTGCTGAAGGCCTGTGCGCTGGAGCTGGTGAGTCCTCTACAGCGCATCTTCAACCTCAGCCTGGAACAGGGGAGAGTCCCGAGGTTTCGGAAAACATCTTGTATCACCCCAGTGCCAAAGGTATCACGTCCTAGTGAGCTGAATGACTTCCGGCCTGTCACTCTGACGTCACATGTGATGAAGACCATGAAGCGGCTGCTGCTTCACCACCTGAGGCCACAGGTACGCCACGCTCTCGACCCTCTGCAGTTTGCATACCAGGAGAAGGTGGGAGCGGAGGATACCATCATCTATATGCTACACCGATCCCTCTCCCACTTGGACAAAGTCAGTGGTGTTGTAAGAATTATGTTTCTGGACTTCTCTAGCACCTTCAACACCATTCAACTTCTGCTCCTTAGGGACAAGCTGACAGAGATGGGAGTAGATTCATACCAGGTGGCATGGATTGTGGACAATTTTACAAACAGACCTCAGTATGTGCGTCTCGGGAACTGCAGGTCTGACATTGTGGTCAGCAACACAGGAGCGCCGCAGGGGACTGTACTTTCTCCGGTCCTGTTCAGCCTATATACATCGGACTTCCAATACAACTCGGAGTCCTGCCAAGTGCAAAAGTTCGCTGACGACACTGCTATCATGGGCTGCATCAGGAGTGGGCAGGAGGAGGAGTATAGGAACCTCATCAAGGATTTTGTTAAATGGTGTGACTCACACCACCTACACTTGAACACCAGCAAAACCAAGGAGCTGGTGGTGGATTTTAGGAGGCCTAAACCCCTCCTGGACCCCGTGATCATCAGAGGTGACTGTGTGCAGATGGTGCAGACCTATAAATACCTGGGAGTGCAGCTGGATGATAAATTGGACTGGACTGCCAATACTGATGCTCTGTGCAAGAGAGGACAGAGCTGGCTATAATTCCTTAGAATACTGGCGTCCTTCAACATCTGCAATAAGATGCTGCAGATGTTCTATCAGACAGTTGTGGCGAGTGCCCTCTTCTATGCCGTGGTGTGCTGGGGAGGCAGCATTAAGAAGAAGGATGCCTCACACCTGGACAAACTGGTGAAGAAAGCAGGCTCTATTGTAGGCATGGAGCTGGACAGTTTGACATCCATGGCAGAGCGACGGGCGCTAAGCAGGCTCCTATCAATTATGGAGAATCCACTACATCCATTAAACAGTGTCATCTCCAGACAGAGGAGCAGCTTCAGCGACAGACTGCTGTCACTGTCCTGCTCCACTGACAGACTGAGGAGATCGTTCCTCCCCCAAACTACGCGACTCTTCAATTCCACCAGGGGGGGGGGTTGGGGTAAACGTTAACATTATTTAAAGTTATTGTCTGTTTTTACCTGCATTTTTATTACTCTTTAATTTAATATTGTTTTTGTATCAGTATGCTGCTGCTGGAGTATGTGAATTTCCCCTTGGGATTAATAAAGTATCTATCTATCTATCTATCTATCTATCTATCTATCTATCTATCTATCTATCTATCTATCTATCTATCTATCTATCTATCTATCTATCTATCTATCTATCTATCTATCTATCTATCTATCTATCTAAAACGCATAATTTTCAGTCTGTCACATTTTCTATTAAGTGTTTTAATAAATCAAACAGTGCATGATGAACACACAGAGATGTAAATCGAAACAAGCTAGATGGTGAACTGCTGACTGCTTTGTCATTTACATCTTATCGCTAATAAGGAGCCATTAAAACAGTGAATGCAGCTTTTTACGATTGAAATAAGCAATTAACGGTGGGGAAACTTAGCAAGTGAGACCAATAAAATGAAGCATCAAAATTTCACTTAAACAATAAGCGCTTCATCAGTAGTAATTGAGTTTTCATTAAGAAACTGGGTTGGAACAAAAACCTGCAGCCACTGCAGCTCTTCAGGACTGACACTGCCCACCCCTGTCCTAGGAGAAGGGTGTGATAAATGGTCAGCGTGTCACTATTGAAAGTTCACTAACATAAAGTTTTCATTACAACCGCCTCCTGCTCCTTTTTACGTGACAGTTCCTCACTAATCATAAAGTATAACTAAATGATTTGGATCTGGAACACAACACTCTTTATTGTTAGGTAATCAAGAAAGACTACAATGCAAATATAACATTTTGGTGTGTACTTTCAGACAGATCCCATAAAATCACTCACCGAAGGGCCAGCAGTGGGTGACACAGCGCCAGCTGAAGAGGTCTCTCGTTTTCGTTTTTGTTCCAACAGCTTCTTCACAGTAGGAGGGGGGAAACACAACTTCTCTTTCGGTGCTGTAGAAAGACAGTTGTGATAAAAAGTTCAAAGTCAGCCGGTTCAGACTTCCTCTGGCTCTGTACAAAAATCGAAGGGATCTCGATAATCCCAAAGATAACATTATATAATTTCCCCTTGGGATTAATAAAGTATCTATCTATCTATCTATCTATCTATCTATCTATCTATCTATCTATCTATCTATCTATCTATCTATCTATCTATCTATCTATCTATCTATCTATCTATCTATCTATCTATCTATCTATCTATCTATCTATCTATCTATCTATCTATCTATCTATCTATCTATATTTACATTTGATAAATGTGTGTAGCAAAAACTGTACAGAACTAAACATAAATGATTTAAGAATACCATTGCCAGAAACAAATTACAACTTATAAACATAGAATCAATACAAAGAGGTCTATGTATGGTTCATAGCACTGTGAAATGTATAGTTACAAAGACATTTCTAGCATTACTGTCATCTCAGTATGAATCATTAGCATGGAATCACGAACAGCAGCAGTTATAAGTTACCTGAAAGGTTCCTAATACCATAGCTTACTGATTCTCCTAAATGTTGACTTCTCATTACAGCCCTGAATGGAAAATGACAAAACAGCCTAAAAGATAGAACAAATAATCGTGTTTGCTCTCTGAATATTCCCAAGTCATTGCAGCTAATGCTTCAGGAGACTCTTCACACAGTAAAACACAATGCAAGCTTTCTTTCACATTGCTGACATCTTTAATTGACTGGCATAGGGAAAAGTGGAGGTGAAGATTAATGTAAGCCCCTTTGCAGTTCTGAAAGGTCCAAAAATCTTTCAGCAGTACCCACTTCCTGACATTTGAGCCCACGTCTTGAACATTGTGGGTGAAACAAATGTCTGGATGGAAGACAAGACACCATACAGGATTACTGTTCTGTGCTTATGCTCTACATAAAAAAAATGAAACTAAGCCACCAATTCAAACTTTTAATTCTGCATTTAGAAATAAAAAAGTCTTCATTTGTTTATTTAAATGTTTTAATAGCCCTAGAATTAGGGGATTCATATTTGCAAATTAAGCTTTCCTTGAAAGTTATACACTCGTGACGGTGACATTTTATAAAAACTAATCACAGGCTACTATCGATTTTGCCCAAATGTTTTAAACTTATTTGCTAGAGATATTTCTTAAAATGATAAAACATATGTCATTACCTTCGAATAATTTAGTCATCATTTGTTCCAAATGAAACCAAATCTTTAGAGGAAGAAAACAAATATTTTCAATATTCTTCAAAATGCATGGAAGTGAAGAATCTTTATAGGTTTTTAAAAGAGAGAAACATTTACTGCTGTATCACTGTGAGCCACACGACAGCTTGTAGGTTAGACAGGCTTAAATGTCTCTTTATTTCAAGAGAAGGTTGATAACATTGAGCAGCTAAAACAAATTCAGAAAAAATTAATCTAAATCTAGGCAATATAAGAAGGTTTTTAATCTGCAACACTACAACAACAACATTTATTTATATAGCACATTTTCATACAAATGATGTAGCTCAAAGTGCTTTACAGATAAAGAAATAACTGGTACAGTTTGGAAAACAACTATCAGAGCTGTTCAACAAGCAATTTGCAATATTTAGAATAAATGTGTTAAAAAACATATAATCATTAACTATTTAAGGAAAAGAAAAAAAAAACATCCAGCAAAAAAAGGAATATGAGCAGACAGTGACTGAACTCTGAGTTTCTCACCTACTCGGCTCCTTCGCATTCACATACTGTCCGTCTGAGAAGACTGTCAGCTCTTAAAACATTCAACCTGCCTCTGGACAAGCAGCTCTCCGAGGAACTACCTTGAGGTAGATTTTCCTCCAGGTCACTGCCTCCAAATTCTTTAAACTATTTTTGCGCTGCCTTGTTATTTCCATTTCAGACGGCTATCAAAGCCAGAAGTGGAGTTTTCCACATGCCAGACAGAACGGGGCTGAAGTTTTCTCCAAACCTCAACCACCCCACAGAAATATGAAGTTTCCGAGAGAGATTTCTCTCAGATTTGTAAAATAAAAGAAATCAACCCAAGTAAATCATTCCAGATGGAAAAAGGTTGCAGGCACCTTAACTTCTTTAGAAACAAAGACCTTAGAGATGTCTGTTTTTTGTTTTTTTTTTCTGTGACGCTGTTTTACTCTCTTCCTGTCTGCTTTTCAGCTTTTTAAAACGTGACCGCATTTAGTTGTTCCTGCCACAGAAAAATATGATATCTTTGATTAGAAATCCTAAGCCAGTGCTACACACAGGTGTCTGTTGTAAACCAAAATGACACGGGCCTCCCTGCCACAAAATGGTTACTGAGCGTTCAAATGAAACAACTTCGGCTGTTACTTAAAGAAGCATACTCATTAAAATGTTATTTTTATCTTTCAATACAGCACTTTTCTGTTTTCTTTTGTAATCTTATAAAATAATCTTTCATAGATTATTTCAGAAGTGTCCTAGATTGGATGTGTTTCTTGCCCTGGTGGAAATTCCAACACAGTAAACTAATTCCTTTACTTTTTTGGCCACATTTCTTATATATTATTTTTTAGATAAGCATTCTTTTCAACAGATTTTTTTTTACTTAGTTGGAATCGTTCATAAAATACCTTGGTAACCGTATACATTTTGTAGTAAACAACTAAAAATCTAAAGTAAAAACTGTGTTTTGCTTTTAACACAGTCCATAGGACAGTTAAATAGATAATTTTCTATGTGCACTAATACAGTGCTGCAGTGGGCTGGTGCCCTGCCCAGGGTTTATTCCTGTCTTGAGCCCTGTGTTGGCTGGGATTGGCTCCAGCAGACCCCTCGTGGCCCTGTGTTAGGATATAGCGGGTTGGAAAATGACTGGCTGACTAATACAGTGATCTTACCAACAACATCAAGAAATACAAGCAAGATTATTTACAAATATTTAAGGAGTATTAAAAAAGGAATGATTTATTCTCAACAAATGTCCTGCAAAAGGACAAAAATTAGTTCATCTGAACAGGAATATGCATAGCCTACTGACACCAGCATCTATGAAGAACATTGTTAAATCCAGTATATGTCTAAGACTATATTCTGTAATATGTTAAAGGAATAATGCTGCTATTATTTTTTTTTATTTCTCCCCTTGCCTCTACTGGTTTTCACCAGGTATTCCTCTACAGCTTTCTCCCACATACCAAAATGTGCACATTAGTCTGACTCTAAAGTGGACCAAAGGAGTGAATTTGGGTGTGTGTGTGCTCTTTGTTTGTGTGAATTTCCCCTTGGGATTAATAAAGTATCTATCTATCTATCTATCTATCTATCTATCTATCTATCTATCTATCTATC
This sequence comes from Erpetoichthys calabaricus, assembly GCF_900747795.2. Taxonomy (NCBI): domain Eukaryota; kingdom Metazoa; phylum Chordata; class Cladistia; order Polypteriformes; family Polypteridae; genus Erpetoichthys; species Erpetoichthys calabaricus. The sequence continues at coordinate 26,359,696 of NC_041410.2, read as the reverse complement.
TATCTATCTATCTATCTATCTATCTATCTATCTATCTATCTATCTATCTATCTATCTATCTATGATTCACTTGATTTGATTTGACCAAGTGTCTTTAAAGGCAAGCGTCCAATGCTGCCAAAACTGGCCACAATGAACCAAAATTAGATTAAGTGAAATTGTAGTAGTAGTAATAATAAAAACAATCATCACCATTCATCTATTTATCAAACCTACTGTACATTGTCCATTTCAGACTTGCAGAGTAATTATTCTCATACTAGTAGTACTACCTCTATTATTGCTGTCATTACTATTAAAATATTTAATTTAACCTTCCATTAATTTCTCAACCAACCTATTCCTTTTGAAGTTTGGGCAGCATCAGATGCAAGGCTGGAAACAAACCTGGACTGTGTGCTGGTCCTTTGCAGGGTACACGAACACTTATACACTTTCACAACAGATCTTTTCAGACCCGCCAATGAACCCAATGTGCATGTCTTTGGGATATGAAAGTGATGTATTATCACTAGCCTAAACAAACTTGTTAATGCATACCTTCAGTGAAGTAAACTACAATCACAAGATGTCAGTTTTTGAAACACTACAAAGATACATAAAAACTACTGAATGAGGAACTTCAGGACCCACCACTCTGGAACTCCTGCCCATCTGAGACTGAAGACTCACTCGAGTGTTCACTCATTACAACAGCTTATTACACTGATAGATAGATAGATAGATAGATAGATAGATAGATAGATAGATAGATAGATAGATAGATAGATAGATAGATAGATAGATAGACAGACAGACAGACAGACAGACAGACAGACAGACAGACAGACAGACAGATAGATAGATAGATAGATAGATAGATAGATAGATAGATAGATAGATAGATAGATAGATAGATAGATAGATACTTTGGTTTAAAGAGATCAGTTTAGAAGTATATATTGTATGGACATGTATACACAGGTTTTTAATAAAGCAAGTTTCTGTGTAACCGAGTCACTCACTTTATCCCTTATCGCTTTTGTATGTGTATGTAAACGCACTCATAGTGACACAGTGGCTAATCCTCCTGCCTCACAGCCTTAGGAGAACAGGTTTAAATCCTATCCACGATGCATTATCCCCAAAGCTTATGTGGGTTATTCTTGGTTTTACTCCAATTTCCCAAACATGGGTGTACTCTACACTGTCTGAGTGTGGGGCTTGTGTGGGAGTGGTGGCTCATCCAAGTTTAGCTCCAGTACTGATGGAAAGCTGGAGTAGACAACTCCTATCTAGGTATTTAAAATGATGTTAACAGTGGGATCCTGCCTAGTGCCCACTCCAGCAGTAGCTAGATTTTGCACAGTGCCACAGCCTTGAAATGATTCACCTGATACTGGCATATATTTTTTTTCAAACCTGTTAAAATGTCAATGTGGTTTTTAAGTTGCTGATAATGGCAATCTTAATACTTTCTTCAGTGTTATATAATTTTTTTTTGTTTGTTCTTTATTACTTTAACAAAAACTCTGCTAATACTGAACTTGCATTTTATACTGCAGACTAGGCCTTGCTTATGAAGCATATAGTGAAGCAGAAAACAGCAGGCAGAGCTTTGCTCCGCTACTTCTAGACCTCTGAACCTATTAGCGTAGCTTAAACTGTGGTATAGTTGGAAGAACTCATCCATGATGTCACCCTAATCCGGGAAAACTATTAATGGGTGACGATTCATTGAAAGTGACATCTGTGTTGTCTCATACTTGAAAACTCAGCAAAAGGGGAAGTCAAGGGTCTCTTCCGAAAGGTTTTGTTTTCTGTTTTAAATATTTTCCTTTCAGTGTAAACACCTTGCAGTTGACAGAAACTGTTGGAAACACTTATTTTTGTACTTTGTCAAATATGCAGCAGGGGAATTTCAGTTTTCTGTGTTTTACTTCCTTGTTTATTTGTGTGTTGTTTTTTTTTTTGCTACGCTTATTATAATTTTGATGTGGCTTTTCTCTCTGAGGCTTCCTCCTCACAAACACACACCAAATACTTAATTTTAGTCACCCATGACCACACCTGCTAATGTGAACTAAACATAAAAGTTAGCTGGGAGTGTTAAACAAGGTCTATATATGAAATTAATCACATTTTTATACAGCATTTCATATTGGATTTTGTGAAGGCATTGTCGAAGAAGCTCACATGCAAAGGGGCAAAATTAGGACAATGGTTAAAAGGCACATTTAGGAAAGAAGACAATCCAATTTTCTTCTCATATACTGGCAATACCACACTTCCTGGTAATATTAGTTTATCTACTATATATTATATATATATATATATATATATATATATATATATATATATATATATATATATATATATATATATATATATATATATATATTTAAAAAAAATATTGCACAATATAAGTGGGGCGGATGGAAGCCTAGTAGCTAAATCCATGTGGAGTTTGTGATTTCTTCCTGTTTTAGTGTGAGTTTTGTCCTACAACTCTAAGATATGATTTTAGAGAAACTGGAGACACTAAACAGTCCAAATAGGAAAGAGTGAAGGGCATAGACTGAGATAGTGAGGGGCATGGCCTGTAATGGACTGGCATCCTATTCAGGGATGGCATCTTCTAATGTATGATACTACTGGGTTGAGTCCAGCTCTTCAGGAAAAAATAATGCAAAAAGAACCTTTAGAAGATAAATGGACAGATAGACATTAGAAGCATTAGATTTATTTATAAATCTATAGTAATTATTAACTTTAGAAGGTTAATAGTTCTTGTGTAAATACTGTCCCGCATGCGAGTGTGTGAACCACCTTCCTGGATCTGGTGAGTTAAGCAGTTCCACCTCAGCGTGAGAGGGGACGCTGACACTTAATGGCATCATCTCTTTCCCCAGTAGCATCAAAGGGCCACCAAAGGAGGACACATAACTTTCCTATGCCCCCTTTGGCGCCATCACCCTAAAAACCAGGCCAGTGGGGAGCCAACGGTCAGACCTTGACCGGTTAGAGAGGTGGAGGATAGAGTCTCCAAAGCCCAAGCCACACAAACCACAGAAGAAAGAAGGCTAACCAGAGATTATTTTTTTTTGTTTTGCTTTGCCATCATGAGGCACGTACGTGTCTCATTGAAGATTAAGCACAGTGACCCATCTAGAGCCCCAGCTTTTTGCCTGATTACAACAATTTGTTCACATAGACACACACACAATACATTATTACTTTAAAGAACTTTGTATGTGCATGTGTGGACATACATTATGAGAATAGATAGATAGATAGATAGATAGATAGATAGATAGATAGATAGATAGATAGATAGATAGATAGATAGATAGATAGATAGATAGATAGATAGATAGATAGATAGATAGATAGATAGATAGATAGATAGATAGATAGATAGATAGATAGATGCACACACATAGCTCAACAGTTAAATGATGGACAGATGTTGTTGGTTTCCATGAATGTTAATTAGATTCTATGTTATTTTCTGTGTCTTTTAACACACCCATGTCTTTATGTGTACCAATTCAGTATTAAGTAATCTGAAAGATTTATACCTGCATATTACCTGAGAATTTGTCACAGCGCTCTGTACCTGCACTCAGTGAACAGCAGTGTGCAAAATAAAATGAACTGAATGGAACAGATAAAAGTGAAAGGCACTATATGAGGTTAATAGAAAAACAGATCAACTAACATGTAAGTCGTGGCTTTCTTGTAATGATGAGCATATTACAAAGGCTGATAATACAAAGGCTCTAAGAGAGACAGAGAGATGTTGGGAGAATACACTGATACAGCATGTTGCCGTACCCACCACACACCAGATCACCTCAGGATGTTAGATTAGGACTCGAGCACAGCCATGCAATAGATGATACCTCAGCACCACACTAATTCAAATGGAGTGGAACAGTCTGATTTTTTTTTTTTTTACAGTGGCCGGAGTGCCAATCCTGCCATCAATTCTCAGGTTTCCTCTGCAAGTTGGAGGACCTACTTGCAGGGCTGATTGCAGGTTAAAGTCATACCCAGCACCTAAGTTCCACAGAAATACTAAAGCATAGAGAAAAATATAACTGCAGATATAAATAAATGTAGAGGAAGTGGAATTGCTGTAGTGTAAAAACAAACACCAGTATTATTGAAAACACAATTTCAAGGTAAATAACAGCTGACAACATCATAGAATATTACTGTATATTAGTTTCCTTGGATGAAACTAAAAACTTTTGATGTTAGGTACTCACAAAAGTGAAAGCACATAAGCAGCCCACCCAATTGACAAGAGTTATGAATGTATTAACTTTGTTTACCTGCATTTGTGCTTGCTCCATGGTGCTGTGGTTATTTTTTATTTTAGTTTAGAGTGTACAGTATCAAATGCACCGTTAAGTTTCCAGGTGCCAATGCAGTTCCTGATCTTGGTGCATGATCTTGTAGGTAAGTCCTAGTTTTATTTTTTGTTGTTGTTTGTTTTTGTTTTGTTTTTTTTTTTGTATTTTTCTACCACAATGGCTCATAGAGCACAGTTGAGAAATGTTCTCTAGTGGAAGCAATGGTCAGTCTGTTCATTTGCACTTTCAGATGAACTAGGCAACCAGGAGGAGGCCTTCCTAAGATTCACTTCCAAGGATGTTTGCTTGCACTTCCCGGGTAATTGAAATTATAGTGAAGGATGATATTGAATCATTTAATGACCCTTTTATGTATAATCTTCTTCATTGCTGGACTTTTAAGAAGTTTAGTCCTTCTTCAGTGGACAACTTGAAGTTTGAATTTTATATTTAGTTTATATTTTGGAAGTCCAGTAAAGTAAATGAAAGTACGGAATTGCTGTTTCTTTAAATAATAAAATGAATTCCACTGATTTCTTAATTTATGGATCTGACCCCTACTCTCAAATGCTGCTTATCCCTTGCCATGTCCATTTTGCCTTTTTCCTGCTGTCCATAATCACTTACAGTCACAAAACGAATGCTAGATACTTTACTAGTGTTTGTACTCCTATTTTTTACCTCTTATCTATAGACAATAAAATAACATTTTTTTGATTTTTGTTTTTTTTTTCTTTTTGTTCTTTGTGCCTAAGCTCATCGCCAAATTAACTAGCATGGAATAACAGAATGCTTCTTCATTCTCTTGAAGCAAAGAAAACACACTTTGTGAAGTCAAAATGAGTGGCAGTGTACCTGTCAGGACTGGCCATGTTATATTTCAGCAATGGTTCCTCTCCGACTTCTGTTTATATTTCTTTTTTTTTGTTCATGCTTTATCCTTTTAATTGTATTATTATTATTTGTATGAATATACATTTTTCATCAGTTTAAAATTATGAGGATCCTATGTATGAGAGTATGTTGTGCCCTGTTTCTTGTGTTTTGAGAATGGTTCCCCAAGTGGCAGGCCCACCTGTCTATCAACATTGAGGAACTGCTCCCAGTCCTATAAAGGCTGATGGGAATTGCACTTCCTCATGGTACATTGTATGTACTTGGTATTGGTGAGCTCTGCTCTTTATGATTATTGTTATTCTTTGGATTTTCTGGCTTTTTGACATTTGTAATTGACCTTTTTACTTAGAAATATACTTTGTTAGCCCTGTATATGCAAGCTGGGGGTTTTACGGTCACCTCTCTCCTTGTGAGGTTCTTGCAAGTTTGCTGGGCCTGCCAGGACTAGCCTGTAGAGAGTATAGAGGAGTGACTGGATTGAGGCAGACCTCTGTTGAGCAGCCCAGTTAGGATTTCAGCCAGCTACCTAAATTCCTTTGCAGACCTCACAATATGTTGCATCAGAAGAAATTCACAGTTACAACAACCCAGATTTAGGAATGAGATTTTTGTCAAGCTGAATTTGTAACCTATAATGCCATACACAGTATCTTGAATGTTAATGTGTATTTTGTTCCTGATTACTATTATTAATTATACCAAGTGTGACTTGCTTAATTTATTAAATGACTACGTGCTATTTAACTTGCCTGATGTCTGAAGCTAGAACCAGTGGGACATCCAAATACTGCACTGTCAGAGTCCAGACTGGAATCTGAACTAACTCTGAAAGGGTGAAGCAATGGGGCCACCTCTTATTCACCATATCATTACCAAAATGTAAGGGTCCCCATCTATGTGCTGTGTGCTCACTCCAACATTATGTGAACTGGAATATCCAATACAGGATTACACGGAGTCAACTGTAGTAGACACATGAAGCACATTTCATTGGAAAGGACAGAAGTTCATTCTGGTAATTGGTCATATTTTTACCAAACCCAATTTACTTAAAAAATGAAAAAGTAAAATTCTAATCCATTAAAATATATTGAAGAAACAATTGACCCTTAAATGAATGTTTATTAATTTGCAACAAGTTGAATTTTTATTTATGTAATAAATGGTCTTCAAAATCAGACTAACTGCAAAGTTGAATTATTTCCTACTCATATGATACAAAATACAGTAAATAAAAAGATGATGATTATTATTATTATTATTATTATTTTTACCACCTCCAATGCTCTAACAATGTTAGGCTAAAGTCTTAGCTGACAGAGCAGGAAGGATTCTGTTTTGGCCTGCATTTGTGAGAAGTTCTGAATGGAGATCCCCTTAAGGATGGTCTGTTTGTGCTGGTATACTCATTCTCACTAGAAGCAAAAACTTCTGCTATAATTCCATTCCATTCAGGAAACTCACTTATTCAGGGCAGGGTGTCTGGGAAGCCAGAGTCAAGCCTAGCAGGCAGCAGGTGCAAGACAGAACAATCCCTAGATGGGGCACCAGCCCATCACAGAGTAAGCACACACACCACTGGGAACAATTGAGCATTGCCTGCCCACCTAACCTCCACCGCCTTTGGACAGTGGGTGGAACCCCAAGCAGACATGGGGAGAACATTTAAACTCTCAACAGGGAGCACCAACATTTTGAACCCTGACCTCCTTGTTGTGAAGCAACAGCACTACCACTGCAACACTGTACCATAATTCAAATTTATAAGAAGACCTCTAACATGATATTGATTTCAGGTACTGCTGTATACAGTAACAATCTTAATACAATTACAATGCATGTAAAATTATTTGAAGCATTTTGTTTTGACTTCTACATGTGCTAAAGTTAATAATACTAGCACTAGAATGACAAATCTTTGGCAAATACTTTTCTGTTTTGTTTCTGCAACTAAAGCCGTTAAAGCAGCACAAGGCAAATGGAAAGTTTCCATAGCTGTAAAGAAAATGTATGATGTTTTCCAGTCAGGTTCTTTGTAGTCAGAAAACAAATACATATGAGGAGGTCAATGACTAAGTTGTATGAAATCAGAAACGCAGGTGAGTTTCTGTTCTTTAAAACTGCAACTACCCTCACACCATAGATAGTACAGGGAATTGACAAGGTCCCTGAGGAAATGGGTCGATGGATTTCAACTTTCGGTGTGTGTGAAAGGTCCTGGCTGTGAAAACTACAAGAAACTGTGATAGCATCATCTTGCTAGGGTTTTTGCCTTACAGCATTGAGCCTTGTTTCTTCACTGTGTGGCATGCCCTCTGTGTTGAGGTTACATGATCTTCCCATATTCAGATGAGTCTGTTTTGTCTGAATAACATTCAGGTATGTTAAATTCTAGTTCTAAGTGTATGTGGTGCACTTACAAAAACAAAAGTGCCAAAGTGGTTCTTTAGAGTGATGCCATAAGGCAGGGGTGTCGAAACTCCAGTCCTGGAGGGCCACAATGGTTGTAGGTTTTCATTGTAAGCATCTTCTTCATTAGTTACCAGTTTTTGCTGCTAATTAACTTCTTTTGCCTTTGTTTTAATTAACTTGACTCAAACCCCTTAGTTCTTTCTTTTTCATTTATGAGGAGCCAAACAATAATGAGACACAAAACAAGCTGCCACATCACCTGCTAACCACATTATTTGAACCTAAAGAAAGGTGAAGGTCTCGGTAAGGTTGATCTCCATGGTCACCAAAACGTCTCGACGTTTTGGAAATGTCTGCAGTGGCAGAATGAGAATAGCAACAAGCCGTGGAATTAAATAATTGGTTTAATTAAGAGCAAGAATTGGCTTCTCATTAAGGAACTGGTTGGAGTGAAATTGGCAGGAGTTTGAAGCCCCAGTTGTTGCATCGTTTCACATCTCATTTCTGTTTGGCTGCCATTTATTGAAGAAAAGAATCAATTCAGAGCACTGAATCCTTAAAAACAGGGCTATTAAACTGAAGGGAAAACAAGTTAATTAGCAGTGAGAACTGGTCACTGATTAGGAAAAGGGTTAGAATGAAAACCAGTAGCCACTGAGGTCCTCCAGGCCCGGAATTCGACACCAGTGCCATAAAGGAAACACTTTTGGTTCCCAACACACCAGGCCATCTTAACATGTGGGCACAATGGGCACTGGCTGGGATCCCCAGGAGCATAGGGGCCACACTGTTTCTGATGCCTATATATGTTCCTGTTTTGGTATCAAAACACGGACCTCCATGAACTACTTTGCCTGGGGGCCTATGATACTGTTAAAACTACCCTGCCAAAAGAGCCATCGACATACTGGTCCTGGAAAGAAACTTCATTTATTTTAGATATAAAATATTTTCAATAAATTATCATGAATAGATGGTCAACTGATTTGTGATACACCACTGGGTTCCTGATTTTAAAAGAACTCATACAATAACAGAGGTTCGTTTCAGGTTTTCTTGATGTCTTGCTAGGTTGCCTGCTACACATCAAAGATTTCTGTTCTGTCCATAAAACTTTTCGAAGCTCAAAGAACCAATTTCTTATCCAAAGATCCTTTCACATGATAAAATTGTTCTTTATCAGGGAATGGAACCACATGACCCAGTTAAGTGTCACTTTTTAAAACCAGTATTTTTAACAGAGTGGTGTTTTTGTGGCTATATTCCATAATGGACTGGGTTTATGCAGGGTTGGTTATTTGTCCTTTGTCCATTATTCTGCATTAAAATCAAGAATGAATGAAAGTATGTATGAATGAATGGATTCTTTATTGACTGGGAAACTTTGTCAAATTGATCTCAAACATGCTTTAATTATCAAGCACGGCATAGTATCTCTAGATCTAGATCTGATAATCTGTTGTGGAAATATTTGTTATGTTTATCGGAAACAATGCATACATAATAATTAGATTCGTTTTCATAATGTAGGCTTTTCTACTGAAGCTGCAGAGGCTGTTTCACTTCTGTATTGGCTCAGTTTATTCTTTCAATCTACGAGCATTTTTTTGCATTTGTTTGTTTATTTTCTGTGACAAAAGGGGGCATCATAACGCCCTGGGCCGAGTCAGTCGGATTTTTTGGTGACATTATCTAGGCTGTAAAGTCCAATAGCCGTTTCCCGTACAAGCAGACTCTGCGCTCAGGTTAGTCACTTCCTAGTAAGTGTGACGAGTCACCAGCCGGGATGTGACTGCACTGCACGGGCTGATCGTAACCTGAAGGTGGGCGCTTTACACGGCTTTGAACGGGACTCACGTGTAGTCCGAAATATGGGATACTCTGTGCCATCTGGGACCTCCATCATTTACCAAGGCGATGACTTCATGTTCGCGATAATTAATGAAAATTACGATTTAAAAAAAAAAAAAACTCCGAAAATGAAAAGTCATAAACGGTTTTCAAAAAAAAAAAAAAAAATCCCATCAAGATTATGAAGGCGAGACAGTGGAGTTTTTGGCTTGGGTTGTACCAGATAAATTAATACACGGCGATTTAGGATTAGGAAGAATGAAAGCGTTAAGTAGAATAGAAAAAAATATATATTTAGGCCACGCCTCAGAATTAAAAACAAAAGCAATACAACAAGCTACATGAATCATACCTCCGTCGGGGCGTCCAAATGTGCGTGCTGAAGTTGTGGTCTCTTTCCTGGCTTGAGACTCGGTAGCCCCGGCTGTGTCTAACCTCTTCCTCCGATGCAAATATCAAGTGTGGGTTGGAAATCCCTCTTATCATTGAGTCACCGTGCGTGGGTGCCACGGAGATTCCTGCGACCTTTCCAGTTACAAATGGTACGGGTCTGTAGTAAGTGAACTCGGTGAAGGAGAACAAGAATAGAGAAGCGATCGCGTTTGCAGAAGTTACAGGGGTCCCCATTTCCGTCTGTTTGGTAAAGCCTGTGATTGCCTCAGCAGACTCCCACGTAGTGATGGGGGTGGATTGGTCGTATAATAATAATAAAAAAATAAAATAAAAAGTGACCACAGGGTTTCCCCGAGATAACGCCCCTGTGTGGCTTAATCAGTGCTGAAATAGCTTTATTTCATGTCGACTTCCATAACGGACACAGTCAAGACGTTTATTTGTAAAAGTAAACAAATATGTGAATCATAGCATCTAACGGTTTTTTTTTTTTTTCATAAACGCTTGTCCCTCAACAGATTTAAATGTATAATACTTTATTAATAACAGGTGATCAAGCAGCGCCTCACAGTGCTAGGAGCATAATCCATTTACATTACAGGTGTCCATTTTCTTGGAAACTGCAAGTGCGAGTTCGCGTGGGCGTGTCTCCGGGTTTCCTCCAATAGCGCTTAGCCTGGGGGCGGTGAGCAACGCATTGCAGTCCCAGGAGATTCCCACGCTGCTCACTACCTGCCTCACCTGCTTTGGTCACCCCCTCCCAAAGACCTGCATTACAAGCTGACTGGAAGTTAAATTGATGTTCTGTTCGACAGCGAATGGACAGTGCGATGAGATGGCCTCCCGACCAGGGTTGGATCCCATCGTGAATCTCATTGCAGATTGTAATTCCGCCTCTCCAAGACCCCAGAATTTGATTGATGAGAGTCAGTAAATGCCATTTGCGCCCTTGAACACTCTCAAAACCGGCGGTTCATTAATGTCTCTTTAATGACACTTTACACGTTTGTGTGTTTCCCCGTTGAACCACTGCTTGACAAAGAACCATTTAACTCCGTGATGAGTTCTTAGCATATTAAATTTGCGGGATAATATGTGGGAAAAGCAGAAATCTACCATTCTGGAAGCTAACAGACCAAGAAAACCTGAACTTAGCCTGTTATTATTTGTTTTATAAATCTATTAACATGTATTTATGGCTAATAATTGTACCTGTTAACGGATATAAATAAAATAAAGGTCCTTTACGGAACTTTCTGAAGTTCTTTAGGGAGCCAAAAACTATATCTTATCGCATCAGTCTAAAGAACCACTTTGACAAGTTTATTTTCGGTCTGGAAGTAATATTTGTCTTATTTGTTGAAGTTTCGTGAATATTTAAACACTTTGGATTTTTACTCAGTGGTATAAACGCTAAGGAAACCGTGACTGTGCGATCATATTAGGCATCATTCATTACGTAGTGGCAAAGAGCGCCTGTGTATGTTTGCACATTCACATGCTTAGAATGCTTATTATAAATCGACTGATTTATTAGCCCTGCTATTATCAGCATGTTGTACTGTAGACCGGTTCAGTGTTTATTGTGTAGAAAACAACTAGTAAGATAAATTAACAAAAACAGTTCGTTTCTATTTACTGCTTAATTGGTTTTTAAAGTTTCTTCGTTTACAGTATGTCAGTCTGTGACATTTTTTGTAAACAGATCCTTCAAAAACGTTACTTCCAAAATATACTTGGAAAGTGATTATTAACTCTAGTTAAAGTTATAAAACACATCATTTATGGAATCACAGAATCGGGTATCGCAAGACTTACATTTCTGCCAGTGCATGTCAGGTTTTCTGCGTCAGTCGGGATCTTTAGATGTCTGCGCTGTTACAAGAAACTTCTTTTCCGTCTTGTTGAACTCTTCTTCTCAGTTACTCGTTGATAAGGACACCGTGATGCTCTGTCCTTTGGTTCTCCCCCCCTTTTCACGAGCCAGCTGGTGCACACCTCTGCTTTCTTACGCTGTCTTTTCAAATGCCGCTCTGCCGGGCGCTTCTCGAAAAGTGCTGTTTCCTCTGCTTTCCACGCCTATGAAGGCGTTTGCTCACCTCCCTCTTATATTTATTTCGATATGGATCTGAAAAGACCCCTGCTTACGATGGCAGCTTTGAAAAATTACAGTAGGATGATGAATGAAAAAGGGATATCAAATTATAAAATAATAATAATAAAAAGCAAGCGTGCATTTATATATACAGTATATGTACACAAGTGTGGTGCCGTTGATTACGCACTGGTATAAAATCTCCACAGACCACGTTACAGCCCCGGATCGCTCCATGCCCGAGTTTGCTCAGCACTTTCACTTCATGGATTTTGTCAGGATAATCATTTCTTTGATCTAGTCGGGTTACCGGAAGAACCTTAACTTACCAGTCGGTGTATCACATCCAGAGTTGGTTCTGCGCCTGGCACTCTCAGTTATGGCGTTAGAAAGATTTAGACCATTTGTGAAGTCTTATTAGTGGTCTTGTATTTTCAGGTTAAAGTTAAAAGCCATTTCACCTGCATATACATGGTAATTAAAGGCATAATAGATGGAGAGTGTTATGAAATAAACAGATTGATTCCCTGTTTATTAGGCAAAACATAACACATGTAAAACATAAATTGGAGAGCAGCAAAAGCCAAATGTGTGCTCCATTGAAAGCAGTTCTCAATAATAGTAGCAAAAAGCAGAGACAAAGCTGTATACATGAAAAGAAGTCTGTTTTAACTTTCAGTTGGAATAAGTATAATGAAAGAGAAAAAAAGGAAAAAAACAGCTTTGTGTGGTGAACAAGTGTGGAAAATATGTACAAACTGACCTTGCAGATGGGCAGAAAGTAGACACTATGAAGAACGTAATGCTTCTAATTCACAATGTTTCTAATGCTTCTCTCCAGACATTACTATCTGTACTTTGACTTATAAAATACATAAAATTATAGATAGATAGATAGATAGATAGATAGATAGATAGATAGATAGATAGATAGATAGATAGATAGATAGATAGATAGATAGATAGATAGATAGATAGAGTGAAAGGCACTATATAATAGATAGATAGAGTGAAAGGCACTATATAATACAATTAGATAGATAGATAGATAGATAGATAGATAGATAGATAGATAGATAGATAGATAGATAGATAGATAGATAGATAGAAAAGGCACTATATCATTTTAGACATATGCAAAAGATACAAAAGACACAAAATAACAACAACAACATTTATTTATATAGCACATTTTCATACAAAAAGTAGCTCAAAGTGCTTTACATAATGAAGAAAATAAAAATAAAAGACAAAATAAGAACTTAAAATAAGACAACATTAGTTAACATAGAAAAAGAGTAAGGTCCGATGGCCAGGGGGGACAGAAAAAACAAAAAAAAAACTCCAGCCGGCTGGAGAAAAAAAATAAAATCTGCAGGGGATCCAGGCCATGAGACCACCTAGTCCCCTCTGGGCATTCTACCTAACATAAATGAAATAGTCCTCTTTGTAATTAGGGTTCTCACGGAAGGACTTGATAATGATGGTCATGCAGACTTCTGGCTTTTAATCCATCACTGTGGGAACATCACGGTGCTTTGAGTAGATGGTGGTGGCGCAAACAGAAATAATGCAGAAATAGATAGATAGATAGATAGATAGATAGATAGATAGATAGATAGATAGATAGATAGATAGATAGATAGATAGATAGATAGATAGATAGATAGATAGATAGATAGATAGATAGATAGATAGATAGATAGATAGATAGATAGATAGATAGATAGATAGATAGATAGATAGGATCTCCATGTCTCTTAAAATAAATTATTCAAGCTGGATTCAACATCACACTAAAAATCAAAGCCAAAAACTGAAATGACAGGCCGATCTAATTTTTGTGAATTTCATCACTGCAACTCATAATATGACTCAGTAGTGTGTATGGCCCCTACGTGCCTGTAAGCACCCCTTACAATTTCCGGGCCTGCCCCTGATGAGATGGCAAATGGTATCCTGCGGGATTTCCTTCCACACCTGGATCAGGGCATCAGTGAGCTCCTGGACAGTCTTTGGTGCTAATTGGCCATGTCAGTTTCACCGGCACATAAGGTTCTAAAGGTTCTCAAATGGATTCAGGTATGGGGAACATGCTTGCCAGTCAATGGCATTAATGCTTTCATTATTTAGGAACTGTCTAAACACTCTGGCCACATGCACCAGGAGGAACCCAGGGTTCATTGCACCAGTGTAAGGTCTGACAATGGCTCTAAGGATATCATCCTGGTACCTAACAGCAGTCAGGATACCATTGCCTAGCACATACAGTTCAGTGTGACCCTCCAAAGATATGCCTCCCAAGACCATCGCTGACCCACCTCCAAACTAGTCATGGTGAATGATGCTGCAGGCTGCATAATGTTCACCATTGCATCTCTAGACTCTTTCACATTTGTCACATGTGCTCAGTGTGAACCTGTTCTCATTTGTGAAGAGAAAGAGGCACCCATGATGGAGCTATTGGGTTTGGGGAGCTGGCGCAATCCTTGTTGACCTCAACATTTCCCAAGTAGTGTTTCCCAGGAAAGCACTCTTTACCAGAAGCACAATAAACTGTCTCTCCTTCCACCTCTACTCCTCCCAGCAAGTTTCCTATCCCTTCCTCCCGACTTTAGGTCTCACAGTAGTGGCCGCTGGCTCATTTTATGCGATCCCTGGGAGAGCTTCCAGTGTCCTGTAAACTTGGTCTGGAAGGATTTATAGGTAAGATTGGAAAACAAGGATGAAGGGATCAGAAGACACTGCAGGACCCCATGGCAGGACCCAACGGGGCTGTACTAAACTTTAACCCCCATGAAGCTCGGTGGGAATCCATGGTGCCACAGCAACCCAGGGGGGCTGCCCTCTACTGTTCCAAGGGAGATAATGCCCTAAACACACTCTCTCTCTCTTTCTCTTTCTCTCTCTCTCTCTCTCTCTCTCTCTCTCTCTCTGTCTCTCTCTCTCTCTCTATCTATCTATCTATGTATATATAATCACGTATCATAAAGTAGTTTTTATTGCTGAGCTTTCAGCCCCAACCAGGGGCCTTCATCAGAGGGTAATGCTTAGACTTACAAGAATCAAAGGCAATATATAGGAAAAAAATACAGTTTGGTTCTTGTCTCTATGGTGGGGTCAATGTCCAGTCTCATTAATAGTGTTTCTGTGGCCAGATGAATCGGAATCATGGTATATAGCGACACAGCTTCAAACGAGACCATGACCTCGTCCTCGGTGACAGGTACATCTTTCATAGAGACAAGAACCAAACTGTCCACTAAAGACATAATGCACTTAATATCACTCTGCCAAAAAACTCACATTTATTTCAACGGCGAATACTACATTCAAAAAGAAGGCATGCCAATGGATCGCCGTTATCAGGACTTCTAGCGGAACTGGTAATACAGCGATTTAAAATTACAGCTCTATCCCAGTTCACACCAAAAATTTGGATACGCTACGTAGATAACACACAAAGTCACCAGCTGAATGAGTTCTACAACCACATCAACACAATATTCCCTGCAATCCAATTCACCATGGAAAAAGAAATGAACCGACACATCAGCTTCCTGGACATCTACATTGAAAGAAATAATGATGCCACCCTGACCACTAGTGTTTACCTTAAGGAATGCTATGCAGACAAGATATTACACTTCACCAGCAACCATCCAGTATCTCATAAACAGAGCTGTGTTAAATCTCTATTCAAAAGAGTCCACAACCATTGTAATACGAAGGAGACAAAAATGAAAGAAAGACGCTGTCTCTTCCATCTTTTCACTTTAAATGGATACGCTAAAATATTCATTGATCGTAGCTTACACAGAAGACGCCAAAAAACTCAGCAAACAATCGACTTGAACCAGAACCCCCACCCCACCTGGTACTCACTTCCTTATCACCACAAGGTGTCTGAAGGTGCAGCACGCATCCTGGCCAAGTCAGGCGTCAGAATAGCACACAAACCCACGAACAATCTGCGCACGGTCCTCTTTAATGCTAAAAACAAGAAATCGACAGCAGAAACACGAAACGCAGTTTATAGCATTCCATGCAGTTCTTGCCCAGCAGTATATATAGGACAAACATCACAAAGAATCGCAACACGAATACATGAACATCACAACGCAGTCAGAGGAAAGGACTCACGATCACTGATCTACACGCATACTAAATCAACAGGACATACATTTAACTGGGACAATGTACAAGTAAGATTTAAGGCCAGTACCAAAAGTGCCAGAGAGCTGGCGGAATCTTGGCTATCAAATGAGAACGCCATCAACACACCCTTGGACATAAATCCAGCATATGTAAACTTAAGAAGAACATGTTCATAATAAATAAAATAAAATCTTTACAACCAATAGCCCCCCCCCCCCCTTTCACACTGACTTAGCCCCCCCACCTCCACTACGTAATGTTTTGCTATACAGTATATTGCCTTTGATTCTTGTAAGTCTAAGCATTATCCTCTGATGAAGGCTCCTGGTAGGGGCTGAAAGCTCAGGAATAAAAATTACTTTATGATACGTGATTCATTTTCTCCCTTTGTGGATCTCCAGCTGCAAATATACAAACTGTATCACAGACCTTCTTTTCCATATATATATAGTGGCAGACGGCCAGGGATCTTGCCCCACTGGGACGCCTGGATCAAGGAAGCCCTGGGAGAGGGACAATGTCTCCCCTGGACGCAAGAGGGCAGCCTCCCTGATTGGAATCCCAACCCTGTGGGGGTCCGGGGTCCAACCAAGGGGCTGTCTGGATGGTTCCTGAGCCCTGGAGGACAGCACTTCTGCCACACCAGAAAGTGCTGCCGCTCCAGGAACTGTGTACGCCTGGAGTGCTTCTGGGTGCAAGGGCAACACTTCCGCCACACCAGGATGTGCTGCCGGAACACCATCATCAAGCACCTGGAGCACATCCGTGGCATTATAAAAGGGGCTGCCTCACTCTCTGATTCACTATTCCAGCTGGCTTCTTATGTGCCTTCTAGGGCCTATTTTTTACTATTATCGTTTCTCAGCTTCCTAACCTTGAGCACAGGTGCCCATGTTTTTTCCCTTCTGTTCTCGATAGTTTCTGTGTGTCATTCTTGTACTGTCCTATTCTTCCTCTCTTAACACTGGTTATTTTCCTTTTTTACTAGAAAATGCAATATGAATGATTTTTAGTTAACTATTTGCTTGACCTATCTTATTTGCTTTTCATTCTAATTTATGCTTAATTCTGAATGTTTTAGAAGCTATTAATTACTTTTATGGCTATTTATGCTAATATGCTAATTATGCCTAATGTAAAAATTTTTTCCTTCTATAATATTAAATCACTTTGTTTAATGAAAATCAAATGAAATTACTTTATTTAGTAGTGCCATGCATGGAATGACCTGGCACTGTTTTGTTGCTCTAGCGATTAGATTTATTTCTCTTTATTTGTATTGTTTTTTAAACTGTAACTCTGTCACAACTGAATGACAAAGATGTTTGAAATTTGCCATATCTTTTGAATGTTTGCTTATAATTTGTTTTTGGAGGCCTAATGCTGTTTCACCACAGGCATTTTGCAGTTTCACTGTGTGTTGGCAGTGCCATCTTTATTTATACCTGGCACAACAATTTGGAGACAAGTGCTTAGGAAACTGAATAATGTTAGTGAAGAGCTTAACTTCACACTATGATTTAAGGTTGAAAGATCTGAATCAGATCACAGTGTAGAAGCAGGGAGGTATCCTGAATGTGTGAAGTAGTGGACATGACACCTGCAGAAGATGAGAGGAGGTTTGAAGTCTGTTGTTTACAAAGACATGCAGTGACCATTCCAACAGTGAGAAAAACAAAAGTGGAATGAAACAATGAAGAGACTAAGTCTACGCATTGTTACGGTTCTTCAAATGCACAGACAGCACCAGGACAGCCTGGTGGCATTTTGTAAAATCAGTGTGTACACATTTAATTTATATTTTTTTCCCCACATCCCACAATCATTAAAGGAAGTAAGTAAACTAAATTATGCATTGCAATTTCTCATATTGCTTTGGATTGAGCTCAGTTTGTTTATTTCTTAAATAAAGATATAATAACAAGAGTATAAAGACTTAGAAAAAAATCTCACATTACTACTTATAAAGACTGCAGAAGCACATCTTCCACAAACAGCAGCTATGCCCATACTTTGTGTTCCACCACACTGTGGGTTTGCTGATGTGCTGTGTTGTAAGGCTCTTTAGCCAACACCTAAGGAGTAGTTTACAGGTGTGAACAGGCAAACACAAAGGGGGTACACACTACCACTCAGTAGCAGTTCATCAGCAAACTCATTATTTCTTACCTTAAAACACAATGTCAGATTGGTTCAGATGAACACATCATGGATACTGCAAGGCATTTTGCAATAATGTCTGTTAGATGTCCTTAGTGATTTCAAAATCATCAATGCAGAGAACATTTACAACAAGTGTGGCTGAGCTCCAAGAGGCTGGATACATGAATGGCTCTCAGTTACATCCCAATAGTTTAATTTAAATAATGTATCTAGAGCCCATCATGATGAGTTTGTGAGGTGGAGTTCGGAGACAAAGACAGAACCCAATGATATTCTTCTTAGTAGGCTTTTGTTATGACAGCCATAAAATCTCTATCAGATATATTATGCCATTCCCTTTTGTTTTGTCCCTGTTTCCATATAACCAATCGCAGCACATTATAGTACAGTCTTCAACAGAAAATAGAAATATAATCTACTTATACATTTTAAATTATTAATAATAAAAATATTGAAATGATCTTTGTCTATACAATATAATAATATAAATCCTTTAATGCATCTTATCATTAAACCTAAATAATCTCAAGTAAACAGTAAATCTGTGCAGAATTTAATATATTCTGTGTGGCAACCCCTGCCTTCAGCTATGGTCAGTGTAAGACAAAGTTTAAGAAGCACTTAGTGCTTAACGATTGGCTTGGGGAGTACGTAGATTACAGAAAGATTTAACATGCTTCTTTATTTACAATAAATTTTGAGAAATGCTCTTAAATTAACAGTCAATCTCAAAATGGAGTTTACAATGTTTTACACATTACACTGTTTTTGAGAACACACAGTTTGCATCAATTTGATATTTCTTTTGGTTGGAAAAAATGTGTCCAGAGCCAAATGAGCCTCTGCTTAAGATTTTTGGATGGTAAAGAATTATGAGAAGTGGATCAGATTTGTTCTAGGGCTGTGAACTTTTGTTCTGAACTCTTTAAGGAAGTTTCAGGAAAGCCTACTAAAGATTATTGTTTTTGTGATAGTTTGCCAGAAGTTCCTGATGGACATCAGTCTCGACTAGAGAAGGATACATCTATTCAGGATCTTATAGTTGCCATAGAGAGTTAAAGAAAGGAAATTCTTGAGATATTGAATTCCAGTTGTGTTTTATTAAGCGTAGCTGTCCATGAACTTTTGGGAAGCAGTGGTCATGCTTTTTCCCAAATCTTGTGTTGTGGAAAATACTAAATTAAGAAATGTCATGCGCCATTGTTATATATGAAATTCCAACATGACTGTCCTTCCTTTACACCTATAGGTGGAGCCTACATGTGCCTTATACAAAACATCACGGCAGACTAAACAACTAATAGAAAAGTGTCCTTTATCAGTTCATTTACATAACACATGTCAATATACAATAGAACCTCAGAACACAAAAGTCTCCAGACTCAAACCATTTAGTACACGAAAGGGTCGTTCCTTTTTTTTGTTTTTTTTGCCTCCAACCTTGAAGAAAAACTCAGAACATGAACATCCTGCTAACACTTGTTCGGATCAAGACGTTACCGTGAGGAGCAAGACAAAGTCAAACAGGCCTAAGTACACTGTATATGCTGTCACAATAAGACAGAGGAAGCATCAAAGGTTTGGGGCAGCCACCCGTATACAGTAATATCCCTGGCTGCAAAATGGGTATTTTCTTGTGAGTTGTGAATGGTACAATGTCCAAAACAGAGCTTTAAAGGCCGTGACCGGAAGTGGCGTCATCTGGACCGGAACCAGAAGTGATGTCATCAATGGCGCTGGTACCTAGCGGGATTTCCAGAGGATAGTCGGCAGAGGATGGAGAGAGAAAGTTAGTGCAGCTCGCAACACCCTGGTCTGGCATGGTACTACTATTATTTAAGCCCTCTAGCTGTCTCCCATGCGCACGTGTGTGACAATGCCTATGACTCAGCCTTGGGATCACCGCAGATCTCCTGTTGTAATGATGTGCTGAAATTGTGTTCTCTGTTAACATGTCATTTTTTTGTTTTTTTATGGGTTTTTCCAATTGAAAGTAATTACCAACTCACTTTACCTACTGGGGGGTACAGTGCCGCAGTAGTAGCGCTGCTGCCTCACAGTAAGGAGACCTGGGTTCGCTTCCCAGGTCCTCCCTGCATGGAGTTTGCATGTTCTCCCCATGTCTGCGTGGGTTTCCTCCGGGTGCTCCGGTTTCCTCCCACAGTCCAAAGACATGCAGGTTAGGTATATTGGTGATCTTAAAATTGTCCCTAGTGTGTGCTTGGTGTGTGTGTGTACCCTGCGGTGGGGATTTGTTCCTGCCTTGCACCCTGTGCTGGCTGGGATTGGCTCCAGCAAACCCCCATGACCCTGTGTTAGGATATAGCGGGTTGGAGAATGACTGACTGACTGACTGATTGACTTTACCTACTAGGCACCAAAGTGAAATGAAAAAAAAAATAAAGTTACAGTTTTTCAATGGTTTTAAAATGATTATCATTAGTTATTTACACATATAGGTATAAATAAGCAATCATTTCGGGGTCTGGAACGGATCAATCTTATTTATATTATTTCGATTCAAAACTCGACAAAATCAAAACGCGGCCAGCTTTCTGGAACAGATCGAGTTAGTGTTCCGAGGTAATACTGTATTTTAACTTTCATCTATCAGCTTTAAATAAATGGGATACTCCAGAAACTCAAATCCAAAAAAGGTATTATGTAAAGTCCCAAACTAGTTAAATATATTGAAAGTCCTAGGTATAAGAAAAAAGACTTCTCATATGTAATCACAGAACAAAGCACAGAGTTAAATGTTATGTATGATATCATTATCTAATCCACAATCTGCTGGTACAAATGGAGTCAGGATGTCTTAGCTTAACAGGCAGGCAGTTTCAAGCACTTTTTTCCCCCATACAGTTCCTCCCTTTTATTCTGTCAGAACAATTGATCAAAGATTTTACTAAGGTTTTAACATCATTATATATAGAAGGTACCAGATTTATCCCAACTCTTAGTTCAAAAAGAGATATCATTAAATATTGTTCAATCTTCTTGACAAAAAGGCAACCACAATAGCAATCATTATATGCTGTTATCAGCAAATCCTGTTACCATCTAGAAATATAATTTCATATAAAAGGTGTTACCCTAGCCTGGAATAGGCTTTATTTCGAGGTCTGATCCTTGTTGCCTTTCCCTTCTGTAATGGGGAAGCTGTGACAGTTTGGAGTTAACAGTTAACATAAGCCAATTAATAGCAAGTCCTACACCACCCTTTGGGAAAATCTGGATAAACATTTTATCTGCAGACAAGGTAAGTACCAAATAAAGAGCAACAGATCAAGAAGTAGAGAACAGTGGCACTGCTCTGCACGGAGACCAAAATCATATCCAAAAAGTGGTGAGTAGACTGACAGAAGTGATGAGCTCTGTTATCCATCCTCATTAATTTATTTCATATCAAATAGCTCAGTAAAATTTTCTATTTAGAGATGTTCATATCTCCAAGCTTCTTTGTCTGCACATAGCTCTCATTTTTCTAGACTAGGAGATAGCTTTTTATAGGTTGGACCATGACTATCTATGAAGTGTTCTTCAGTCCTTTGGTTTTCAATCTGAATTAATTTTGAAGACAACAGTGACCAATAGTGATATTCAGAGTGAAAATAAGTAGTGGTATTAGTGATACATTTAGAATATGTAGGGGTTTATACTTATCAGGGATGTTGTAGTCCAGTGGTTCTCAAACTGTGGGGGTGCCCCCCACCCCAAGATGTGAAAAAAAAGAAAACAAGAATCAAAAATATGAAAAATAAATCTATTAAAACCAAAACAAATTAATTTAAACTACATTCTGAAACTAGAAAAATAAATATAGAGTTAGATAAATGTCGATAAAAGTTAAGTAGGTATAATAAAATATGCATCTATGATATATCATTAATTAAAAAAGAACAAATTGGTATTAGTGGGCTCCTTTCAAAAAAACGTTAGGGGGGCACGAATAAAACTTATGAAAACTTGGGTCGCAAATACTTAAAGGTTGAGAAACGCTGTTGTAGATAGATAGATAGATAGATAGATAGATAGATAGATAGATAGATAGATAGATAGATAGATAGATAGATAGATAGATAGATAGATAGATAGATAGATAGATAGATAGATAGATAGATAGATAGATAGATAGATAGATAGATAGATAGATACTTTATTAATCCCAAGGGGAAATTAACAAGTATAGTATTGTAGTCTCTGGCTATTAAATCCCTTCTAGAAGAATTAAAAAGAGTAATTGGAGCGTTGTCTGTTCTGAGTTCCCCTCTGCCTTGTCAGACAGCAGCATATGCAGAAGATGCAGTTATAGAGCTTATGAGATACTATATGAAGTTTTTAGAATGGCCTTTGTTTTATAAACATTCAACAAGTGTTGTCTACAAAGATGAACTGGAATTACAGTCTAGCAGTATTGTTGAGGAAATGAAGTCATTAGGATTACAGTGGACAAAGGGATTCTCCATCTGGTATAGAGGCAGAGTGTTGAATATGCCCTGAGACATTAAATAACATGTTTGAATCTACTGTTGAACTTTTATTTGCTAACCAGAGGGAAGTGCTATTTTTTTTCTGGAATTAAAGACACCGGCTGAGGCAGTGTGTGTTCTTGTTATCTGCCTGTAGCTGAAGGACGATGAGGGCTAATCGATGTATGCAGTCGGTGGATTGGTTTCCAACCATAGGCTTTTCAAAAACCTTTGCGGAACCTGACACTCCTTTCCTGGAGGCCAATCACAATCATTTTATGAGAAGTGGTAAAACTATGTATTGACAAGGTGATTTTTTAATGGACAATGGAATTCTGTCTACCTCTGGTCTCTCATCATTTAACTGTAACTTGCTCAGAGTGTACCATGTTTTTGAGACATTGTTCTGAGTCAGGTGTTGCTAGTTTCTTTTGGTCACAACTTTAAGATGGGCCTTAAAGTTATACAATCTAACTGTGCTTAATCATTGTTAATTTAGTTCAGGATAATTCTTGTTGCTGCGGTGGGTTGGCACCCTGCCCAGGACTGGTTCCCTGCCTTGTGCCCTGTGTTGGCTGGGAGTGGCTCCAGCAGACCCCCGTGACCCTGTGTTCGGATTCAGCGGGTTGGAAAATGAATGGATGGATAATTCTTGTTGGCACTTAATTGATTTGTATAAACACTGCTGGTAAAGCAGTGTGAAAATGGCAGAGGTGTACAGTACAGTCTGCAGTCTTTGAAAAGCTCCTGCAAAAATGATATGCCAACCACAAAGTGATGTATCAGAGGCCAATGAAATGTGTGTTGTACTTGCTGCTTCAGGAACGGTCAATGCCAAAATAATGTATGCACGCTATCAGTAGCATAGAGCCATTTTCAAGAAGAGTGCAGTGGGAAAGGAGCTTTATAGAAATGTGTGATAGCACATCACCAGAAAAAACTAATGAAGGCACCTAAGACATTAGAGATGGATTGGAGGCATTGGTACCAACTCTGCAAAGTTTATAGAAAAACCACAATTGACCAAAAGGACTGGTTATTTACAATTGTGTTTGATGCATGGCATTGTGGTGGTTATCACACATCGATTCCTCAGTTAATGACAAACATCATTGTGTGGAGCGAGGTACCATACTTCAATGCACTGTCTTAGAATTCATCTACTTTTATCTGTTTTTAACTCTGTAGTATTCTTTTAAGAATGGCTTATTAATTTTTAATGTTTCCAGCATTAAGGGTAATCAGCCTGTCTGCAACACTGCCAGTTTTCTGAAAGAGCAGACAAAATTAGACATTTATGAATCAATAGAAATTCCATAAAATGCATGTTATTCTGGATACTTTTGTGAAAGGTTGGTGTGTTACTGTGGTGATATGAAAATGGCAGGACATTTAACATATCTTTCATCTTTTTAAAGTGAGTTGAGATTTATTTACTGCTATTTTGTTGTGTTCTTTCCTTCTTAAAAAATTTTTTCTTGACTTTTCTTTTGTCCAAAATACTAGATTTTCCTTCATTCATTGTAATTTCTTTCATCTTTTTTTATTCTATTTTTTTGTGTTTCCACATACCAGGCAAACAGAAGAAAGACAAAAATAGAGCAAAAAATTCCTCAAAATAAACAACTCTTGATTAGAGTAAGAAATGATATAGTGATTAAAGAGGAATTATTCATGCGAACAGGTTCTAAGAGAATTAAATCATAAAGTACATTTCTTCAGGTGTGTATTGCTCCTGATTTTTCCAGCAAGGTGCCAGGAGGATCTTAACAGGTTGTGAAGTATAAAGAACACAGAAAGAACTAAGGGTTGGGGAACTGTTCCTGTATCGTGTGTACCACTCAGGCAGTGAAAACAGCACTGAGGTACCGGTCATTGGCATGCAAATTGCACAACAGACAATGAACAGTTGACAGAGGGAGGTTTTATGGAGTCAGAACTAGAAGGATTACAGATGTAGGGGTAATGAGGGGAGCAGGACGGAGGTGACGTCATCATATGGAACCAGAAGTGAGGACATCAGTGAGGGATCAGAAATGAAGTCATCACGGGAGGACTGTAAGCTGGTATGGAAGTGTGTTGTATTTTGTTGTTGGGAGGTTGTCTTCGGAATGTGTGTTTACATCTTATCGGATCTCGGATCTTCGTGTTTTCTGGTAAGGAAGAAACAAAGGCTTCAATACACTGTCCTGTACCCCCATCCTGCATCTTTTTGCACTCTTTTGGGCCCGTTGACTGCCACTTTATCGTGCATGTGTTACAAGGTATAGAAAATAATGAAATCAACTTATTAAGAGATGACTTGATGGCAGACTTGATGTTTTCTTGGAAGAAATAAGTGGATAGTACTGGCGAGCTTTGTTGGGCTGAATGGCCTGTTCTCGTCTAGAGTGTTCTAATGTTCTAATAAGAAAGAGTACAAAGAAAAATCCAGCAGAAGACAAAGCTGCAGGGATATGAGGAATAGTAAAAAAACAGAGGTGGAAATGGAGGACCACAGAGATTTGGTGGACAGGTAGGACCAGAATGTATGAAAAAAAGAACCAGGAACTTTCAGAGAACACATATGACAAAATAAGGCCAGGGGATAAACTCATTAAATACTGTTTCATGGGGGTCATGTAAATTTTATGGGTAACATTTTAGTTTAGGTACTGCAACAATTCCTCTATTACTCATTTACTCTTACGTAATAAGACTTTGGAAAAGGCTTCTTTTGGTGTTAATAACAGGTACAAAGCATCAGTAAAGTAATTATTCATCTGTGTATTGTGAACTAGTAAAATAACTTCACTTTAGAATGGTCACAAGTGAATTAACTGAGAAATATTTCTCTTGATATTTCCTGTTTCAGTATGAGATGTGTGATTCCTTCATTTTCATAAATCATTTTACCAGGTTATCAAAGCTACTAATATTCCATGCCACACAGAGATGAATAACCTACCATTTGTACACTTTTTATGGCTGGTGTGTCTCTGTGAATCATTCAGCAGCAGTCCGCCATCATACTGACATCTCAACATCCTTGGTACCTTCTTGATCTCCTGTTGGAAACTTTCATCCTGCTCTTCATTCACCTCTTCAAGATTTTAAGGGAAAATTCCAAAAGTGATCTTTGAGACTCCAGTTACAACACATTTCCATAAATTTAATAACTTAATTTACAATTTTGCTATAATTTGGATTTTCTTGTTATCTAAAAACTTAGAAATTACTTCTTTGAATGATGCCTAAGCCTCTCGTTCCAGGTCATTAATCACACCTTCATGTTCTGCATCAGATAGTTTTCTAATACCAACCAACTCCTGCAAAAATGCCCTCCTTCAATTTAGCCTCAGACAACCCCAGAAACAGTTGGCACAAATACTTACAGTAAAACAGGCTCCATCTTTTGATAAGCTTTGACAAACTGCTTCATTAAACTAAGCTTAATATGAAGTGCTGGTAGCAGGACTATCTGGATTCACCAAACAAGTTCTGATGATGTTTTTGGCATCAAGATGTATTTTTTTTTATAGCTGGCCATTCCTTCTGAACCCAATGTCAGTTCTTGGCTCTGCTTTACCACTCACAGAGAAAACACGGGAATTATGTGAACCCTGACTGCTGATCGGACTCATCACCATTCCAGCTATTTCCTGACCTTATCATCAAATAAAATAACTGTTTTGCTTTAATCAAAGATGTTAAAATTAGAAAAAAACTATATTCAAGCAAATTATCATCAAGATAAAGTTTTGATATTCAATTAATTAATTAACAATAAAAATAATTAACATCTAATAAAATGTGTTTTGTGACAAAAATGCTAAATGATAAAGTAAAATGGTTTACATTTTTTAATTCAGTTTCAAAAATATGCAGTTATCACATGAAATAATCAAAACAATTTTTTTCATTGTATACCTACATAATGTGTTTGTATTTTTTCTCAAGGTTTTAGAGTTAGCATTATGTAAGCCTATTTTTCTAGAAGATCAGTCTTTTCACATCCAAATAAAGCAAATAGGCAGCTCATATCTAATTGATTAAGCTTCATTACTGAGGCTGCCAAGGAATATAAATTCACCAGACAAATAAACTTTTTTTTTTTTTTTTACCAATTTTTCACTTTTTGAATAAGCAAAAGTGGAAAATGTCAGACTAAAACATCAAATGCTTTTTCCACCAGATTTTATTCTATATTGGTCCTCAGCAACGTGAAGCCTGCAACATGTAAGGCAAATGATATTGATCTGGGTTTAAGATTTTGTATCTTACCATGGAAAATTCAGAGCTGCCTTTAGGGCGTCATAGATTAAATTACTTCTGTGACCCTTAACTACTTTCCATTGCCATGGCAACAGTGGGCAAAGGAAATTGTTTTGATCTTAGACAGAAGGCCACCCCCACTTTCCCACCTTCCACCAGTCGTTATGTGTTTTAAATGGATAAATCCTGAAAGAGAATGCGAGCAAACCACTGGGCAGCCGCAGCGTGCTGAGTACACCCACACACACTGCTAAGATCAGATAAAGCACAAACTCGAGTTACAAAAGGAAGTATGCTGATGTCTGGATAAAAATTAAAAAGGCCCACTGCTTCTACTCTTCCATGACTGTCATCGTTGGGGTTCCTAAGCGAAAAGTTTCCTAAGTAAGTCGGAGTCAGAGCAAGTAGAGAGCCACAGGACTAATAAGGAGAACATCCTGAGGACTTGATGCTTCAATCAGCAAGTGTGTAAAGCTGTCAATGCTTCTTTTCCATGTTGTATGGTAACTACTGATGGACATTTAAATGTTTTAGGCTGCTAATGTGTTTTTTTCTCTTTTATTATTTAAAAAAGAGAACATCTTCATTTCGCTGAAGTACATACATTCATCTATCAAAGAGGATCTGGGGTCTAACACTGAAGCTAAAAGATTAAGCCAAAAGAATTAATATTAATTATGTGAATAGGCACCTCCATACCAACCATTTAAAAACATATCTTGTAGTTTCTTTTAAACTTTGCAGGGAAGTGAAGCTTCCTAGTAAAGAAGACCTGATGAAAAAGTCTTAAGAAACGCATAGTCTGCAGATTTCTTTATTCATTCAATCAATTCTATTTATTTATTGTGAAGTATTGTTCTTTATCTGTCTTGCACTTGTCCTGTGTATATGCTGCACCACCATCCTGGGGTCATCATTTCATGCCACTGTGTGCTGTAATTCTGCGTATGGATGATATGACAATAAAGACACTTGATTTGACTTAACATCTAAATCTGTTATTTTCATTAGAGAGTCAATCATGGGATGAAACTTACAAGGCAAGATAAATAATGAGGCACACTCATGTACACACTCATATCAGAACAATTTACATTGAAGAAAAACCACAAAGATTCAGGAAACTGTGCAGATCTTCAACCACCCTACCAAAATAAATAAATAAACCCTTAAACTCAGTGGGATTCAAACCCAAGTTTCTGAAGCTGTTAGGTAAAAGTGTCACTGTACTCCCCTAATTAAATTTAAACAACTATTTATTAGGTAACCTTTTTTTAATGGAAGACATAATAGTCCTAACCCTAACTCCGGACTGACAGTGCTGACAGAGCTGACCATCTTTGCCATCTCCAGCCTTTGAATATTGGACTAATTCCAACCTCATATGGAACTAATTGGTTAATTCCCTTATTTTTGTTTTTCACTAAAGGTAAAATAAAACTATTAGGAAACGTTTACTCTGATTATTTCAGTTTTCTCATTCCTGAGAGGACAAGGGCTCTGAGGCTAGGGATCTGCACTAGCAATCGGAAGGTTGCTGGTTCGAATCCCGTAAATGCCAAATAGGGACTCTGCTCTGTTGGGCCCTTGAGTAAGGCCCTTAACCTGCAATTGCTGAGTGCTTTGAGTAGTGAGAAAAGCGCTATATAAATGCAAAGAATTAATTATTATTAAGGATGAGGTGATTGCTGTCTATAAGGAGAGGACATTGACATTCACAGTCATAATAAAGTGATTGAGGAGATGTCAATATAGCTTAAACAGACAGCATCACACACAGAAATACATTGTGAATAAATGTAGAAGTTTCTCAATGAGAATTCTAGTTAGTTTAGAAGTAAAGGTACTCATTTAGAGATGTGGATCCCGAATTATTTCGTCGTGTGGTGGGGGCAGCAATGCACAATACCAGTGCATGCTCCTCTAACCTGACTTGACTGGACAGTGATTAAGAGTTTTTTTGCAATGAAAACCTCCAAACGTTATATAGTTCATTTATAAATATTACACTGGACAATATTTTTTTTTCAAAGGTACTGCTTCCTAAAAAGGTTTCGGTGATTATGATAAAAAGCTTCAAACTTTCAAATTTACTGTATTATACACAGGAATTTGAAGAAACATGAAATTACATTTTATTATATTTAGAGCAATTGAACACATTGCATTAGTTCATTTGAGCTAAAAAAAAAGTTTTCCTGCTGATTTTCGTTTGCACCCAGCAGCTCCTACTTTTTGTTTTTGGAACCTGCAGCATTCAGCCCACATTGATGAAGTTCACTTGCCTTGATACCACTTTTCCATCATTGCAATGTTCTGGCAAATCTTACATTATGCACATCATGGACTGGACACAAAATAGCAGGGAAGAAGTGAAAGCGTGAATGCGGAAAATTAATCTTGAGCAACCTGTTTCATTTCATGGTTTTGTATGCATGAAGCTTGTTGATAACCAATCTGATGTCATTTGATGCTTTGTATTAATCAGAAAAATTCTCAGTAGCATCCTTTAATGCCATCCATATGATCTTTGAACTGCTTGCCATTGATGATGTGTCTGATTTGTGGGCCAAGAGAAATCTTAATCTGGGCATTAGTTATCTGTGGAAACATCTCTCTCAAATATCACAATTTTTCAACTTCCTCGTTTTTCATTGCTTCCCCAAAATTTTCCATCTGTCAAAGTTTTAAATTAAAGGGAGGCAAAAATATCTTTGTGCAAATTACCCAAATAATCAATCAATAATTAAACTGTATGTGATAAAAAAAAATTCAAAGGCAGTGTCAGTGATCAGCAGGTATCTCAATATACTTTATCAGGAAGAGTTTTTCCATATTA
This sequence comes from Erpetoichthys calabaricus, assembly GCF_900747795.2. Classification (NCBI taxonomy): domain Eukaryota; kingdom Metazoa; phylum Chordata; class Cladistia; order Polypteriformes; family Polypteridae; genus Erpetoichthys; species Erpetoichthys calabaricus. Next base: position 26,329,822 of record NC_041410.2, on the reverse strand, counting down.
AAAAAACATGTTAATATTCAATTCATTATTTTTTCCATTAGTTTGGCAACACTTTAAAGTAAATAACTTGTCTATGTACAGTACGTCTGTAAAATAAAATCTTCAGTTGGCTTCTAAAGAAGACTGAAGAAAATTCGACTCATTCTGATAATCAAACTATTAAACACATTCATGGTAACAAATTATTAATGTAAAAATAAATTATAAATATCATTCAAAGCATGAGCAGTGTTTACAGCTAGCACTAGCCAGATTTAAGCCTTCTAATTTGAAATCTTCAATTGTAATAACAGAATTTCACCATACACTGCAGACATGACAATAATCCACCTTAATAAAAAGATATGTGTCCGTGTGTCTGTCTTTGTGTCCATCTTGTTGCTGTATCTCTGTCATTCCAAAAGATGGCACATCACAAATATTAACACTGCTTTTATGAATCCATATAACAGAAACATAGGCATTACTTCGGCATGTCAACAGAGGGTGCATCACAAACATTTTTTTTAATTGAATTTATTTACACAAGTAGCATTCCATACAAGCAAGTGAAACTTGACAAAACTAAATTCAATTTATTCCCCACTCATGATAAGGAGAGGAAGACCTACAGCCAGATTAAAACTTTAAGAGTAGACAATAGGGGTGGTAATCCTTTTCCCCAGTATAACTGCTTATTGTAAAATGTTATTGATTAGATCCTGACAGGTTTCAAAAATAAATTTGAACAGATCCTCTAAATAAAGTTCAAAAAGTATATAACATCAGTTACCCGCTGAATTAAAAGAGGTGGGCTAGGATTCTTCCAGTTGAGCAAGATAAGTCTACGTTCCAATAATTAAGTGAAGGCAATAACAGTTTGTTTGTCCTTCTCCACTTTAAACCCATCTGGAGGTACCCCAAACTCAGCTGTTAATGGGTTAGGAGGGATTGAGACACCAAGGCTGTCTGAAAGGCACTTAAAGAATTTGGTCCAGAATGATGTTAATTTGGTGCAGGCCCAAAACATGTGACCCAGTGAGGCTGGAGCTCGATTGCAACATTCACAGGTTGGATTTTGCACTGGAAACATTTTGGAGAATGTTAAACAAGACAGATGTGCTCGATAAAAGATTTTAAGTTGAATAATTGTATGCTTTGTGCATATGGAGCTCGAGTGAATTCTGTGCATGACTGCCTTCCACTCCTTTTCTGAAATGTTGTGTAAGAGATCCTTTTCCCACTGTACTCTGGGATGTTTGAATGGGAGAGAGTTTAAAATGTTTTTATATATTACGGAAATGTTGTCTGAGTCCTCAAGACTGATCGATTTTTCTTCCAGAATAGAAGTAGGTGGGAGGTGAGGAAAATTGGACAGATTTTGCTTAGCAAAGTTTCTAATTTGGAAAAATTGTGTTGATGGGTAGCTAAATTTGGAGTGTAATTGTTCGTAGGGTGTTATCTACAGTATGTACGGCCATGGCCAAAAGTTTAGAGAATGACATAAGTATTGGTTTTCGCAAAGTTTGCTGCTTCATTGTTTTTAGATCTTTTTGTCAGATGTTTCTATGGTACACTGAAGTATAATTATAAGCATTTCATAAGATTTTTTGACAATTACATTAAGTTTATGCAAAGAGTCAGTATTTGCATTGTTGGCCCTTCTTTTTCAAGACCTCTGGAATTCACCCTAGCAGGCTGTCAACCATCTTTTGGGCCAAATCCTGACAGATGGCAGCCCTTTCTTGCATAATCAATGATTGGAGTTTGTCAGATTTTGTAGGTTTTTGTTTGTCCACATGCCTATGAGGATTGACCACAAGTTCTTAATGGGATTAAGGTCTGTGGAATTTCCTGACCATAGACCCAACATTTTTATGTTTTGATCCCCAAGCCACTTTGTTATCACTTTTACCTTATGGCACGGTGCTCCATCATGATGGAAAAGGCATTGTTCATCATCAAACTCTTCTTGGAGGGTTGGGAGAAGTTGCTCTTGAAAGGATGTTTTGGTACCATTCTTTATTCATGCTAGAAGTAGCAGTACATGCCAGTTGTTCCACTATTTCAATATGAGTTGTTAATGTTTGCTTAATGTCTTCAAGCTGAGCACCAAGTGCTCTAAATTTATTCTCAAACTTACTTGCATTTTCCTGTATTTTTACCTCAATATTTCATAGAATACTTTTTAAAGTTGCTTCAAAGCAATTTCTTAAATGTTTCTCCTGGTCTTTAATGTCCTGCAGCAGCTTCTGTTTTGTTTATGTCCTTTACATCTTTCTTTATATCATTTGTAACCTTCTTTATATTACTCTTTAGCTCATTTATATCCCCACCCCAATGAGAGCGGTAGTTAGTGTGGTAATCATTGCAGTAATCATTACCTTCAGCTCGGACTGTTTGCTTTGGTCTTCTCTGTGCTCATCATGTGGAGTAGCAAGCCCATTCAGCGTCGGTGCTGCTAGTTCATGAGGGGTAGTTGACAGCGCGGATAATAAGGCCATTTTCAGTTTCAATGAGCCTTCTGGAATTGACGAGTTCTCCTGGCCCGACTCACTTTCACTTTTTCTCCCACTTTTGCTCTCGGCTGGAGGAGATGCTGCAGCATCAGGTCCCGGGAGATTTATTCTTTGGCCTATATGTTCCAGGTCAGTCTCTGGCAGGTCATACCTTGAACTTGAACTTGAGGCCTGTATAGACTTACATGAAGTTTTAATTGTCTTTTCCATTTCTTTCTGAGACCTTTTCTGCATTTTGTTACTTCAAATGTTTATGATGCAGCATCCGTTAGATTGACAAATGCAATTTATGCTGTTACTACATGATTACATAATAAATTCTGTTTGATAATGTACTGCAAATGTTAATGCTGAGGTCTATGTTGATTATTTAGATTTCAACCCAGCTTAGATGGGTAGCACAGCTAGTGACCCTATAAATCGATAAAAAGTATAAAACTTGTGCTGTCTTATAATACTTCACCAAGTTTATTAACTCATCAAGCTTTCTAACCCTGTTTATTGTTCACTAAGTTTTTTTATCAATAATACAATTTATTAGATTATGGCACTGGATTTGGCACTTGGTGCTCTACTGTCCAGCTGCTCTCTTGCATATAGAAAAGTCATTTCGGGTAAAAGAGCATTGGAATTATTGGATGTAAAAATTCTTTCATCAGAACGGATGGCCAGTACGGACTCCACTATCAAAAACCAGGAACGGTTAGGCAGACAGTTGGCCGAGGTCTCCAGAACTGTCAGTTTACCTTTTATCCACTTAATCTCCACTGTTGTTAACTGGCTATAGTTCATCAATTATTGCATGGACAGATATTGTTGGATTTTTAATCAGCCTGTACCTTTTTCATTCTGTTTTAAAAAATCTGCCTTGATATGTGTACCAGTGCTGTATTTAGTAATTAGTATAACCTATAAATTAGTATAACTTGTGTTTTAATTGTTCACAGCGCTGTGCGTCTGCCCTCAGTGATGAGTGCTATACAAAAAATAAGTTGTAGCTGTATAAATTATCACTATCAGTACAATTTCTAAATTCATTTGCCAGTAGATTTTTTATTGTAATATTTGTATCAAAAATATCACTTATGATTTTATTAAATGTCCTGAGAATTTTTTAGAAAAATGATCACAACCATCTTTTAGATTTACATTATGTCTGTTCTACAAAGAGTGTCACCAACATTTCCTTACTCATAGCATCAAGGAATTCCTAATTCCAAATGTTTATATTCCACACCAATATCCTTTATGTATGTACATTGTGACCACCAGGGCACTCCAGCCGCCCCAAACACCCAGACACAGGCAGAAGTGTGGCACAGCACACGTTTATTGAAGTGGGGAAATGCTTTTTTCTCATTCCCCACAGCAGCACAGCACAAGCACCAAGCACAATTCAACAATTCTCCTTCTGTCTCCATTGCTCCACTGGCAAGCTTTGTCCTTCTTCCTCCCTTCTCTGGCTCTCTGAGTGAAGTGAGGTGAATCCTTTTATGCTGCTTCTGGGAATGCTCCAGGTGGCTTGTTAGCTAGATCTGGAATCACTCCCAGGTGTGGTGGAAGCCCAATGTAGGGTTCTGCAGCTCCCCCTGGCAGCGCCCATGGAGCCCCCACTGCAACTCCTATGAAACCCAGCAGGAATCTGTGGAGCCACAACAGCTCAGGAGTTCTGCCCTCTAGTGCTCCAGGTGAGGCAGCATTCGGTGCATATTTGCTCCACCGGTCCTTCCAGTATATCAGCCTCCTGGCAAGAGCAACTGCCTCACGTATATATATATATATATATATATATATATATATATATATATATATATATATATATATATATATATATATATATATATATATATATATATATATATATATATATATATATATACATATATATATATATATATATATATATATTTATATATATATATATATATATATATATATATATATATATATATATAATATATATATATATATATATATATATATATATATATATATATATATATATATATATATATATATATATAAATCAATTAGATGGGGTTTGCCCACAGGTACCCCAAAACGTACTGTGTCCTGTTGTTCTTGCTAAATACCATATATATATATATATATATATATATATATATATATAATATAGTATCTTATATAGATGCATCTACTCATGGAAGTGTGTGTTTCTTTCTGGCCCGGAAGTGAGAGGTGGAGTTGGGGTAAGGGCTCCACCTCAGAGGAAACAGAAAACTCGCTCCGAGGAAACAGAAAACTCGCTTAGCCGCTAATAACAGAAGTGGGGCCAGCACGTCACCAAAACGAAACCTCAGAAGAAAGACAAAGTCGCTTACCCGCTAACATCGGCAAAACGTTATCCCTTTTACTTTTCCTCCCGCCGCTAATGCTCAAGCGAGGCGAGCACATCAGCAAGACAAATCTTCCTAGGAGAGAGACACCCAGAGTAGTTCCTTTCAATTACCTGACATCACTACATTTCAGTTTTCTTCCTGACGATTTCAATAGTTTCTAGGACCCCAGGCTTTTTATAGCACAGGCTTACACAGCTAATATATTAATATTCACTAATTTTCACTTTTTGTGACCAGGAGATTTGAGGTTTGTCAGCACAATTTTCAAAATAAATTTATATATTTTATATTTGTTTACATAAAAATAATTTCATTTTTGTCTCCTTCTAGTACCACATCCATTAGGTAGCTTCCCAGTCTCTTCACTGATTTAGTAAATTACATTACACATTCTCAGCCAATGACTGTGAAGTTCCACTCAAATCTCCAGCTTGTTTGACATTCACTTGTCTTACTCACCTAAAGTTTTCAGCAAATGAGATCTTTTTTTTTTGTTTTGTTTTGTTTTGTTTGTCTAGCCACTTCAAAGGCTACTGGGCCTCCATATTTAGTGCTATGATTTCCCCTCAGTTAACATTTTTACCCATGCGTTAATCACACTGACCTTATTCTCTGTAATCTCAAAACTTTGCTCATCAGTGTTTACTACTACAAACCTCTGCACATTTCTCATATTTTCAGCATTTGATTGATGGAGTCCATGTAGTACAACAGATGTGCAAACTATGGAGCACTGAAAAAAAGACATAAATTCAGCTACTTAACAGAGTTTCTCCTCTTTTCCCAGGTAAAAAAAGAGGAAATATCTTAAAAAGTACAATCATGTGAAAAAGCAAGTACATCCCATGATTTTTTTTTTAAGTTATGAGGACACATCAAGATTTGATGTAATTTAAACAGCATTTTCAGGTAAAGGTGATGTAATAAAAAAAGGCCGTAAAAATATGACATTGCAATAATTTATATGATGAAAAATGAACAGACATGTAATTTCCATTTGTGGCTCTGATAGCTGATGTTTCCCCCTCAAGTCAGTGCATCCTAGAACTGTCTATCGGTCTCTGACTTTGACTGGAAAAGAATTCTTCCCACTCCTCCATATAGAATTCTTTTAGTTGTGTGATGTTTGAGGGGTGTCTTGTGTACACAGTCTGTTTCAAATATTCCTATAACATCACGATGCAAATCCAGCTTTGACTTGGTCATTCCAGAATCCTCCATTAATTTCTTTTCTTACTTGTATGCCTATGCTGATTATGATGTTGCAATGTCCACTTTCAGTTGTGTTTCTGACAGATGGTCTCACATTAAGCTCTGGTACCTACTGGTACAAAGACGAATTAATACTGGATACCATAGTGGTAAGCTGCCCAGACTCTGATGCAGCAAAGCAGTCCCAAACTTTATATTTCCACCACAATGCTTTACAGTTGGCATCTGGTTCTTTTAGTTAAATCCATCCATCCATCCATTTTCCAACCCGCTGAATCCGAACACAGGGTCACGGGGGTCCGCCGGAGCCAATCCCAGCCAACACAGGGCACAAGGCAGGAACCAATCCCGGGCAGGGTGCCAACCCACCGCAGCTTTTAGTTAAATGCTGTCTTTTTTTCTGGTACTGTGGCCAAATACCTCTTTCTTTGCCTCATCTGTCCAGAAGACATTGCTGCAGAAGTCCTGCTCTTTGCCTAAGTGTTCATGGGCAAACATTATTCTTGCCCTGATGTTCTTTCTGGTCAGTAAATGATTCCTCCTGGCATACCTCCCATGTAATTTTTATTTGTGATGCCTCTTTCTAATTGAATATTCATGCACTTTGACATCAACAGTGGCAGGAGCCACCGGTAGGTCTTGTGATGAAATTCTGTGGTTCTTAGAGACGTCTTTCAGCATCTTGCATTCTGCTTTTAGCCTGAACTTTGCTTGGGTGGTCTCACCTGGACAAACCAACAGATGTATGAAGGTGGAGTGGTTGATTTCCAATTGTTTGGAGCTCTTTATACATCCCCTAGCAGACTCGTAGGCATCTAGAGCTTTCATTGTGAAGACATCAGAGAGCTCTTTCAATCTTGGTATGTTAACACACACTTCAACAACAAAGAGCAAACCAAAGTAAATGTCTGAAGTTTAAAGAAGAGGACATGTTCAGTACAAAATTCCAACCATCCATTATCCAACCCGCTATATCCTAACTACAGGATCACGGGGGTCTGCTGGAGCCAATCCCAGCCAACACAGGGCGCAAGGCAGGAAACAAACCCCGGGCAGGGTGCCAGCCCACCACAGTCAGACAAAATTATCCCTCCCTAATCATGACCTGATCTGGTGAACCTGATTCCAATATTAAATATTTGTGGTAGTGATAAATATGAAGGTATACTTATGTTTCCCACCTGCAAAATTTGCATTTTTACCATGAGCTACAAAATAATGTTTAATATATAATACCAGCTTTATCTATAGATACTGTTTAAGTGAAGATGAAATCTTGATATGTCCACATATATTAAAAAAATAATAATAATAACATTTCATAGGTTACACTTACCTTTGTGCATAATTGTATGATGCGTAGCAGATGGAGAAATATTTAGTGTCCCCTGCTGGTCAGAGTAAACAGTTATTTATAATAAAATGCATGGAAAAGACTTGAGGAAGAGTACTGACCTTAGGTGAGCTGGCCCAGTTACCTATTCACTGCCCTCCTTGTACTAGAATTTTTCCCCAAAACGTTTGCCCATCTTTCTAGGATATGTTCTTCACAACACATTTCCAGTATTTTTCTGAAAATAGACCAGAAATGGCTTTGTGGCATTCAGAGTTTTCTGCCCCCTTTTTAATGGCTTCTTCCTGTGCTCTCAATACAATGTAGCAGGACAAATGAAGAGGCAGGGTAGAAATCAAATTCTTGGGGTGCCAACCAGGCAAAACCCAGTTTAATTTCAGCAAAAATAAGAAAAATGTAAAGAAAATACACGCTGTCACGCACATACGCATGGGAGGCAGATAAAATGACCAATAGAAGGTAATTCCATGCCTGGTCCAGGAGGTGACAGGGTGCGCTAAACCTTCCTCTGCTATCTGTACAGGCCAAACACGGGAAATTCTGCTTGATTCCGGCCCCGAAGAAGTAACTTCTGGTTCTGACCCCGAAGATATCATTTCGATTCTGGTCTCATTGACATCACCTCCGCCAACCAGCCATAAAAACCACACCATATCCTGCTTTTACTCAGCTTTGTTCTGGACTCTACTCTGTACACATCTATACTTAATATTTGCCTTTTTGCAGCCTGGATTCAAGTATATGGGTGGCTGCCCCAAACCTTTTTCGTGTGTCAAGGCTATTCATTTCACAGCGCTCACAGGACTTCTTTGCTAGAGACACTTCCCATGATTCAGTGCTCTCTCTGGGTCACACTTTCCCTCTTTTCTCTGTCTTTTGAGTATTTGCTATCGTGGTCAGGTCTGAAATGACACACCACCTTCCAGGAGCCTTTCCGTGAAGGAGTGGAGCTTACTTGGCTTCTTGCCCTCAAGGGGCGGTTTCTCGAGGCTGTGAGGGAAAAAGGAGAGAAGACTGTTAGTGAGAGCACCCCCTCTCATCCCAGTGTAAAACCACAGAGCTTAAGTGAGCCTGAAAAGTGACCCTCTGGCACTCATGCATGGCTAAACCTTATACCCTAAAAGCACAAATGACACGTGTTTATTTAAATAACACTGTTAACTTTGCAGAAATTATTTGTTCAATTTGTGGGCATAAAAATGATCCCAAAAGTATGTAAGTGAGTGAACCCTTGCCACGACTAGTAAAGCAATATTAGATTTCTGATGCCGACTTGTTTTTTCTAGTTAGAACACAGGCAGGTAAAGTGATTTGCTCATGGTCATTCGTCAGTAGTGGGATTTGAACCCACAACCTCAGGTTTTAAAATCCAAAGCCTTAACCACTACACCACACAAAAAGAACTAAGCTGTTATGGTCCTTACTCATGAAAATGTAAAGTTTTTATTGTTTATTATTAACAAACAGATGTGCCATGATAACATGTTGAGTGTGCAAACTCAACATGTTAGCATGGCTGTACAAATAGCAATCCAAGGTGAAAAAATCTCAAATAATGATAAGGTAATTTAGATTCTTCCATGTATATATGATGTGTCCTTGGCCAATATGAAATGTAAGGATGCTGTTATGCAGACAGGAGCCATTGGTAGAACTAAATAAGTAGAATATAAAGTGAAACGTTCCCTTTGGCTAAAAAAGTGTTGCAAGCAACTCTCATTCCAACAAAAAGACCAAAGACTATGATAAGTCTTCTTCTTCTTCTTCTTCTTCTTCTTCTTCTTCTTCTTCTTCTTCTTCTTCTTCTTCTTCTTCTTCTTCTTCTTCTTCTTCTTCTTCTTCTTCTTCTTCTTCTTCTTTCGGCTGCTCCCATTAGGGGTTGCCACAGTGGATCATCTTCTTCAATATCTTTCAAACATCTTGTTCTGTTACACCCATCACCTGCATGTCCTCTCTCACCACATCCATAAACCTCCTCTTAGGCCTTCCTCTTTTCCTCTTCCCTGGCAGCTCTATCCTTAGTATCCTTCTCTCATTATAACCAGCATCTCTCCTCTGCACATGTCCAAACCAACCCAATCTCTCCTCTCTGACTTTGTCTCCCAACCGTCCAACTTGAGCTGACCCTCTAATGTCCTCATTTCTAATCCTATCCATCCTCGTCACACCCACTGCAAATCTTAGGATCTTTAACTCAGCTTCCTCCAGCTCTGTCTCCTGCTTTCTGGTCAGTGCCACCGTCTCCAACCCATATAACATAGCTGGTCTCACTATCGTCCTGCAGACCTTCCCTTTCATCTTTCAGAGACTAAGATAAGTAACAAAGGGAAATGCTGCACCTCTCCCAGTATGTGTAAATGTCGGAACACACCCAACAACAGTGTGTGGGCTACCAAGCGCTGAGCTGGAGTGTCACCCACTTTGTCAGGGTTTGGCTAGAACTCTGTTCCTAACTTTAGTGTTCTCCATTTAGGTTTAGTTATTTTACTGTCCTTTTTATAATTTATTTATTAATCATGTTGATGAAACTGCATTAATTAATCATCTTCTTTATTTATGTGTTTACTAATTTGACTGTTTTATTTTATAATCTTAATCTCTTGTTATTGTAAAATATCTTTTTAAATTCTCAATTATGTTAGAGGCTGTCAGATTTTTAAAAAAAAATTATTATTATTATTATTATTATTATTATTCATCTGTATCTCTTGGTGATGGAGTAAACTGGCCATTGCACAGCATTGTCCTCCATCTACTCCCGGGCAATTTTTATTTCAGTCACTCTGAAGTATATTTACAATTTTGTTTTTAATTATTTATTATTATTTCTTTAAACATGTAGGAGGCTTTTGTGCTGAGTTTGTTTTTTTTTTTTTTTAGAATTTACATTTTGCATGTCAATATTATTATCAATGCTTCATTTTATTCTATTTTTTATATGAAATAGATTATATTTTAGGATAATGCCCATTTCAGTTTTATTAAGTTTACATTCTTTAAGATTTAAATTTAGAATTTTCTTTCACGTGTTGATTTCTAAAATTTACTTTAAATGTTTTAAACACACACTAATACCATACACTCTAAAAAGAGAAAAAGGGCTCTTTTTGATTTAAGGTAATTTTAGTAGTTGTAATGAACTATATTAATATGTTTGTTCACCTAACGTAATTTTTTGCCTTACTTCAAATTGAAAAACCTTGCTGTTGCTTAATGTAACTTCTTCTATTTAGTCTAAAGCAAAAAATTGCTTTGGAGACCTTACCTGCTCCGACCCCTGTGATGTCACGTCTGGGCTCGCACCAATGGCAGAAGACCTACATGAGCCCGACCCCTTTGACTTCACTTCCTGTCTCCCCCTTTAAAAGCCTCCACCTTATCCCTATTCCCTCAGTTCTGTTTGGACTCGGTTTTGTGCACATCAGTGGTGTATTATTTTGAAAAGCAACTTTGCAGCCAGGAAACCAAATTATACAGGTGGCTGCCCCAAATCTTTATATGACTCTGTCTCGAGTTTGTGACTATATATATATATATATATATATATATATATATATATATATATATATATATATATATATATATATATATATAAAATATATATATATATATATATATATACAGTATATACATTTTATGTATACTATATAATGTTATGTAATGTTCAAAATATCAGGTGTATTTAATATATGTATACATAATTATTTCAAATAGATATTTTATGTATAATTTATAAACATTTTTTGTGAAACGCTTATAAAATATATTGTGTATTTAATATGTATATATATGTATTTTTTGTGAAATGTTTGTTCTGAATATTTACAGAAAAAACATATTCAAGGAATGACCAAAAAATTGATTTTTGTGTTGCAAATATTCAGTAATAAATCTAAAAGAGTTTTGCTATAGCTGGTTCAGTAACATTCACCACCATTAGATCAGTTTAACAACATGTTTCATGTTTGAAGGCACTGTACAAAATGTAGCACTAATTTTAAAATAAATTTGCTTCCATTGTTTAAAGCAAAACATTGTTGGGGTTTGTTTTATTAAAAACAATTTCACCCTAACAAACAGTGAATTCAACACCATATAAAGAACATATTTAGTTGAGTCCAATTAAGAATTTAAGTTGGCATTACAGTGAATACAATAATGGACAAAATTTTAATTTGAGTTCATCCATCCATTATCCAACCCGCTATATCCTAACTACAGGGTGACGGGGGTCTGTTGGAGCCAATCCCAGCCAACACAGGGCACAAGGCAGGAAACAAACCCCGGGCAGGGTGCCAGCACACCACAGTTAATTTGAGTTTTTAAAGAAATTTGGTTTGAGCTAAATACATTTTTTTTGCTTACTCAAATACTTTTTAAAATTTGAAAGAAATCAATTAAATTGCTTGTTACCTTGTGAAGTAATTTATTTGGGTTGGTCCAACAAAACATTTTTTACAGTGTACGCAGTCAGTGTTTGCGTTTCTAACTTATAAAGTGCATTTAATTTCCCTGGCAGCTCTACACAGCATCTCTCCTCTGCACTTGCATTTCTGTTACGTAACAATTGAACAAGTGAGTCGAAGAATTAAATCTACAGCTCAACTACTCCACCGTGTGGTCCTCCACAGAAAGGAAATAAAAAATCATTTTCATTAGTATGATAAAGAAATGACTAGAAGTCCTTCACACTGCTGTTTCACATTTTCAGTGTTGTAATTTTTAATTCTGGCATGGCCGTTGACTGCATGGAGTTTGCAGATATTCCCAGCCTGGTTTTTGTGGCACATCCCAAAATACGTGTGTAACGTTAGCTGCCGGCTCTGTGAGGGAGTGTGGGTGATGAACAAGAGTTTGCCCTGCAGCAAGCCAGTGCACATCCTAATGTTACTTGCCAATGCTGCTAGAAAAGACACCACCTCTCTTTTAACCCTGAACGAGGCAGACAATGGATGGATGGATGAACATTTTTAAATGAGGGAAGAGGGGCTTAGATTGGTTGTTATGTGAGGGCCACCTCTCATAATGCACAGTCGAAGAACAGATAATTTAGCAGGACAATAAAGGTGTGCTAAACCACTTCATTTGCCTGTTTTACTAATTGCATTTTTATTGAAAGCATTCGACTTCATGACTCTAATAGCATATGGTGTGTTTTAAGAGAGTGGTGATATGACGTGTGTGAGCCTGACATGAAAGTAAGAATTTCTCTGTACTCAGCGTCATGTGACAGTAAATCTGAAGCTGAACTTTAATGTTATCAAATATAAATCTGGATACTGTAATTTTTCTAGCTGTGAATAATGAATATTAATGCACCCTGCTGGTGTAAATGGGTACTTCAGTCTATGCCAGTCAGTCCTGCTATTCATATTAAAACTGAAAACAATGATAGTGAGGGGTAAACATATGCATAACATATCATTTTTTATAAAGTATTTTTGATGGTGCTGAAATGATTGGCAAAAGTAAAACTATAAATCATTTTATAATGACAAATGCGTACCAAATTACAAATAAAGAACACATAGTGAAGGGATATTGAAAATTAAACAAAAAGATTTAATGAAAAACTTCATAGATTCAACTCAATTCCATTGACAGCAGAAATGAATGAGTAAATCTACGTCGAGTTCAGCTTGCGTAAGGCCTAAAATCAACTGAAGACTGAACTGGCACTTTTCACTTTTAATGTTATCTTGTCTGCAGCAATATTGATGTAAAAAAACAAAGTGAAAGTCAAATGTTATTTGTCACATACAAGTTATACATACAGTACAATATGTAGTGAAGTGCTTAGCTGCTAAACGCCAATAAGAATACAAAAAAGACAACAATATATAAGTGAATTTATTAATATCAATAAAGATCATTGTTTTAAATGAGTGGAATAGTATGCATTATACTTTTATGTGAGTAATGATATCAATAAAGATCATTGTTTTAAATGAGTGGAATAGTATGCATTATACTTTTATGTGAGTAATGATATTCTTTGGAATTTCTACAACTATCTGGTGGCCAGTCTGATTTTCTATATAGTGGTGTGCTGGGCCGGTTACATCACTTCGGGAGATGCCCACTGAATCCATAAGCTAATTAAAAGGACAGCTCAGTTATAGGACACTCTCTGGACCCCCTGGAGGGAGAAGGGAAGTAGAGAATGAAACCAAACCTGAGAGCCATTATGAACAATGCTGCACATCATCTCTCTAATACACCAACACTGAGGACTTTCAGCCATCAAATTACTAAGCAGAAGTGTGTCAAGAAATGCAATGGGGGCTCCTTTAAACCAACAACAGTATGCCTGTGTAATGGCTCATTGGGTCTGTGACAGCCAAGTACGGAATTTTTCTTTCTGTGTAATTTTCATCCCTGTTTGTCATTCTGGTGTGTAGTCAGACCATAGTGGGTGTGTTTATTTGTTTATTTATCTATTTATTTATTTGGGGAGCTTCTGTAAAAAGCCAAATATCCCCTGGGGACAAATAATATTCTATCTATCTATCTATCTATCTATCTATCTATCTATCTATCTATCTATCTATCTATCTATCTATCTATCTATCTATCTATCTATCTATCTATCTATCTATCTATTATAATAGGATTATAAAATATGTGATAAATAATAATTAAATTAATAACTTAATAACTCAATGTTACAGAGTTAACAATAACATTATGTAGATCTAAACACTTTTCTCATTAAAGATGTAGAAGGACAGTGGTAAAAAGCTCCTCACCCGTCTCTCTGAACTTGTCTTCAAAGCAAAACACTTTCAGTCTAATAAATAAAGTCGTAAAGTAGTTCAAGAGTTTAACAAAGAGTATAGTACACAAAAAAACAAATGTCAAATAATAATAAAACAGTATACTTGAAGTGTCTAAGCAACAGCATGACAAATATTTTAGTACACAGTAAATTCTGCAAATATCTTCAGATTCAACTCTATTGTCATTGTGCTGAGTACAAGTGCAGAGTCAATGAAATGTGTTAGTATCTAATCAGAATGTTCAAATAGCAATATATTAAAGTAATTAATAATTGTTACAGCACAAAGACCTGATATAGAAGAAAGCATGTGGTTCAGTGACATTAACACATTCATGTCGATTTGAACATAGGAAAACTAGCTCTTTCTTAACCTGCTGTTGTGATAGCGGAGGACCCTATAGTGCTTTCCACATGGGGGACGAGTCAGCAGTCCATGGTTAGGCTGATTGCAAAGAGTTTGCACTGAATGTCCTCAACAGTGAGTAGCTAGACACCAGTGTATTAATTTTATAATACATGCAATAATGAAATACCAAAAAGAGATTCTTTCAATACTTTAACTGTCAAGGATGAGGTGCACTGAAAAACAACGTATATCAGGAATAGTAAGGGGGAATTAAAATACACAAACAGTGAAGCACATTCTCACATATGAAGAATAACCTCCCGGTAGTAACAGGGACTACTAAGGAGATACTAAGTGAATTGGAAATTGTAGAGGGAGAAGTGTTGTTTAGTTTAAATAGGCTGAAGTCTAATAAATCACCAGGACCAAAAACATTTATCATTGAGTCTTTAAGGCTGTTATTTAGCACTTATATAAATACTTAGCACATTTTTTTCAAAAATCTCTGCACACTAAAGGAAACTCCCAAAGACTGGAGGCTACCGAATATCATCTCATTGTATAAAAATGTATCCCCTAGTGTTTACCAGAGAAAAACCAATTGTGCAACATCTTCTCTTCTGTTTCTATCATTAATGAACTAATCAGTAGGACTGACTCATACAAACTCCTTCTTAGGGTATTGCATTGGTTCTTGGCATTCCTGCAATTTTGTGGTGCGTTTCCCTACTGATATTCAGTAAATGTCTCAGAAAGCATGTTGCTTCTTTTGTAAAGGACCAGATTTTACCTTTTGTCAATCTTCCTATAACGCATGACACTGTAGAAGGGGAGAGCTGGATGATCATCTGGAGAAGATCAGCTAGATGTTCACTTGCTGTGCCATCATTAGATTAAAAATAAAAACGCACAATTCATGCATGCCTATATTGGCTATCCAAATATTAATTTTCTGACCAGAGTATCCAGTTCAGGATTGCTGGGAGTCAGTGTCTATTCTGAAAGCATGACCTGCAAGTTAGAAATTAAACCAAAATCATGTACATCTTACTGCACATCATTCCAAAACAAAATGTATTTAGCCAGTGTTTCAAAATTTTCACACTGGCCAAGCAGTTTTGAAGTGCAAGGCAAATCTCTCTATTCCTACAACATTCAATGTGTTAGTGGAAATGCTTAATCTCAGAGATGCATGATTAGCAGGAATACCTAAATGGCATACTTCATTAATGAAAATGATTCAGTAAAAACTAAATCTGTAATTTTTTTTTTAACCAAAGAAATTTTAATTATTTGAATGATGCAAAATCAAATGTGGTGTTGTCTCCAGTTGCGACTAATTTCTCTTGTTACTTTCAATCCAGTTCAGGATTGAATTTAGTATTAATACACAGGCATAATACAAAATGGCAAAGACCATTCTCGCTCTGTGTGCCCCTAATAGGTCAGATCACTTCTAAATGTAAGATAGAGTGCCGTAGTCCATCTATAATGTGAGGTGACCCAGAGGCTCTGAACCCCACAATTAACTGTTTTACATGTATTACAGAATGGATAAACAGTCATCCACTTAAACTAATCCAGAGTGCTTAGATCAACCCTCCCTCTGATGATGTCACTTCCGTCTATCTCTGATGACGTCTTCCTTCTCAGAACTCACCTACTGAAGACATCACTTCCTCTTCTGGCCACTCTGATCCATCCCCTTCCTGTACCTACCATATAAATGTCTCTGTTTCACCCTTTGTAATCAGTTCTGCTCTGAGCTGCACTTGTAACAATGTGTTTTTTGCTTCTTTTTCAGTATATGTGGTGGCCGTCCCCAGACCATTTTGAGTCTCCTGTTCTCCTTATTACAGTATATACATCTAAAAGATAATGATCCCAAACATACTGCTATTGCAATAAAGAAGTTTTTCTAAAAAATGGAAAGTTCTTGATTGGCCAAACCAGTCACTCAATATAAATCCAAATGAGCAAGTCTTCCTTATGCTGAAAAGAAAACTTCATGGGAAAAGCAGCCTGAAACAATCAGGAGCTGAAGAAGGCTGCATTAGAGGCTTGGCAGAGCATCAACAGAGAAGATCTTCAGCTCCTGCTGAGTCTATGATTCACAGACTTCAAACAGTCATTGCATACAAGGTACATGCAACTGAGTCCTAGATATGACTAATAGACCTGCCATTGCTGTGCCCTGAAATGGGGGACCATGTATAAAATGTGTTGTCATTTCTACATTGTGTGACCAAAATGTATACAAATACCTTAAATGAAAGTCTGCAATGTGCTCTTAAATCACATCTGAATTGTTTGATTTGTAATTTTAAACTGTGGTGCTGTAGTAAATTAAGAAAAAAAATGTGTCTTTGCCCCAAACACTATGGGACTCTATACTTTACTATATATATATATATATATATACTCTATATATATAAAATCCTAAGCCTAAAAGTGCAACGATTTTGTGCAACAATTTTATGTGATGTTTTTATGTCACATTTTTTGTCATGCTTTAAATCGGATTATTTTAAAACATACATATATATATTTGGTATCTTTCTTTTCAGAATCTATCGAACTTTAAAGTGATGTTGTTACATTTTCATATTCTTATCCATTTTTAAATTCTAAACTAAAAAATATCAAGAACTCCCATCCCGCGAGAAGAGACTTAACCAAGAGATTTAACCACGCACGGGCTGGAAAAACAAGACAAAGAGTAGGACAGCTGCTGTACAAGCTTTTAAATGTTTGAAGTGCCACACGAGATGCAGATCACATGGCACGGCAGCAGCAGCAATCCAACAGCTGATCGAGCAAAGAGGAGTTAAAAAAAAACTGCATTTGTTTCCCATTGTATCACCATTTAAAAGGGGAGTGACTGCGTCTCTTTGGGATGCATTCAGCCCCACTCTTCATAATGCGAGCGGAAGACTGGCCGCAACTGGGGGTTAGGTGCCGAGGGCACCAGGGGGGCTTGCCCCCCTAGTATATATATATAGATATTGTGACAGATAGGGGTTGCTCTCGCTCCCTTGAACCCTCAGACTTGACTCCAGACACCATGTAAAAGTCCAAATATTCGACTTTATTATTAATAAACAGTGCACAAAGCACCTACACTCCACAATACTCATTATAGCCACCAATAAACAATCAATAATCAGTCCTCCACACTCCTAGATGCGTTGCCACCCTTCCACTCAGCTTAGCTCACTTGTCTGGCATTTCCCATAGTCCTTTATAATCCTTGACCCGGAAGTGTTTCTCCCTCTCTGTCCACGTGACTAGGAACACTTCCGGGTCAGATAAAAATCCTTTTTCTTCACCCCGGAAGCACGTCATTCCTCCTGTCCATGTGACTTGGACGTACTTCCGGGGCGTAGGGCAAATACTCCTTGTTCATCCCTGCAGCATCTTCTAGCGGCTCCCATGGTATCCAGCAGGGCTGGGGATAAAAACTGCATTGTCCAGGGTTCCCTGCTGGCATTCGGGGCACCTCCATGCTGCAGGGAGGGCTTCACCTGGAAGCCTGGGGGTATTGACCGGGATGAATAGCCGGCCATATATCACAATATATATAAATAAATATCTATTTATGCAGTTTATATATAATGTAAAATGCAAAGCACAGCACATGCAAGGTAATATAACACTAAAATATAAAAAATAAACAGAGCTTCTAATAGTGGTCACAGTTTATGCTGTTTACCTTTCTGTTAGCATGCAAATTGCTACCAAGCAGTAAACATGGCTGAGGTCTTTCAGTTTGATTCAAGAAGCATGAGAGAAGTGTTGTGTGATTTTTGTGGGTAGAAGGAGTCAAGGAAGTTGAAATGCACATCTCTTTATGCGCTTAGATTGTGGATAATACTTTTACCTCATCGTAGCAATAAGGGTGTGTTTAAAATGGTGTAAGTGTGAAGAGTAATGAAAGAGAAAACTTCATTATGATTGTGCAAGTCACTCATTTGCAGGGTCTGAAGGGGTGAAGGAAATATCAGGAGTAGAGAGAAAAAGAAAGAAAACATAAAAAAAAACCCTCTGGTCCAATAATGAAACTTCCTAATTACAGACTTTATTCAAAGAACAAATGTTAACGAACAACATATCAATTAATAAAACAAACAAAGAAAAAACAAAATTAACATTATGCACAGAATTATACTTAAAAAACAACCAAAAGATTAAATTAACAAGAATTAAACTTGAGGCAGGGCAGCAACCCTGGCTGAAACCTAACAAATATAAACGTTAAAATTATACAAAGTTATTGTCTGTCTGTATACCTGCATTGTTATCACTCTTTAATTTAATATTGTTCTTTATCAGTATGCTGCTGCTGGAGTATGTGAATTTCCCCTTGGGATTAATAAAGTATCTATCTATCTATCTATCTATCTATCTATCTATCTATCTATCTATCTATCTATCTATCTATCTATCTATCTATCTATCTATCTATCTATCTATCTATCTATCTATCTATCTATCTATCTATCTATCTATCTATCTATGAGCATCAATGATGATTATGAATGAATCTGTGAAACACAACACTAGGTCATCAGCGTAGACACTGTTTGTTCATCTCTGTCCCTTATGATGTGCTTCATAGCCATGGGGGCAGTATCAATAAGACCAAATCTAATGTGCATCCTATAGATTGTGTCCAGTGGACAGAAGAGTAGAGCCACATTGAATGTTGGGACACCACCCAAGTTTTCCCATTTAATAAGCAAAACAAACAAAAATGGAATGCAATGGCTAAACAGAAAAGACAATCTGAAACAGCCCACCGAATAAAGGGATCCCTAATTAGGGAGACACTGGCAACTTGTTGGAGGCTGCCCCAGATTGTGGTGCAAAGTCAGACACCATTCTCTGGAAGAGGTGGTGCCAGCTCTGGATGCTGAAGCTGGGGTTAGTTTCCCTCACTGGACAGCTTCTCAGAGCTGCAGGAGGAAAAGGAGAGAGAGTTTACGTGAGAGCCCCCTCTCATCCTGTAGTGGTACTGCTTAATTCAGCAGAGCCATGAAGTTGATCTTCAGGCATACATGCGTGACAAGACCAATCTCTCTACTAAACAATTATGTTAAAAACGTGTTGAAAGTTTTAGCTAAATAAATAAAGTCCTTTCTTTTGTAATATCACAAGTTTAAACTTGATTTATAAAAGGCATACATCTTATATCAAACCTTCAATGATTGTTTAGTGTGATCATGCAGAGGTCTTGTACTTACTTTTGATAGAGTTGAATGGGGAAATCATTTTTTTGTACTATGAACAATTGGGTTTGAGCCCAATGATTGTGCTTGGATCAAGCACTATATTCTAGCCCCAGTGTGATAAGGCAGGTCCACGGTTTGTTAATTAGGCATACAATTATCAGTTAAGACCTGTGTTTTTGGTGGGGCTTAGTAGCATGGCGGGAGTGGTTCCAGTGTGGGATGCAGGACCAGACAGCCCTGCATTTTGTGCAGGATCACCTGCAATCCTAATTGGTATTGGAGCTGTTATCACCTTCACTTTGAAAAGGGAAGCACAAGGGCTGAAAAGGAGGAGAAAAAAAAGAACAAAAGAAGAGAGAGGCTAAAGAAAGACAGGTCAAAAAGGAAAGAAAAACTAAACTAAAGACAGGCCGAGAGCTGGAGGAGCTGGTGCAAGAGAAAGAGAGTAGCTAACAGGCAGGTGTACTGTATGAGCCCCTGGAGGTAGCTGATCAGCACTTGATGTTGAGTGATTAGAGAGAGCAGGAGAGACGGTAGTGCTCTAGGTGTGCTCTCACCAGGAGAAGCCAGGAATCAACAGCGGTGGGAGAATAGAACAAGGTCTGGATTGGGCACCTCATGGCTGCACTCTGGGAACCCAGACAGGGGAAGGTGTGGCCTGTCTAGCAGCAGGAAGGATGGATGGTTGGAAAAGTGATGTACAGACTGGGAGCCCCATGAGGGACTGATGAGGACTAGGGCCTGAGAAGAAGGGTGTCTGCACCTGCTGGTAGACCTCCTCGGTCTGCAAGGTCTGAAAAGGGCAAATCGAAGAGATGTCAGTTTTAAAGGGGCACTGAGGTTTTTTAACAAGAGAATGCCCATGTTGTTGTAACCTCATTTTTGTGGAGTCTGTTTTGGATTTGGTTAATTGATTGTTTTTAACCTCCACAGAAGCACTCTTTTAAAATGGACTATGTATATGCATAGAATAGAGTACTGCACTATTTATTTAGACATTGTTTTGCTTTTGATTGTTTTTAATAAAAGCACCTGCACTTGTTCATCCATCCCTTGTTTACTGTGTATGTGTCCTCACTTGCCGTGGCCCATCCAGTTACATTATAGATGGTGGTGGGTTCAAAAAAGCTCCCAATAATGCAACTGGGAGCATGGAGCCAACCCAGACCATCACACCCAAAAGCCTCAGTTCATACTATATAAACAGTACAAATTTCAGACCTAAATGTGAAACCAAGATAGAGCCTGCCTATTACTGCCAGTGCTCTTTAGGCTTTGAATTTTCAATAGATGTACAAATTTTAGACATCCCTCAACATGATTTAATCATGCTCAAGGTGCTGTCTCTATGTCTGTGTGTCAGAATGCATATAGATAAAATAACCCAAAAATAAATCAACCAAACCACTTTTAATGAAACTTGACACACATTGTAGGATACCAGAAGAATACTGATTTTGAACAGTATGTTCAAGTGTTACAATTCAGACTTAAAGGCAATGCCAATAGGTTGAGGAAACTGATACAGCTTGGCTCAAAACACACAACTTTAATTATTAAATTACATTTATTACTAAAATAGATGGATAATGGAACAAAGCAAAAAGAAGTCAAAAATTAAAAGAATTTCTGCAAAATCAGAAATACTAATAATTGAAGAAAAAAAAAAGCAAAATACCAAAACACCCAATGCCCAAAAGGCTAAATAAATGAAAAACAGGAAAATATAAGAACTAGGGAAAGGGCAGAAAGAAGGCACTTATTTACTAAATAAAATTGGACCAAAAAGTCAAAAATGGCAAAGACACAAAATGAAATGGTCCAGAGGCCACAACACAAGGGTTGGCCATTAAAGCAAGCAGGTCAACAAAGAAAATCCCTTCTCAGTGCCACTGGAAAAGCATCTTTTAATGATGACATGGACAACAAAAAAAAAAATAAACTGCAGGATATGGGTGTTGTGTTTTACAAGGTAAAAGACACAGGAAAAGTGATAAAGGAAGCAGAAGACAACATGTAGGCATGTCCCCAAAACAAACACAAGTAAAGAAACACATACAAAGTCAATGGTAAATCCACAATCTCAGATAAGGACATGATGTTAAGGTCCTGTCACATAGATGACGTCTCACATGAGTGTTGCCATGTTGTTGAAATAATAAACACGCTGTTAAAGACGGTACAAAATAATGTTAAATAATTCCAATAACTGGCAGTTACCAAAACCAATAAAAAAATGAATGGTCATCTATTCAAACCTTCAGGCAGAAGCAGACAAAATATAGTGGTAAGACAATATTTCCTTACTAAATTCAAAGTTTGTTCTTCTTTTTTTCCAGATGAGGACATCCTGTCAGTACAGTAAGAATACGCCCCAGAAGGTCACAGGAGTTAGAACCGCCTAGTGAGAGCAGACTGGAGGTGCCGAGGCCCAGACACTTCCACCACGTGACCCAGGGACCACAATATAAAGAGGAGGAGTGGAAATGTTGACTTCAGTTTATCTCTAAAATGATAGAAGGACAGAGCTTTACCCTGCAATTGAGGTAACTACTGAATCCAAAGACATTTCTTAAGAGAAGCTGGCAGTCCAGGAGGGACTTTTGAGTCTTAATACCTGCAAAAATGAGAATAATGTAGCAGTAAGGGCCTTAGATGGCCATTTTATAGAAACAGTTTTCTGTTGTAGCTGAAACATTTAAATAAAGCCATAAGTATATGGACTATCATACAAGTAAATGCAACTTTCTTTATTCAAGATGGAATGGATGAAGTGTGAGTTTTGTTTCTGGTGAGCTACTGTGGCTTATTATTAAAAGACACTCATTACAAATTAGAAGTTTATGGCTGGTTTTTATTTCCATGTATTAGTGATATTATCTTCCATTTTTCTACCTTTTTACATTTTTATAAAGAATGGAGGGATGTACTCATACAGGATGTGGTAAAGAAGAGGTGTTGCTTTTCGAAAGAAAGACAAAACATTGTTTCAACGGCCCAGAGTAAAAGTCCCTAAACAGCTCTGCAAATAAGGTAAAAGAGCAAAAGGTGAGGTTGTGCAGCCAATCAAGAGAAAAATGACACTTAACAAGTACAAGCACAGAGTGATTAGCACTGCTAACTCTCAAATCGAGGGATCTGGGTTCAGTTCCCATACCTCTTTGCTGTGTAGAGTTTAAATGTTCTCTAATGTCCCTACACTCCAATCATTTTCGAGTTCCTATAGGCAACCGGTTAATTGGCAACACTAAGCTTACCAACTATGAGTGTGCCCTGTGAAATACCATCCAGGGTTGTTTTTTGCCTCATCCTCAGACCTGCTGGGTTATGTACAACCTGAAACTATGGACTCTGTAGATGGGATAACAGTCACTTTTTATAATAAGAAACATACAGTACATTGATTCTTCATATTAAAACTTCTATCCATGTATTTTCTGGTAGCGCTGAACATAATGCAGGAGCCAATCCTGGACAGGTCGTCACTCCATCATGGAGCAAACTTACTGACATGGTTAATTTTGAATCACCCATTAAGCCAAAAGAGGCCAATCCTAGCAGCGCTCAGCCAGTGTTCTTTTCCTGCCTCTAGATTTTTCGATTTTTCTTTTAACGTTTTTGTATATTTTGTTATAAAGTCTGTTTTTAGTTTTGGTGTTTTATTTGTTTAATATGGTGTTATTTGTTGGTTGTTTTTAAATTATTATATTAAGAATATATGTGTTATTTTTGCAACGAAACAAACGCAGGTAGGCAGCAGGCAGAAGGTGAAAATGGTAATTGTGAGCCAAGCCTAACTTCAATAACCAAAAATATGAGGGACATTCAAAAAGTTTCCGCACTTTTTTTAACTTCGTTTATTATGAATTTCAAAAACAAATTATGAGCACTTTTCTACATAGTCACCTTCGTTTGTAATGCAATTTTTCCAGCATCATACCAGCTTTTTAATGCCCAATTGTTACTCCTCCCGCCTGCACCGTTTCCAATGAAAATATAAAAGCACAGAAACTTTTTGAACATTCCTCGTACATCCTATTAAAAAGACCTAGAATCGGAATTTACAACTGAAGTCAGAAAACGAAGCAAGAATTATTTATGCCAGAATATCAAACACAAAAGCACACACCAATGTCTTTTGTTTTTATCAATAATTCAGATGTGATTTTTACTGCAATCCGAATTACTGATGGTGTAACTCACAGCATCTGCACTATCACACGACCAAGTGCCACTTTCAAATTGTGCCATTTGTTACTTTCCCACTACCTTAAATTTGATATCTGGGTTAGAAAATGGATGGGTCAATTGTCTTTTACTCATTTACCATATCTGTTGTACAAATGTAAATTACTGCAGCCCAATGTGAAGAGTGCCGATTATGATCGTGTTTGCTATCAACATTAAACATTTACAGTTCCAGTATGCATTTTAAAACCTGCACTTTCTTCATGACAGTATGGGAAATGTTTTTTCTAAATAATTGAAACAGTAGAAAATTGCATCACTACCCAAAAATGCACGTGTACAAACTACAACATTTAATTATACAAAAAGGAAAATGAATGATGTTGTAAATGTGAAGGACGTAAACACCATTGCTTTACATGTTAAATAATTTATTATGTGCTAAAAGCAAATAATAAAAATGCACATGACAAATAATGTTATGCAAGCTGTGTTGTAATGACAGCTCAAGGCTGCAGCAAGAAATTTTGAGGCGCCAACTGGGTTGTCCCGTTTATTTATGCAAAGAAGACAAAGAACTGAAATAGCACTTGATGAAACACGTCCCTCCTGCAGGATTTGAAAAAGTGGATTTTGTTAAGGTTAGTGGAGCTCTGTCTTGTGGGTCAAAAATCACACCTCCTTCCAGTGAGCCAACAGAAACCAAGGACTGTATGCTTGAAACACATACACAAAGTACATAAATCTTAAATACTAAATAGACATAATATTTTAAAAAGTACATTAAAAGGAAGAAACAAGAAAATAAACACACCCTGGATGTAATACAATTAATTATAAACACACCCTGGCTGTAATACAATTAGTTAACATAAAAAATGAATCATTAAGTATTCCAGATAAAAGAAAGCAAAACCTCTGTTATGGTGTATAAAATCTACATCTTATTCTATATTATATTTTGCTCAATCCCAACAAGATGAATTCAGATGTAGGAGGCATTATAATAAAAAAGGCATATCCTCTTCCCTTATACCTGACTTTTATAACAGTTGTTCATAGCTTAGTGCTAATTTGTTTACAGCCTGGGAAAGGAAGCCTGGATTGATACCTCAGGCTATTGATTACTTTATGGATGGACATCTGGGACATCAATTGGGTTTACGACATGGGAAATGAAGGCTGAGGCAATATCAAAGAACTTTATTACCTGGGGAGCAAAATTCATCTATCATATTGACAGCCAGCCAATCAGGTGCTTGGAACATTCATGTGCTGTGAAACCATGGCATGAACTTTATAATAAACTAGGGGGCTCCGCCCCCTGCTCGCTTCGCTCGCCAACCCCTGGTGTTGGGAATGACAAAGAGCGTGATGTATGAATGAGATATAGAATAGTGTGAAGGTGTAGATGATGCAAATAGAAAGCAAACAATAAAATGTGTGGCACAGTGTAAAGGTTTATTGGAAAATTTCTTTGTACACGCCGTTTAAGTGTAAAAGGTAATTCCAGCTCAGAACTTGTAAGGTCAATGAAGATGGTTATTGTTGTGATCAGAGTCAAGTTTGTCAGAGCTTAGAAAGAGTTGTGTCTCTCCAGGAAGTAATGGAATGACTTGGGTATTTATGTTTTCCACATTAATATTTTTTGGACATAATATAGTGCGTTGTGTTGAAAGGGGCATTTGGTCTAATGAGATTGCTGTTCCAAATCTGTCTGTAACTAAGTCGTCGCAGATAAAGGCTTGAGGAATTGTAATAATATGTGGGTGAAGTCCATCTGTATTGGTGAGTGTACCATCTCTCAGTTGTAATAAGCAATTGTTATGATCTGGTTCTGGACATCGTATCTTTTTTACTAACTATATCTTTTGAAAGCGATGCCAATTGTCTGCGTATTTTAAGGTGCACTGAACAATAGCTGAGTGCATGGCATCTGGAAGAATAGCTAATCACTGTCTAAAATCTCCTCCTCATAAAAGTACCTTTCCTCCAAACCGAATATTATTATTCATAAACGTTTGTAGAAGTTTATGAATGGTGTTGAGTAAGTGACTTCATGCCATTGAACATTCATCAATAAACAACATTTTTTCAAGACGGATGTCACGTGCAGTGCCACCGTTAATGTTCATAGTGGATACCGATTTGTAGGATCTAATGCAGTTGATAAAGATTTCACTTTCAGGTACATCGTTAGTTAGAAGGTTCTGTAGATATTCAGTATATGAATGTAAAGAAGGCAGTCTAATTTGACCCTTTTGACAACAACGTGTAAATGTATAACTTGTATTGCCAGTTGTTTCTTCAGGGAAGTGAACTGAATGACAATGATTGCAAATGACATTCATTAATCCGAATGAATTCTCCTGGTGTATGTTTTGCTTGTGCCGTTTGAGAGGCGCGTTGTTGCATGTGTAGTATTTGGGACGTGTTGTTTTGGAGCTGTAATCGATTTGCCTGTGCTGTGTGAGAAGCCCGTTGTAGCCTTTGCTGCCGTTAACATGTTTTGCTTGTGGTGTTTGAGTGCCGCGTTGTTGCATGTCCATTATTTGTGACGCGCTATTTTTGATTTTTAATTGATTCGTCTCCGCTTTGCGCAAAGTCCGTTTCACACTATGTCGTGCATTGTTTGTATCGTGCCTTGTCCGTTTTTGTATGTCGGTCAGTTGAGCTTTCTGCTTTTGGAGTCTTGCTTGCTTGTTTTCTGGCCTGTCATATGCGCGTTGCTTTGCTCCCTTTTTTGTATGTCTGAGACGCGAGCTCTTTCTTTTGAAATCGTGCTTGTTTCGATGCAGCACTTTGAGACGCACGCTGTATGCGTCTACGTTCAATGTGTCTGTTCATTTGGGCACGTCTCTGTAACGGGGTTACTTGAGCTTTGCGTTTTTTGATCCGAGACATTTTTTCTCACGTATTTTCCGAAGCGCGTTGTATGCGCCGCCGTGTATTGTTTTTGTTTCATTCGTGTTCGTGTGTTTGGTCCCGTTATCCGATCCGAATCGTTTTGTACCCGTGACCGTGTATGCATGACTTGTTTGTTCCTCAGCGTGCGAAATATGTATAAGTATTAAGGAAGATCGCACTCACTGTTAATATGGAGCCTTTTCTCCAGTTGAACGGTTAATAGTGCTTTATTTTAATGAGATCCACCTATGCTGCCTAGTGTGAAGGTTTTGAGATGACGTATGTTTAATATGGACGTTTCCTTTAAATATGTGGCTTTGGGTGTCACTTCTTATTGATTTGGGGGGGGGGGGGGTTGTTGTTGCGCGAGCGTCTTCTTTCTTTTTGTGTTCCTGTGTCTTGTTTGAATCCCCCTCTTTGTGTGTGTCCCGTCCCTTGCTTGTAGGGTCTGTGGGGCGGTTTTGTGTTCTTTTTTTTGTCTTCCATGGGCTTGTTGAATCCCCCTCTTGGTGTGTGTCCCGTCCCGTCCCGTCCCGTGCCTGTAGGGTGTGGGGGGGTGTGGTCGTGCCTTGCTGTTGTGCGCTCGTCTGTTCTTTTTTTTTGGTGTGTTTAGTTTCGTGTGCAATGTGTTTCGTGCTTTGCCCGCGTTTGACTACGTTTTTATGTGCCTTTTCCTTTCTTCGGTGCTTGTTGCGACTCATTTCTGTGACTCCTTTTTGTATGTGTTCACTCCTTTTTTCTGTGATCTTGTCCGCCTCTCGCGGCCCCTCATCCGCCTTTGTCGCCCTCTTTTGTCCGCCTTTCTCCGACTCTCGCGGACTGTTTTTGCGCCTGCGCCTCTCGCGGACCCTCATCCGCCTGTCTCGCCCTCTTTTGTCCGCCTTTCTCCTCATCCGCCTCTCTCGCCCTCTTTTGTCCACCTTTCTCGGCTCCTCAGCCGACTCTCGCGGACTATTTTTGCGCCTGCGCAGTACGTCTTTTTGCAGCTACGGCCCATTGCCGGATGTGCCTGCGTCCATCATCCGGTTTAGCATTCTCGGTTTAGCATTCTCGGTTAGTAATATGGATATGCCTCATTTTGAAAAAAACGTCGGCAGAAGAAGAAGAGAAACAGTGACGACAGAAGAGAGACGTCAGAGAACAAAACAAAGACACGTGTGACCAGTTTTCATCAGATCGTTAGTCAACAGCATTCTCATGAACATTGATTGCTAAATCAAACACCGCCCTGGGACTTCATCCTTGACATCACTGATTCCTTTCAGTAAGCTTTTTTTAAGACTATTTTATGCAGATTTTACTATCAATCTTATTTTCTATTACTTATTATTGTTCTTTAATAAATAGTAACTTGTTTTCATCTTTCTATGCTTTGTCTTAATCTCTAGAGTGATTGAAGTAATAAGGTAGATTTCTAAGAGCATCTGGCGTATCTGGAGATTTTGCCATTAGCTCTGTGCTGCAGGGTTTTAAGGCTGAGTGTGAGGCGCCACTCAATAGTTAGGGACAGTATGAGAAGAAGGTATTCTTGGCTGATAAATGGCCTA
Organism: Erpetoichthys calabaricus; assembly: GCF_900747795.2. Taxonomy (NCBI): domain Eukaryota; kingdom Metazoa; phylum Chordata; class Cladistia; order Polypteriformes; family Polypteridae; genus Erpetoichthys; species Erpetoichthys calabaricus. Next base: position 26,301,398 of record NC_041410.2, on the reverse strand, counting down.
TAGTCAAGGATACTGAGTCTTTGTATGTTTTAATATTTTCTTGGAGACCAAAAGTAACATTTAGGTCTGAGATCTATTTAAAACATCATATGTTGTCCGTGCCGATAATAAATAAGTCTCTTGATGTGCTGAGAGAGTGACAAGTTGTGTTATACTTAAAGCATTTGTGTGGTTTTTAAGTGCTAAAAGTTAGCCAACTGTGTGTGAGTCATTTGTAGGGCACTGTTGTGGTTAGGGTCTGAGTGTGTGTGAATCTATGTATGTGTGTGTTATTATTTAGGGTGCGGGAGTAGACCAATCCAATAACGAACTTGACAAAGAAAAGGGTAAATAGACGATAACACAACCTCTTAAACAATAGAATACCAAAAGGCAAAGTTAACAATATTTATTGGTAGAAATCAATATGCAGACAACAATTTTGGATGATCCGCTGTGGCAACCCCGAACTGGAGCAGCCGAAAGAAGAAGAAGATACACAAAGGGAAGAATTCTTAAAGCTAACTTTTAACTAAAAAATAAGGTTATCAGAAGATTCTAGAATAAAATATCAAAAAGAAAACCCAGATAAAACCTTTAAAAATATGACCTAAATAATACAACTTCACTACTATCTACTGGGGTAGGAGTTCACTCTGTTTACCGATCCTGCCTCCCCACTCCAGTGGTTAGCCTTGCCGCATCACCAGATGGTTCCTCAGCCTTCAACCTTACAAATTTGCTGTCCTACTTCAGCAGGAGGCCCCACACACCAATGCTAATGCCCTCTCCTAGATCGTTGACCTTGCAGTGAGGTTCGTCCGCCAATCTAGGGCTAGACTAAGGGGTGCCGTGTCACGCATGAGAGCCTGAGGATCACCTTCCAGGCTCACACAAGGTATGCAATACCCTGTCAGAACAAGAGCGGGAGCCAATGCTAATAATACCATCTCCTTTCTCCTCTGTAGTTCCAAGAAGCCACCCACTGAGGGCACCTCAGCTACACCCCACCACTCAGCTAAAACACGCCTCTTCTGGTTGGGATGACATAAATTCGAGAACTCCTGGAAGATGGTGTCACCATCTAAAGAACACAAACCAGACCTACTCTAGAGAGCTGATGGTTTTGAGAAGCTGCAGAGGTTAAAAAGGCGCATATAGTGCGTAAATTTTGTTGTACACAGTTTACAGTTTATTTTTGTATAGCCCAAAATCACACAGGAAGTGCCGCAATGGGCTTTAACAGGCCCTGCCTCTTGACAGCCCCCCAGCCTTGACTCTCTAAGAAGACAAGGAAAAAACTCCCAAAAAAAACCTGTTTTTTCAAAGAGAGTTCAGAGTTTCAGAGTTCAGAGAGAGACCCCTTTCCAGGTAGATTGGGCGTGCAGTGGGTGTCAAAAGAAGGGGGTCAATACAATACAGTACAGTACACAGAACAATTTCTCAATATAGTAAGAAATAAAAAAATATATATATATATAAATTTTTGAAGTACAGAGCAGAATTTAACAGTAGATGATATATCCCATAATAAGATTTGTATTTGTATAGAGTCCTGGAGACCTCATCCTTCAAGCTGCCTCCCCCATTTGGCCATTCCACAGCTGAAACAGTGCTGGGCCAGCCAATCCGATGAAAGGACCCCTCTCTCCCACGATTCCTGCGATCCTCCATCTGGGATGACTTTTCCTTAGGCAGGCAAAACAACTTGGCAGGTGGGCCGTGGCACCAAGTGCCACATTTGAGTACCGAGAAGAAAAACAGAATAAGTGAGGGTTAGTATCCAATTATAACTGTCATGTTACTTATGTTTAAGTGCTAATGACTAACAACAGAGATGCAGTCTGTACAGTTAATCAGCAGCTCTAGTCAGGATATGCTAAACTGAAGTAGTGAGTCTTCAGCCGGGATTTAAAAGCTGAGACCGAAGGGGCATCTCTTATAGTAGCAGGCAGACCATTCCACAGTTTAGGGGCCCTGTAACTAAAAGCTCGACCCCCCACTGTTATTTTATTAATCCTTGGAATCATAAGCAGACCGGCATCTTGAGATCTTAATGTGCGCTCTGGTTTGTAAGTCATGATAAGTTCAGACAAGTAAGCCGGACCTCGACCATTTAATGATTTATATGTTAAAAGAAGGATTTTGAAATCTGCCCTGAACTTAACCGGGAGCCAGTGTAAGGATTTAAGAACTGGAGTTATGTGTTCGTATTTTCTTGTTCTTGTAATAATTCTCGCAGCCGCATTTTGGATTAACTGGAGGCTGTATAAAGAACAGTTTGAACATCCAGTGAACACCGCATTGCAGTAGTCAATCCTACTAGAGATAAATGCATGAATTAGTTTCTCAGAATCCTGTTTATTTAAAAAGCGCCTTAATTTCCTAACATTTTTAAGATGGAAGAAACATGTTTTGGACAACTTTGTAATATGCGCTTTAAATGACATGCTAGAGTCAAAGATAACTCCTAAGCACTCATGTTTGTTCTTGGTTTTGGCCACTGACAGTAAACGGGGTGACTTGGTTGGCACCCCAATTTTTCTTCTCCCTCATTTGCATCCCACAATATATATATGTATATACAGTATGTATATACACCATATATATATATATATATGTATATACACTATATATATACTGTGTATATATATATATTTATATATATATATATATATATATATATATATATATATATATATATATATATATATATATATATATATATATATATATACGAGCTGTATATACCCGGCGTTGCCCGGGGCAGAAGTAACCTAATCGGTCAAACACTTACATATATACCAAAGTAAACCTAATCGTTCAAACAGCTTCATATATACAGAAGCGAACCTAATTGGTCAAACAGTTATGAATGTGCAGAATGATTTTACAAACATTATGCGCGTTAACAATCATTAAAAAGAAAAGATTGAGGAACTGTTCTTCTATATGTGATGAAGCCACTAATAAGACAGATTTTTTTCAGGACCCAGCTGTTTCATAACTAAACTACTGCCACCCCAAAGTAATGCCTAATAGTGGTTTTTGGGGTAGCTGTGGAATAAAAAGGGTGTTTTTTAGTCAGTAAGAATCTGACACTACCCTTCAGTACGGGCTGAAGGGTGCCTATGTAAGGTTTTACATCCTTCCCGTATGGAAAAAAAAACATACTAAACTTTTTTTTCATCATTACAGATAATCTCAGTCAAATCGAAGTACGCATTCTCAATTTATTTTTATCTAATTTTTACTTTTTCACAAAGCCATCCCATGCCAATTTGTATGAATAAACTTTTGCTAGAGAGTTAGCAAAAGTTTATTCATGCACATATTTTAATACGGATAATCTATCTCTAATCAAGGTTCTCATTTTCATTCTAATTTAAAATAATAATAGATACTCATTTTTTTCTTCTGTTTTAGAAAAACCAATCTATGCCACCTACGTCTTCGTCAAGTCAGCTTCATCCAGCTTCATCACATATAGAAGAAGAGTTCCTCAATCTTTTCTTTTTAATGATTGTTAACACGCATAATCTTTGTAAAATTATTCTGCACATGCATAACTGTTTGACCAATTAGGTTCGCTTCTGTATATATGAAGCTGTTTCATCGATTAGGTTTGCTTTTGTATTTATGTAACTGTTTGACCAATTAGGTTTGCTTTTGTATTTATGTAACTGTTTGACCAATTAGGTTTGCTTATGTATATAGATTAGCTGTTTGTCCGATTAGGTTCGCTTCTGTATATATGAAGCTGTTTATCCGATTAGGTTCGCTTTTTTTTATATATGTAACTGTTTGACCGATTAGGTTTACTTTAGTATATATGTAAGTGTTTGACCGATTAGGTTACTTCTGCCCCGGGCAACGCCGGGTATATACAGCTCGTATATATATATAGCAAAATACCCGCGCTTCGCAGCGGAGAAGTAGTGTGTTAAAGAGGTTATGAAAAAAAAAGGAAACATTTTAAAAATAACGTAACATGATTGTCAATGTAATTGTGTTGTCATTGTTATAACTGTTGCTGTCTTTTATATATATATATATATATATATATATATATATATATATATATATATATATATTATATATATAATATACACACACACATAAACATTTATATACATATACATATATATACATATCTACATATACACATGTACATATATATATACACACACATACATAAACACACACATAAGACTTACTGAGTGAAACTGGCTTTCATTGACAATCATGTTACGTTATTTTTAAAATGTTTCCTTTTTTTTTTCATAACCTCTTTAACACACTACTTCTCCGCTGCGAAGCGCGGGTATTTTGCTAGTATATATATATATATATATATATATATATATACATATACACACATACATGCAGTTTTAATAACACAGAAATCAATATAAACATTAACATCATTATCATATGAGAATATGAAGTAATATATAAGAAGCACATTTCATATAAATATAAATTATTAAACAGTAAAATCTTCTTCTGTAATTTGCTACCGTGGCAATTTGTGTGTCTGTCCAGGATTTTAAATGACCTGTAGCTCGCAAACCGTTGCACCTATACACTTGAAATGTGGTACACATATAGTACGTCACGTGTACTATCCGCTTTATGGGTGATGATTGTTTTAGTCTTTTTATCTTTATTTTATTTTATTGTACAATCAAGTCCTATCTGCGCACACCAGGGCGGCCCTGGGCAGATGCGTATGGTGTATTCACTCGATGTTATCGTGCATTGCGCTGTCAGTGGTATTTTGATAAAAGAATTTGAACAACATATAAGAAGCGTATAAATTATTAAACAGTAAAGCATTAACATTTAAGAAGTAAAGTTACATTAAGTACTACTGCTGTGCCTTTGGGTATACCTCATTTTTTGTTTGCCCATTACATGCTTAAATGTATACATTTTTTGGTGCACCTACCCGAGAACACGCGACATATAACCGAGCGTGGGAGAAGCATGGATTTTAAACACGCGTTGAGTTGATGTGCTGGTCTCCCTCGTGAAATAACTGGTAATGTTTGACTAAAATCTACAGCGAGTAAAACGACATTAGCTCCTATTTTTTTTTTACGATCTCTGAGATGTTGCTTTTTTCGGTTCAAGGCTTCATAAGCTCTTTTATGTTGTATGGTGTACTTATCCCAAACCATCATCTTTGAATGTTGCAAGACTTTCGCCTTGTATGTAGATCGGGGGTAATTACATTCATTGCATTCCTAGTCTGAATCACAATGTGATTGTATGGGTGGTTACCTGGCACTGTAGGGTTGCCACCCGTCCTTTAAAATACGGAATCGTGCCGCGTTTGAGAATGAAATTGCGCGTCCCGTTTTGAATCAATACTGGACGGGATTTATCCCGTATTTTTTTTATAATTTTTTTTTTAAAGCAGTGTCTCATGCAAATCATCCCACACGCATTTTATGAAGATGCCTCCTTTCCTACTTTTGATTGGGTAATACTTGATGTCATCGTTAGTTTGATTGGTGTTTTTAACTGTCCAGTGAGTAGGGCGTGTCTTTCAACCGTAAGCAGATTTTTTGCACTGGTATCACTGACCTCGACGACGGCGACGTTATACGTCAAAAATAAATTACGATAAATGACGATTTTAGCGATACTTTATTACAACGGCGGCTACATAGACACGATCAAATAAAAACAAAAAAATCAAATAATCATTCTACATTTTCAAAACGTCGAATAAACGACGGAATGAAAAAAAGGCCCACCCGACGACCCACCCATTCCATTTTTATATATATAGATATGCAGTATACATATATATGTGTGTGTGTGTGTGTGTGTGTGTGTGTATGGTGACCACTAGAGGGCACTACAGCTCCTCAAACCCAGAACACAAGTGTAGTCACACAGGCAAAAGGCTTCAATAACAGTGTTTTTATTAAATCCAGTGCCATATACAGGTCCTAATCTTCCTTCAACAGACTTTGATAACCATAACTTCTCCTTCTCTCCCCCGGGCAAGCTTTGTCCACCTCTTCCTGACTCTAGCTCACCTGGATGAGGCCGTGTGGCTCACTTTTATCCCAGCACCCGGGAGTACTTCTGGTGTCAAATGCCTATAGCATGGAAGCCCTTCTGGGTCAGGCAGAACCTCCTTCGAAGTGTGCACCTTTCTTACAACTCCCTCTGGTGGCACTCACACATCCTGACAGGGTTGTTCTCCAAGACTACATGTTTCAAAGTGCCCTACGGGAGTATGAATGAGAACTCTACTTGATGGAAGCTGTCTCCTAAGGTACTTGGGGAATAAACAGTCCCCAGAGACAGCCCTTCCCTGTCTTTCCATTTTGTCATGGCCAGGAAAGGTATTGAAACAACATCTGGCTGGGACGCCTGTCCATCTACCTGGGGCTTCCCATTTGGGTAAGGAACTTTCATCTTTCTTGGTCAGGATGCTCGTCCATCCACCTGGAGCCTCCCATCCGGGTAACGAACCTTCAACTCTCTTGGTTGGGATGGCCATCCAACCACCTAGGACATCCCATCTGGGTAAGAAACCTTCCCCTCTCCTGATTGGGATGCCTTGTCAATGTGTGTGAAATCAAATTAAAACATAAGTGCAAAAACTGTCAAGATTATTTTCAGATAGACTTATAATTCAGCAGAGGAAATTGTACATTTATAGGTTTTGTTCTTCAAGAATACCAGCTTTTTTGATCATAAAACATATTAGTTAGATAGATAGATAGATAGATAGATAGATAGATAGATAGATAGATAGATAGATAGATAGATAGATAGATAGATAGATAGATAGATAGATAGATAGATAGATAGATAGATAGATATGAAAGGCACTATATGATAGATAGATAGATAGATAGATAGATAGATAGATAGATAGATAGATAGATAGATAGATAGATAGATAGATAGATAGATAGATAGATAGATAGATAGATATGAAAGGCACTATGATGATAGATAGATAGATAGATAGATAGATAGATAGATAGATAGATAGATAGATAGATAGATAGATAGATAGATAGATAGATAGATAGATAGATAGATAGATAGATAGATAGATAGATAGATAGATAGATAGATAGACAGATACTTTATTAATCCCAAGGGGATTATTATCATTACATGATAGCATATTATTAGCCCAGTGTAGTCATAGAAATGTTTGTATGATCTTTACAAAATAAAAGCCTTATCCCTGCAGTATCACAGAAGACTATTGTCATAATTTTACTTTCTAATCTTTCCTAACATAAACTGCAGCAATCTCTTCTATTAAATCCTCCTGATTTGAACTTCTACTAGTTCCTGTTCAATTAAAATCATAGCCAATCTGCTCAGGCCGGCAGTGGCTTAGTGGTTTAGGCTTTGGCCTCAGCACTAAGGTTGTGAGTTCAAGTCCTGCTACTGACACCGTGTGACCCTCAAGACTTCACTTCACCTGTCTGTACTCTAATGGGGGAAAAAGAAAAAACAAAGGGAATGTAACCAACTGTATCTCAGATGTTGTGAGTTACCTTGAATGAAGGTGTCAGCCCAGTAATTATTCTCTTTCTTTAGAGACATAATTGTCTTTAAAAACAAAAAGCAAAACCACCAGAAGGCTCCTTTCAGTCGATGACTCAGTTTTAAATTTTGTAGTTTTTCCCATCTAGCACAGCTGATGTGAATGTGCCAGGTTTGCCTGTAAATTTGAAAAGTTTTGCCACTCTGGGTTGGAAGAAAGTCAAATGAAATTAAAATGTGGAACTCTTTTGAGTTGTTCATCAGGTTTAATGACTCATATTAGGCATATACCTTTTAAAATATTGAATCTGCATGTTGCCACATATGTGCATGAATAAGTGGCTGCAAATACCGCAGGCCACCATCTTCAACCTCACATTCGGCTGGTTGACAACAAAGGAGAAAACTAAAAAGCACCAGTTTAAAAAGCCCCTCTTCAGAACCTCATTTAGATTGACAGTGAACTAAACCCACTTTATCCATATTTTTAATGACCACTCAGTGCCAGTCTCGGCAGAATGAAATACAAGGCTGGCATGCCTGCTTTTAAGACAGTTCAGCTTGAGGTACATGAACAGCACTCGCACTGCACAAATACAGAGACCTGAGACAAGGTGGAACATCCAACAGTGAAGCAAACCCACCAGTTGAAGTCTTTAAAATTTTCTTTTATAATGGGTTATGGGAAGGAAGAATATATTGCTTGGGAAATTGTTATAGATGTAAATTTTGAAAGTGAATTTTAATGATATTCAGAAAAGAGGAGTGTAATGTAGCATGTGAAGGGCTTAGGTCAGCTAACCCAATTGCCTGCATATAGGCCAGTTTAGGATCTTCAAATGGCTTAACCTTTTCCTCTTTAGATGTAGTACTAGGGTGTTGCACCATGTTAGCCATTATGCATGTAGCGAGAAGTCAAGCAAAATGACACCTTTTATTGGCTAAATACAGTATTGCATATTGTAATCTTTTTAGTTAGCCAATAAAAGGTGTCATTTTGCTTGACTTCCCACTCATTAGATGTAAAAAGAAACCAGGGTAGACAATCCACAGAGACACCAAGAGGCACAAAGAAAGTATCCAACCCAGAAGTCGAGGACAGGTGTTTGAGCTGTGAAGCAGCTCCAGTGAAGGGCACTATATAAAGTAAAGATTTAGCAAAAAATAAAGGAAAACAGCAATCAATAATGACTCTAGATGTGTGAAGGCAGTTAAAGGTTAAGATCAGTTTAAGGTAAGAAATCTCCTGTAAGAAGATTTTTGTAACTAAATAAATACATGACTGAATCTGCCTTAAAATAAACATCACATAGCAATGTACTTAATACAGATGAATAATGACACATTTAAAATTAGAAATAAATATGTAAAGTTCACCTCTGGGCTCCATGAGCAGAGGAAATAATTTATTTATTAGATACAGATCAGTGACTCACAAAATCACCGCATGTTGGAAAAAAGGCAATGTTTAGAACACCCCCTCAGCCTCCTTTAAAACGCTTGAGAAACGGCAGCAGGCAGGCCCGTCAGTTTGGTGAAGTTTCATGTTCAAATGTCAGAAGTGCTGTCTGAATGGATCATTCTGTGACCATGGCCTTTGCAGGAAGACACCAAGTGATGACCTCCGCTTCAGCCGTTAGGGTATGTAGGCTTGTGGCTTTGTGAACTTCAGTTGACTAGCTCATCATGAGCTAAATCATAGGAAAAGAACTCACTCACACACATACAGTATACATAAAGGCAGGCTGTGTTCAGTTTATGATATTCAAAACGAAGCGCTCCTGTCACAGTATATGCTTCTTGTCCTCATGCTAATAGTCAGTCAATAATTTTCTAACCCACTTAGCCCTGAACAGCGTTGTTGGGTTCTGCTGAAGCCCACCCATGCTAGCATAGGGTGCAAGGCAGGAGCAAGTCCTGAACTGGGCAGACAGTCCATCGCATGGTGAGCACACACACACACCCACACACACTCCAATTCACATTATCTGTATAACTTTGGAAAGAAACTCATGCAGACATGGGAAGAACATCCAGCCCTGGTCTCATTACTTGCAAGGCAGTAGGGCTACCACTGCACCACCCTTCATGCTAATAGATTTTTTACAATGAAGCTGAAATCACTGTTTCTAGTTATTGTTACTGTTAATATCTATCAAAAAACAGAACAAGGCCATGAAGCATTGAATGAGGACTTGAAAAACCACCCTTTTCACAAAGTGCACCTCCTCTCCACTAGGAAGAATCTTTCCACATTATAGTGGGTCGTCGTATTCATGTCCTATTCCTGACTTCTATTTACAAGGCTAACAATAGATTTCCATTTCGCCATACTGATCTCCTTTTTCAATTAGCAGTGAGCAGAGTGGTGGAATCTACCAAAACATATAATCCTGGCCCAGGGCCGGAGTAAGACGAAATTGGGCCTGATGCTGCAGCGCAAAAAAGGCCAATTTTTTCTCACCATTGGTGCATGTGCATTCGACACTCACCGTACATGCGCACTCAGACCGACCAAGGAGCCTTAGTTGCTTGCGACGCAACCAGCCAGCCTTTATTGAACATGAATAATAATAACGACGTAGTATCGTAACAACTCGAGATTAACAAGAAGAAAGATATCACAAAGTGACGTCACGTGAAAACCTAACAATGAAATACACAAAATTTCGCAATTCTCTTACGAAACAGAGTAAGAAAAAATGAATTTACAGAGACATTGGGTCAAAGTGACTCAGTTCAGGCTCTTGTGGGTAAAAATTTGTCCACGATTTAAATTTCATAATAGACCAGAATCTTGTCGAGGATTTTAAAAATTCTAAACATCCATGCTGGGCCCGCGGGCCGGCTTTTAGTTTTACCTTTACAGATAACCATTTAAATAGTCATCGATTTTTACTGTACAACTAACTTTCAAGGTGAAAAATTTACTATGTGGCACTTACTGGACAATAATAAAGTGGCAAGAATCCCCCAGATATTGCAAAAAACACAGCTAAATTACTAAGTAAACGGTTTAACATAAAGATGATAGCATTAACTTGAAATCTTCGATTAACAATAAACACAATGACGTTATAGTTACGTCACAGCGCAAAGAACAATAGTAACTGTATAATAATGTGTCTAGGCGGACTCCAAATTTAATTCTAAGAATTATTTTTAGGTTAATATAGTAAGGTAAAACTGTTCAGCTTCCGGAAAATTCTCATCTGTTTTCATCTGGGCCTATTTCAGGAATGGCCCTAATGCTGCAGCATCAATAGCACCCACCTTAATCCGGCCATGTCCTGGCCAGGTGATATCAGCACAAAGGTGAAAACCAAAGAGAGCTTTAGAAAATGAACATCTGAAATAAACTTTAACTTCAACATAAACAAAAAGACACAAAGAAAAATAAGTATGCAGAACACATAACTGGGCAATGCAGCAGACAGAAGAAGTTTGGAGACTGCCTGAACTTAACTTGATGGTTATTTAATGAACTAGGTGGCTAGAGATTGTTGAGATGGATGGATGGGGCTAAATAACTTGTTCTCCATAAACTTGTTATTCTTAATTACATTTGAGTTTTTAGATACACACAGTAAGCCTTCTTCAGCATCCATTTATTTTGAAACCTGTTTTATACACTATATGTTTAAGGCATTGTGTTAAAGTCTGAACCCACCCTGGGTAGGATGCCAGGTTATTGTAGGTCAAGGCACATTCATACAAGTATGAGGAAGCACCAAAAGCATCCGATCAAAGAGGTGAATGATATCATTTATCTTGATTTTCTGAAAGCTTTTGATAACATCCTACATGAGAGGAGTGGGAGTTCAATGCACAGACTGCAGATGACTACAAGATTGGTTTCAATAATGGGTATGAATACTGCAGTTGTGAAGTGTGAATTAATTCTCCTGAATTACATGATTTTAATAATGGTGTCCCTTAGGAATGAGTGCTGGAACTGCTACTCTTTTTAATATACATAAATGATCTTGATAGAAATATGAAAAACAAGTTGGTTAAGTTTAAAGATGATGCCAAACTAGGTGGAATGGCAGATGACATAGAATGGAATTAATTGAATCAACACAGAATGACCTGGACAGAAGGCAGGCATGAGCAGATTTGTAAGTAAATATAAAGTATTATAAGAAGAAAGTGGACAGGAGACATTATAAGGCCTAATGGGATGTCAGGGTATCTAGCACAATGTATGGAGTACAAGTCAGAGGAGGTCATGTCTAGGGTTTATAATGCAATAGTGAGGCCACCCCTGGAGTATTGTGTGCAGGTTTGAGCTTCGGACTACAAAAAAGGCATAGCAACACAGGACTTGGAAAAAGTCCAGAGGGAAGTGACTAGGCTGATTCTACAGGCCTCATTTAAAAAGCTTGTGTATGCACAAAAAGAGGCTTGAAATCTGTGTACACAACTTCCTACGTAAACATCGGAATTCTCAAAGTAAAACTTGATGGGGAACATCTGTATATTTACCTCAGCTGTGACCCAAGTGCATGCAACATTTTGGAGAAACTGGGAAATGATGACACTCTTGATCAAATAGGTAGTATTAGGGTGTTGTGCCATGTTAGCCATTATGGAAGCAATAAGAAGTCATGCAAAATTACATCTTTTATTGGCTAACTAAAAAGATTGCAATATGGAAGCTTTCGCGGCAGTTCAGACCCCTTCTTGATTACATTTGCCTGAAGAAGGGACCTGAGCTGCCTCGAAAGCTTGTATATTGTAAATCTTTTCAGTTCACCAATAAAAGGTGTCATATTGCTTGATTTCTCATTGTTCGGTAAGTAGAGAATTGCATCCAAACCTGCTAAATGACAACTTGCATGTATAATAATACAAATCACCAAGCCATTATTATAATGTGTATTAAAGTGACAAACATATCACACCTCAGATGTGATGAATTTAATGTACACACTGCATTTTAGTTCTAGAGTGCCAGTGCTGCGTATTTGCACTGAAAGACCTTTTGGGATTCTCGCAGTTTATATCGGCTATTTATATCTCACGGAACTGGCTGACTGGTCAGGAATATCTCAGCCAAACTTCACTCCGTTATGCCCACTGTGCTGGATGGTGTGGGTGCTCTTACATAAAACATAACATGCTGTTCCTACCATAAAAAGCCAATCTGCTCCAGTATCCAGTTCCCTTAATGTAATCGTAGCACTTTAATGCACTCATATTACAATAAGGGCACCTAACGAGAATGAAGCTGCTTTTGTTGATGATAAGCAGTGATATTCCATTAATGCACAACATCTGTGATGTTAAGATGAGAATGGCAAATGTTGTGGTTCAATGTCCTGTGTCAAACCGTGATTCATTTATTTTGACAGATGTGATGGTACTATGCTATATGGTTGTGAGACAGTGACACTGCCTGGTGACCTGAGACAAAGACTGGACTCCTTCGGTACTGTGTCTCTTTGTAGAATCCTTGGGTACTGCTGGTTTGACTTTATGATGATTGAGTGGTTGGTCGAAGTTCCCAATGATGCACATTACCTGTATTGTGAGGGAGCGTCAGTTACGGCACTACAGCCATGTGGCACGATTCCCCGAGGGTGATCTGACCCGAGTGGCTGGACCAGGCCAAGGGGACATCCACGTAACACCTGGCTATGGCAGATAGATGTTCATTTCTGGAGGGTGGGACTTGACAGCGTTTCTGCTTTGAGGGTTGCCTACCAGGATCCTGAGCTGTCTTGTCGTATGGTGGGTACAGCAATGCACTGTACTGGTACATGCTCCCCAACCTGAACCTGAACCTGATAGTACTGTACGTTATGACTAACATGGAGAAAACACTATTTATTGATGAAAAGCAACTGCTTTAAAGCTTTTAACTGAGGTTATTTTTTCTCCATGTAATCAGGGTCCAGAATAAACTCTGACTTCTGATGGCTTGGAAAGGGGACGCAGCTGCACTCTGAGGAAGAGGATATGATGTCAGAGTTTGCCTAAATTGTCATCCTCCACTTTAAGGGAAACAACTTAGGGGCAGTTAGTAACAGTGCTCTTCCATTATCCTTTGTCATTTTGACCTACACAAAGTCAGGTAGCTGCTCCTGTGAATTACATGTGTGACAGCCTGAAATATTTAAAACAAAGTTACATTAAGACAACTAGGGGGCTTTGCCCCCTGCTCACTTCGCTTGCTAACCCCCAGCCTGTACTACATGCCAGCCACTTTGTGTCTCTTTTGCTCACATATGTGGATTTCACTTTCACCAGACAATAAATCTTTTAATTCTCGTGGATAGGCCTCATCATTGGGAAGAAACACAACTTTTCCCTGATGGCAACATGATTTAGACGATCTGCAAGTTTAAAGCCAAACAATATCTACATACTTCTGTCATATCACCTATGTCCATATAGTCAATCTTTTTTTGCTGTTCCGTTATTTCACCGAGTAATAATTTCCATTTGTTAGCACTAATGCGATCTTTACTATCAGTTTTTTTAGACTTTCGAATTTTAGTACTTTCATAATCTCTAACCTGCTCTGCATGTGTATTGCGCCAATGTTTTTGAACCTCTTTACAACGTTCTACTTTGTCTTCTACTCTTTGTCATTTATTTCTGACCCCGCTTGGAGTTGAGAGCGCAGGAACTGTGTCTGACAATAGCATTCACACGAATGAAAAGTGATTGGACCATGGGTGTGGTTATAAATGTTTGAGAGGAATGGCGGGACTTGGCAAAAAGTCTCGTCTTGCGGGACCTGAAATTATCTCTCGCAGGAGTTGAAATTATCTCTGAGAAAGTCTCGTCCCAGGATTTCCTTTTATAATAGACAGATATGGCAATTTTTTCATTTACCAGTTCAGGTTTATGTCTCTTCTTTTTTTTAATTTCATGTTGTATCTGACCACAGCCTGTTATTTGACATTTCCAGCGATTTTCAGTTGCAGCCATCGCAAACATAATCTTATCAAGTTGGAGGCATACAGCAGCGCCCTCCCATGACCACCACCTGTGTAGTGTGACATACTCAGAAATTCAGACCAAATAGAATGCATGGTTGATGGAATCAACTGCAGGTCCACAAAATGAAAATGCTTTTGGCTGTCACAAAGAGGGGTGAGCATGACTGTGCTGGGTGTCCACACTCAGGTGGACATAGCCAGTGATTTTCATTCATTTAAATTGACTGGCAACAAGATCAGCAAGTGTGGTCAGCAAGTCTGACGATTCTAAGCACTAGAAGTCGCATAATGTGATATTGGGTTTAAAAGACTTTTTTTTAGGTTCTCTGTAATTAATTTTCTAGATGAAACTTCCTTTTTTCCCTTCTGATCTCAGATCATAATGCCCAGGAACAAGACGCACACGTTCTGCCCAAATATAAACTGAACTTCAAGTCTTAGGTCACTGTGTCACTTACTAATACAACAAAAAAGGTTTTAGACTAAAGAGTGCAGAATTCTGAGGTTTCAGTTTCTTTGCGCAGCAAACAAGCTTTTTAAGAAACAAGCATCCGCTTCACAATATTACTGTTTTACTTGACTTAATTAATTTTTTTACACTGGAAGAAAGAAACGTTATATGAAAACATAAACAGCAAGACAACTCATCGGAAACTCTTACTCTTTCTTTCCTTTGTCTGTTGGACACTTTTAAATAATCCAGAGGCAGAGATGATAATAATAAAAAAAAAACAGTTAATGTTTTTTTTTCCTTCAATTACAGTATGCAATCCTGTGGAGATACAATGTCATTCATTCAAATTAGTGGTGCAAACTGCTGTTGAAATCAAAAGGAAAAAGAACCATTCTTTGATATGTACCATTCTTTTACAGTATATGTGGAGAATTATTATGTATCTTGGTCATTCGAAGATGACTGCCTTAGAGGCTTAGCAGAACATCACCAGAGAAGATCCTCAGAACCTGGTGATGTCTATGAATTGTAGGCTTCAAGCAGTCATTGTATGCAAGGGATATGCGGCAAAGCAGTAAATATGACTGCTCTAATTTACCCACCATTTTCATATCCCAAACATTATGGTGCCCTGAAATGGGAGTCCATGTATTAAAAGTGTTGTCATTTTTATGTGGCGTGACCAAAATGTATGCAAATACCCTTAACTGAAAGTGTGCAATGTGCAATTTAATCAGGTCTGAATTGTTTAATTTGAAATTTTAAACTGTGGAGCAGAGAGGGAAATGAAGAAAAAAAAATGTGTCTTTGTCCCAATCATTATGGAGGGCACTGTATTTACACACAGACACACACACACACAAGCACGCACACACAAGCACGCACACACACAAGTTTTCAAAAGCTTATCATCATCATCATTATCATCATCATCATCATCATCATCATCATCATCATCATCATCAATGTCAAAGAGAAAGCCATACATGAAACTTGCAAGTAAAAAGAAAACTGGGTGTGATGGACAGCACCTATGGGCTGGCTTCCTTTCTGGGATGAGCATTCATCCATTACTTGGGCAGGATACCAGGATAAAGAGTAGACAGAACAATTCCTGCCTTTGCCAGGGAGTTTGCAGAAGATACCAATAATACAAAGACTATGTTGGCATCCCAACTAGGATGGAGCAAGGACCTTTATTCGGCTGCAAGGCCAATAAAATGGAAGAACAAGAGGAGACAACTTGATGGCTACAGTCTCCCCCAGTACACTAGATGGCAGCATCCCTGGGTTTTGGTACCCATATAGACATCTGAAGGGCATGCTGGGAATTTAACGCTGTGGAACAGCCCTGTTGGGTTCTGTGGGTGCCACCAAGGGGTGTTGAGGGATCTGTAATCCCTACTTTGTGGGATTTCCATCTGTCCTGGTGATGCTTCCTATGGGCAATGCCCTGGCACCAAAAGTACTCTCGGGTCTTTCATAAAAGGAGGTGCTCTGCTTCAACCAGGTGAGTTGAAATTGGGTGTGGAGTGCAGACAAAACTCACTGGGTGGAACGGGAGGCAAAGAAAAGAAAAAGAGTGCACTGTATTGTGCTTCTGCAGTTGTTGAAGAGAAGCCTGTGTAAGGTGTTTTATTGCATTAAAGCCTGCCTTTGAACCCACAAGTTGTGATTGTGTCTGGTGTGTCTGGGTACGGGGTGCTGCAATGCCCCCTACAGGTCGCAGGGCAAAATAACGCAAATATTGGACAGACAATGATAGGAAAAGCATATTATGATCAGCATCCTGGAGTCTCTATTGCAGATTACACTAATATGTGGCGTGTGTTTAATGAAGAAGTCAAATGAGAGCTTGTGAGGTGCTGTACAATGGCTAACCCTGCACTCTGACCCCAAGGGGTATGTGAAAAATAACAAATTCCTAATACAAGAAATTGTATAAGTAAAATAAAACCAAAAAGAAACATATGCACTTTATAGTTAACATAGCTCTCAAACACATGCATCCTAAGGTCACCTTGAGCCAAACACATCCAGTTACTCCATTTTTTAATGACCACGATAGATAGCTCTCTAGTATTGGTCATATTTATAATGGACATGCTTGCTTAATCGTTTTGAATACTTGGTAGTGCAACTCTTTGGGTTGGGGATTTCATTTAAATTGATCTATTGCTCCTAGATGCAATCATTTTTGGAGAACTTCCTCCCACTAGTATCCTAGGTTCAGGTTCCACCTTCAGGTTCTCAGTTGTTTCATCCCACACATCAAAGATGTGTGTTAAGTCAATTGATGATTCCAGATTAACCCTCTGTGGGCGTGTGAATGAGTGAACCCTGCAGTTGTTTAACGTTCATGATCTTTGATGGACTGGCTCCCTTCCTAAGGCTGATACCCACATTACACCTGATAGGCATCAGCACCCTGCAACCCAGAATTGGACCAGAGGGATTGCAAATGGATGGAGTGATTTTTTTTTTTTAGTGTTTACGAAAAATGGGGCTTTGTTCAATGAATTATTTGCCAAATCTCCATTCAATAAGTAGTGTTAGAACACATCTAGATTAAGCTTCTTTTGCTCTTTCACTGGAACAGTGTGGTCAGTAGGTGGGCAGGAAACCAGCCAGCTTTTTCTATCTATTTGTGCTGAAAGGTCTATGTTGGAGAAATTCAAATTGCATCCTCTGCTCCTCTAGCAGTAGGTCTGTTGCTGCATTTCACATTGTGGTATGGTAAAAAACCTGAAGTGAGTGGTGGGTGCTTTCTGGGGGCTGAAACAATGACGTCACGGCCTTTGAAGTTCCTTTCTGAACTGTGCACACTCTTAATGATTTCAGAGAAGTGACCAGGCTTAGTAGCACAGTAACACGGTAAGTTTATTTATCTTATTGTCTATACCTGTTTATTACCAAGATAACTTATGAAACAAATCAAAATAATTGAATGGTAGATATGATCTTGCCCATTAAATGTGGGAGGAAGACCCACAGCTTATGCTTTTGAGGTTGTCTTGTCTACTTTTTCAGGAGTCCTTTTTATTTTATGGCAGTCTGTAAGAAACAAGCTGCAGAGAAAATACTGTGGGATTATACTTTATATCAGAGTGTGTGTATAGTGTCTTTAATTTGTGTGTGAATCGAAACAAAAGCACCAGAAAATGACCTAAACCTTTTATAGTGCCACGCTAGGTCATTTAAATGATCCTTCATTGTTCATCTTCAGCACTGCTGTTTGCAGGAGGAAAATTGTAACAACCAGATAAGATGTTTCTTAACAGACTCCAATTTCATATTAACATTAATTTTTCTTGGTTCCTTTATAATGATTTCCCTTACCATTCCAAATGTATGTTGCACTTTTATTTTATTCAAACCAGAGCGTCATTGTTTATTTTTTATTTTTTTGCATTCACCATAGTGTTGAAGGGGAGGACCCCATTCAATACAACATTTCTCTGATTGCATTATAGTTGTAAATAATGCTGTCATATATGCAACTCTGTTGAGACCCTCTAATCTAAAGCAACTAGACTCAGGGGCTTCCAAATTTAGAATTAGTAAGCTGCCTTGAAGGAACCTTTAGATTTGATTCTGAAGTACATTAACTAATGTTCAGAAAAGCACTTGTTGATTTGTTTCGAATGTAGTTTTGTCAAACTTGACTTGTTTGTGTGGAATGTCATTTGATTTTAATAAAAACAAAAAGATAAAAGAAAAGCATTTCTATAGTATTATGGATGATAAAGATGGCTTTCAAGGTGACATGGATGTCACTTGGAGCACTTAATATTCAGAGAAAATATCTGCTAGCAGCGTCACAAAGACTGCATGTCTTCAGTTCTTAATTATGGCTGCTGGACTTGGTTTGTTCTTTGGTGGCATGACTGTGAAGAAGGTAGCATTGCTCTATCACAGTACCTGGACCCTGCTGAGACTAATGTCTGAGGCTGAGCGGTAGGACCTCATTCTGTATTTCTAGCACAGAATGGCTGTTCATAATAATCTATTGTCATCATTCCATTTTTGTTTTTAGGTAGTTTATTTTTTTAACTCGAACTAGAAAACTCCATTATAGCATCATAAACAACTAGTTGTAAATTTCCATCCTAGAGTGTAATCATAACTTTTGAGTGGTAATTGGAACCTTCTTGAAATTCTGGCAGAAGCTTTTCATATTATTTTTCATATTATTCTACTCACATAAGGATGATTGTTCCATTTTATATTGTAATTAATTTCTTGTCATGACTGTGGAGTGCGTAGTGTTGTCATCTCGCAGTACTTGGATCTTGCTTAAACTGTTGACTGTGAAGGTCTTCTAACATATGAGGTTCCCCCAATTCTTACTGTAAAACCGTAAAGTAATAAGCCTGGTGAAAAGATGTGTGGAAGGCATGGAGGTGCAGAATCCTGTCTTTGTTGAGGGTGTATGTTCTCCCCATGTCTGCATGGATTTTCTCTTCTTTGTACATTGCTTAATTCACCCACATTCCAAAGATGGACATCCTTATATAATTTTGCTTGTGTCCCTCCATGCTCGATATAAACAACTGTTGCCATAATTACTATATCTCTCCACAACAACAGCGAGGAATATGTGTTCTTGGCAGAGTTTTGGTCTTAGGCTTATCTTCACGTCTTCAATTCTTCAATGTAACCAATTATCAACTGTGGTGTTTGACTGTTTATTCGGTACATACTTTGTTACTGACTGAAACAGTATTATGACACTACCATTTTACACCTCTTCTTTCCTTCCCTTTAAGGTAAGCCTCCTGCCTTTGTTACTCACCAAAAGACTCTCGTTAAATTGAAAAGGCGCATACAGCTTAACTGCGACCAACAGAAACGGTCTCGCCGGCCTACATACTTACACCAACACACAGAAGCAGAAACATCTACATCATGCCAGATCAACCAGCATAGGCAAGATGCCTTAGAACAACAAAGACAACGTATGAAATCACAGAGCGACATTATCCAAAGATTAGCGGCAGCAAGTCTTACGAATTACACACACAACCTTTCTGAAGACTAGCAGCAAACTGCCAGACAACAAGAAACATTACGATAGAAAAACTACAGGGATTCCATAACACTAACAACTCAAAACAAGATATTCCCTTTATATTATGAGATAGGCAATTCCCCATTAGTTTAGAATATTGTATGACTATCACCAAGTCACAATGACAAACGTTTAATAACGTCAGAGTTTATTTGCCAGGCCCAGTTTTTACCCATGGCCAATTGTACACTATATTTTCCAGAATTACATCCAATCCTGGTTAAACGTACAGGTACTTGTGGGTTATAGTTTCACTGACAATAACGTTTATGCAACAAATTGCGTTTTCCGACAATTATTATAGATGTCGGTATACTACATTACCTGACGGCCACACTTCAGACATACTGACTTACATGTGCCCTGCATTTCCCTTCTTATCCAATATGTTCTGTTAACCTGTTCATGTTACACTTTGTATTGTAAATATTCATGCTGTTGTAAGTGACTATATAACCTCCCATACTAATCACATGACTATTCTAATATTGAGTCCTCTCACAAGTCACTACTTATTAAAATAATCACCATTCTTACTGTAACGTGTGATGTTCTTCTCTCCCTCATCATCATTTCATTAACATTTGTATTCTTCTAGTACATAATTAACACAGTAGAATGAGTGAGCATGGAGAAAATGGATCTGGTTCAATCTTGTAGACAGTGCTGCTGAGATGGGACTTTTTTCAATAGTAATGTGGGTTAAAAAAATCAATGGAAGGAAGTGGAGGTGTGTGAGTGTAAATAGGCCCAGAAACGTTTTGGCATCCAGTTTGGGGCTTCTTCTTTGATTGGGCCCATTACTTTGGAGATAGGCTGCATTTCTCCACCAGATAGGCCAGTGAAAAATGGACATTGAAAATTCTTTTGTGGATTCTCTTTTTTTTTTATCTTACAGCTGCCACAGCTTGTCCACAATATGAAACAGTTTTAGAACATTTGTTTAAACGCCACACCCAGATTAAAAAGACTAAACTGAAACGCATACCTGTAGCTTTATGAGTAGGGTACAAACAAAGAAAGATCAGACTTATGTCACAGGTGTCTGGTCACACTTATAGGTAATCTAACTTAGACACTATTAAAATATCCGACTACGTCACCCAGTGTTATTAAGAGACTGGGAACTCCTGAAATTTACCAATAATAGCACACAGGTTTCTTTAAATTGGGCAGTGAGTAAACACACAATGAAAGACACAACAGTAATTTCTGAAAATGGCAACAGTAAGTTCTTGTGTACAAGACAATATAAGGTACATTAAAAAGATAAATGAACATAACAGAACATAAACATATCAGGAATTAACTTCCTTTTTTTAAAAGGAAAATACACAGTCCACACTCTAAAAGTCCGTAAAAACAAGAATTGGAGGATACAACCTTTAGTGGTGCAGAGTCCAGTTTGGGCACTGTGTTACCCCAACACTTAATTGTTCATGGATGCACTCTGTTCCCCGGCAGAAGTTGTGTCAAATTGTTGACTCCGTGTCAGCGTCTCTTCGTTGTTCCTTTTTCTTCCACTCTGGGCTCCTTGTGTTGCTGGGACCTAGGCACGCCTCATTTCTCATCTGTCAGCTTCGCTTGGTCTTCTCATGCGGCTTCCCTCTTTCGCTGGACCCACAACTGGCGTCTCCTTGTGGAGCTGTCTCTTCCTCCCTGGAAGTAAATGTTGCCGTCCTTGTGCCTCACGTCGTGCCAGCCAGGTACTTTTGTCTGCCTGCGAGCCCCTGTGCCCTGTCCGAGTGTCTTGGCAGCGTTTCCTGTGGACTCTCCCTCCTGCCTTCTGCTGGCCAGCAGTTTATATTTACTTCAGCCCCTGCTGTTGTCAGTCCTGGACAAACAGTTTAATCAATGGCACATCTAAATTGCCTGGGTTTAACAATTAATAAAAACACAAGTTAACAAAATGTATGGTTACCAAACATTAATAAGTACAGATATGCTGATTAGGAACCAATATTTCCAAGCCAGGTAAATACAGACATTCTACCAAGGCCAGACTACAAAGCAGTGACTCTCTGGCAAGACAGCAAATACCATTAATAAGTACAGACATGCTGATTAGAAACCAATATTTCCAAGCCAGATAAATACAAACATTCTCTAAGGCCAAACTTCAAAGCAGTGATTCCCTTGCAGGACAGCAAATACCATTAATAAGTACAGATAGCCTTTTAACTTCTCACCCCCCAGTCCCAACAGTGGGTGCCTAATGGAACCACCCAGTGCACAAAAAAAAATGTAAAAGTGTCCCCCTCTGACACTTAAGCTATACAACTCGCTCCCTTCAGACCGGTGGAGAGACAAGTGACAAGAATGATTCCAGGACAGTAGGATATAAGCTAAGGGGAAAGGCTGAGAGACGAAGTGTTTTCAGTTTAAACAAATGGAGGTCAAGAGTGAGCACAACAGCAGTGTTTGTAATTATGAAAGGAGTACTGAGTAGGTGCCAGCTCGTTCAAAAGTGCACAGAGGTGAAGAGAAAAGGTTTGTCAGTGAAAATTTTGCTCAAACTTTCTGATGGTATTCTTCAAACAGAACCATAGATACATAAAATATGTTAAAAGTCAGAGTAGTGGATAGTAGTACTTCATATTTCTATCTGTGGATATTATGCTAAGTTAGGTGAACAGGATTTGGGTTATGAGCTTGTTATTTTCTAAATCATCTTATGTTTTTTCCTTGTTTATTTTTCAGTGTACTGAGCAGGTACAGATAAGAAAACCAATCAAGGTGGTGTGGCTCTTATAATGTTTTTAAAATTGGAAGTGGTCTCCCCTAGACATTCTCATATACTCAGATATGGGGATGGGTATTTGAGTAAACTGCAAAACAATTATATTTTTATATTACTGTATGTACATTAAAGAACCAACAACAACAAATCAAATCAAATTAATAATATATTGAGCAATTATTATAAAAATAAAGCTGAATAAATCAGACTACATCAATAAAAAAGAATTGAGTATGTGTTCTAGTAAAGTACCACTTCCAGTGGATGGATTTGGCCCAAAAGTTACTACAGATCTATAATTATGATGTAACAACCACATTCCAAATTTCATCCATCTATCTCATTGCGTTTTTCAGTTATCATGTTTACACACACACACACACACAGACTCAGGGAGGTCTAAAACGTCAAGATTCATAAAAATCTCGAGGTTGAATTTTTTCATGATTACAATACGTTTTCTATACTTTGTATAGAAGAAAGTAAAAATGAAATCACAGAAACCTCTGAGACCTTATTATATGTCTTATATGTCCTGCTGTTGCATACACTAGACAAGAAAAAGCTGACACAATCTGGAGATAACTCCACATTCTGAAATATTGGAAAATGTATTGTCTCCATAAAAGAATGACACACATCTCCAAATACAGAGTTTTAATATGTGAAAAGAGGAAAACAAGAAATGCAAAGGAGTTCAAATGCAAATAAGAGCACCATCTTCAGACATTGTGAGCACAGAGAACCTCAAGAGGAAGTTTTACTCTTAAATTTATACAAAACTAACACTGACACTTCGTCATAAACAGGAATGTTTACATTGACTGTGTATGTGAATTCAAGTTCCATGTTAATGTTATACTGATATATAACGTCTCCTTGATTCATCTTGCCAAGTATTGCATGTCTGTCTTCTCTCTCGCAAGATAACAATCTTTTTGTTGGCAGGTGTGGATTTTAACACAGGAAATGACAAGAGACGAAGTACTATTGTGCTTTATCGTTCTACTTGGCGCCTCTGGTAAGCATGAATACATTGCTGTGGTACCTGCTTTCAAAGCTTGCAAGCATGCGGTAAGAGTGTTGTTTAACCAGCTGTCAGAGATGACATTTTATGGATTTATTTGAAAAAGCTGCTAAGGTCTGCTGTGGCTTCTGTGAACAGAAAAACAACTATGGATCTTTAGAATTTGTGTTCCAAACTGGAGGAAAACAAAGCTTTGTACTGAGGATAACATGATTTCAGACTAACGTAAGATGGACTGGAAAATGGGTACAGCACTCGTTGCAACAGAATACGTGAGCGATGGCATCCAAGTTATGACTCAAGAAGTCTTAAAACTCAGTCAATTGTGAACTTAGTCATCACACAGGGGTTACGCCATTTGTACATGACTGCGTTACTGTGTAACTTTCAGGACTGATGTTTTTGTAATTATGTGTCTGTCAGGAATGGCTTGGTCTCTGCCTGTAGCTCCTTCTTTTGCCTGCATTTTACCCAAACCTACATTTGAAATCATTTTACCAGATGCCTGTCAGTGTCTGATACCATATAGCATTCATCATACTTCAGACATGAAATGGTAGTAAACGTGGAGCCTACCTCAGGTCTTTTCTCTAATATTGTGTTTGTGTGGCTTCCAGAGCACTGGTAGTTAAAAGCTCCAACTCCTTAGATTTTGTATGTTGAAGTGTTTAGCCATAACATGTCCTTTCACTTGTTTGTGGACGCTGCCAATGTTTTGAGCATTGGATACTCCAGCTTGATACTCTGCCTCCCTTCTCGAGTTTCGATCACTGGGTATAGTATGACTTTCCTCTGGTTAAAGACAAAGTTAAAACTGCCTAATCGTTTTACTTGTTTGCCATGGCTTTTATCCTTCCTGCTTGTCCATTCTGGTCCTGTTTTGTACTGTTTTCCAAATGTATGCTTTTGTTAACTTCTTTGTAAACTGCTCTACTCTTCATTTTCACTGCTGCCTTTGAGCTATACATTCTAAATAATAATAACACCTTAAATGTGGGGTTCGATCTAGAAAATGTGGAAGATGTTAAAAAAACTCGGAAGATAATTGTGTCCTTGGTAGGGAATGGCTTTTCACGCCTGTAACCATACAGCTTCCATAACATATTGTGGGGACCGACCTGTCTATCCATTATATAGTGCCTTCTCTATCTACCTATTAAACTGGACAACAAAGATTTTGACTTTCTGAAAACTTTTGGATGTGACTTACTGATTTTGGCCTTCTGATCATAAAAATCACCTTTAAATTTTCCTATTATGTACCATTTTATTACAATTTCCTATTTTTAAGGTTTTCTCTTATATTAAAAGTATTCATATATAGTTCAACAGCTAAAACTGGAACATCGGTGCTGATCTTAAAGTAGTGGCAGTGCTGCTAGGATGACAGCTCGGACATACCAAGTGCTATTGTTTTATTTGCAATAGAGACAGCCATGTTAAAGAGTTTTGTTACGTTAAAAAGAACTGACCGCTCCATAAACAGTTGGTTCCAGGGTGACACATTAACCATTTCATGGCCCAATAAAGATATTTTGTTTTACCTTCATATAAAACTTGGATGGATGAACATTTTTTTTTAAAGCAATGAATAAGGAAGATAAAGGATATCGATATTTGAGACAGATGTTTCCATGAATAATTTTAAGTTTAAGGAAGACTTTTCTGTTTGTCTATAAATCAGACTTCAACAATGACAAGTGGCTTGAAGATCTGCTAGTGAGGCCAGAGGAAATGGCATAGTCAACATCCAAGGATGTTGTGGAGATTTTTTTTGATAACTACAGAGCAAGATAATACATCCAGCTGGTTGACAACGTACTGCAAGCATACAAAACCTTACAGTGCAACATGTCACTAAAGATTCATTTTCTGCTTTCACACTTGGATTTCTTACCTGGTTACCTTAGTGCAGTGAAAGCCTAAATGATGAAAGGTGTCACCAGGACATTGCAACAAATCTATCAATCAAAATCAACAGTAAAACATTTTAGCTCAATTAAACTAATACAATGATCCATATTACTAACCGAGAATGCTAAACCGGATGATGGACGCAGGCACATCCGGCAATGGGCCGTAGCTGCAAAAAGACGTACTGCGCAGGCGCAAAAATAGTCCGCGAGAGTCGGCTGAGGAGCCGAGAAAGGTGGACAAAAGAGGGCGAGAGAGGCGGATGAGGAGAAAGGCGGACAAAAGAGGGCGAGACAGGCGGATGAGGGTCCGCGAGAGGCGCAGGCGCAAAAACAGTCCGCGAGAGTCGGAGAAAGGCGGACAAAAGAGGGCGACAAAGGCGGATGAGGGGCCGCGAGAGGCGGACAAGACCACAGAAAAAAGGAGTGAGCACATACAAAAAGGAGTCACAGAAATGAGTCGCAACAAGCACCGAAAAAAGGAAAAGGCACATAAAAACGTAGTCAAACGCGGGCAAAGCACGAAACACATTGCACACGAAACTAAACACACCAAAAAAAAAGAACAGACGAGCGCACAACAGCAAGGCACGACCACACCCCCCCACACCCTACAGGCACGGGACGGGACGGGATGGGACACACACCAAGAGGGGGATTCAACAAGCCCATGGAAGACAAAAAAAAGAACACAAAACCGCCCCACAGACCCTACAAGCAAGGGACGGGACACACACAAAGAGGGGGATTCAAACAAGACACAGGAACACAAAAAGAAAGAAGACGCTCGCGCAACAACAACCCCCCCCCCCAAATCAATAAGAAGTGACACCCAAAGCCACATATTTAAAGGAAACGTCCATATTAAACATACGTCATCTCAAAACCTTCACACTAGGCAGCATAGGTGGATCTCATTAAAATAAAGCACTATTAACCGTTCAACTGGAGAAAAGGCTCCATATTAACAGTGAGTGCGATCTTCCTTAATACTTATACATATTTCGCACGCTGAGGAACAAACAAGTCATGCATACACGGTCACGGGTACAAAACGATTCGGATCGGATAACGGGACCAAACACACGAACACGAATGAAACAACAAAATACACGGCGGAGCATACAACGCGCTTCGGAAAATACGTGAGAAAAAATGTCTCGGATCAAAAAACGCAAAGCTCAAGTAACCCCGTTACAGAGACGTGCCCAAATGAACAGACACATTGAACGTAGACGCATACAGCGCGCGTCTCAAAGTGCTGCATCGAAACAAGCACGATTTCAAAAGAAAGAGCTCGCATCTCAGACATACAAAAAAGGGAGCAAAGCAACGCGCATATGACAGGCCAGAAAACAAGCAAGCAAGACTCCAAAAGCAGAAAGCTCAACTGACCGACATACAAAAACGGACAAGGCACGATACAAACAATGCACGACATAGAGTGAAACGGACTTTGCGCAAAGCGGAGGCGAATCAATTAAAAATCAAAAATAGCGCGTCACAAATAATGGACATGCAACAACGCGGCACTCAAACACCACAAGCAAAACATGTTAACGGCAGCAAAGGCTACAACGGGCTTCTCACACAGCACAGGCAAATCGATTACAGCTCCAAAACAACACGTCCCAAATACTACACATGCAACAACGCGCCTCTCAAACGGCACAAGCAAAACATACACCAGGAAAATTCATTCGGATTAATGAATGTCATTTGCAATCATTGTCATTCAGTTCACTTCCCTGAAGAAACAACTGGCAATACAAGTAATACATTTACACGTTGTTGTCAAAAGGGTCAAATTAGACTGCCTTCTTTACATTCATATACTGAATATGTACAGAAGCTTATAACTGACGATGTACCTGAAAGTGAAATCTTTATCAACTACATTAGATCCTACAAATCGGAATCCACTATGAACATTAACGGTGGCACTGCACGTGACATCCGTCTTGAAAAAATGTTGTTTATTGATGAATGTTCAATGGCATGAAGTCACTTACTCAACACCATTCATAAACTTCTACAAACGTTTATGAATAATAATATTCGGTTTGGAGGAAAGGTACTTTTATGAGGAGGAGATTTTAGACAGTGATTAGCTATTCTTCCAGATGCCATGCACTCAGCTATTGTTCAGTACACCTTAAAATACGCAGACAATTGGCATTGCTTTCAAAAGATACAGTTAGTAAAAAAGATACGATGTCCAGAACCAGATCATAACAATTGCTTATTACAACTGAGAGATGGTACACTCTCCAATACAGATAGACTTCAGCCACATATTATTACAATTCCTCAAGCCTTTATCTGCGACGACTTAGTTACAGACAGATTTGGAACAGCAATCTCATTAGACCAAATGCCCCTTTTAACACAACGCACTATATTATGTCCAAAAAATATTAATGTGGAAAACATAAATACCCAAGTCATTCCATTACTTCCTGGAGAGACACAACTCTTTCTAAGCTCTGACAAACTTGACTCTGATCACAACAATAACCATCTTCATTGACCTTACAAGTTCTGAGCTGGAATTACCTTTTACACTTAAACGGCGTGTACAAAGAAATTTTCCAATAAACCTTTACACTGTGCCACACATTTTATTGTTTGCTTTCTATTTGCATCATCTACACCTTCACACTATTCTATATCTCATTCATACATCACGCTCTTTGTCATTCCCAACACCAGGGGTTGGCGAGCGAAGCGAGCAGGGGGCGGAGCCCCCTAGTCCAACAGAATTAAGTGATTAAACACACTGTTATAACTAAGTGGACACAAAAATAATTAATATTTCTTCACATTTACATAGTGCTTTTCTCACTACTCAAAGCGCTCAGCAATTGCAGGTTAAGGGCCTTGCTCAAGGGCCCAAAAGAGCAGAGTCCCTATTGGCATTTATGGGATTCAAACCAGCAACCTTCCAATTGCCAGTGCAGATCCTTATCCTCAGAGCCACCACTCCGCTAACAAAAGTTGAAAAGATGTTTGTGGCAGCCACCTGTATATCGTTCCCTGGCTGCAAAAGGGTATAAGTTATGCCACTGATGTGCATAGATTTGAGTTCAGTACGGAACTGATGGTATGGAGTAAGGATGGCGGCTTTAAAGGCCAGAATAGGAAATGAGGTCATCTAGGGTGGAACCGGAAGGGTCCTACTCCATAGGCTCGGACCCGGTTGTGACGTCATCAGGGTGGAATTTCCCGTGAACAGCCTGCAGGAAAGTGAAAAAAAGAGTTAGTGCACCCCCTGGTCTGGTGTGGAATTACTTTCGTTCGGGCCATTCAGCTGTCTCCGAACACTAAATTCAAAAAAGGTGTCACAAACTCCACAAAGAGCCATAGCAAGGTTTGGGGCAGCCACCCGTATATTATTTTCCTTGCAGCAAATTGCAAATAAATGACAGCACTGATGTGCACAAACTGGAGTCCAAAACAGAACTGAGGGAATAGCGAAAAGGTGGAGGCTTTTAAAGGTCAGGATAGGAAGTGACATCAAAGGGGCCGGGAACAGAAAGGTCTTCAGCCATAGGCTCGAACCCGGAAGTGACATCAAGGGGGTCGGAGCTGGCAAGGCCTTCCTCTATAGGTCCAGACCCTGAAGTGACGTCAACAGGGCCAGGTGGAATCTCCCATGAATAGTCTGCAGGAAAGCAAGAAAAAGAGTCAGTGGACTCATCCCGGTCAGATTCGGAATTGTCCTCACTCAAGCCCTTTAGCTGCCTCCCATGCACACGTGTGTGACAAAGGTTAAATTTATGTTTCTACAAATTCCCACATGATACAGCCAATCTGATATATAGTGCCTTCCTTATCTATCTACAACAAAAACATTTATTTATATAGCGCATTATCCTAGAACAATGTAGCTCAAAGTGGTTTACAAGATGACAAAAGAATGTTATAAGAGGAGAAAATAATTAAGATTAGGCAATAGATATTAAAGAGTAAATAACAACAAAACAAGGTAAGGGATGATGGCCAGGAGGACAAAAAAAACCTCCATTTAAGCTGGAGAAAAAAGGCAAAATCTATAGGGGTTCCAAGGCCAAAAGTCCGGCCAGCCCTCACTGGCAATCCTACCTAACATAAATGTTCCTAAATCAAACCTCTTAGTCTTCATTCTTCACATGATATGATTTGATGGAGTTGGTCTTGTGGACAACTGAGACACCCGCCTTCATTCTAACTTCTTAGGGAGCTGCATGTTGCCTTGATGAGGTGGTGGTGGATGAAGATCACCACCACAAAAGAACCGGAAAGAAACAGCAGAAAATAGTGAGGATTAGTACAAATAGCAGATCCCTGAAGAATATGATAATTCTATGCCCATTTAGTCTATTAAGAATACAACTAAAAAGTAGCTACGAAAAAGCTACATCAAAATAATTTTTTAACATTTATTTAAATTTTCCAAAGTATTAGCATGATGAATTTCTACTGGTAAAGTATTCCAGATTTGAGGTGCATAACTGCAAAAGGCTGCCTCACCACTTCTTTTATGCTTGGCGCTTGGAATTATAAGTAGACCTCCATTCGAAGACCTAAGGTTACAACTTGGAGCATAGAGGGACAGGCTTTCCAAAATATAAGACATTATATTTTTATATTGGAAAGTTTCAACACCTCACTGTGCAAGCTGTATTGCTAGTGAGAAGGCCGAAAACAACTTGATCACTTTTTGTGACAGGACAAAAGGTATAACTAGAATATTCTCATTGCAGACATGTTATGCTTCTTTTTTCCAATCAGTGTATGTTGTGGTGACTACGGAGTGTCTCAAGACCCCAGCCCACCACACAAAAGCACAAACATCAGTTCCAAGTTCAAATAACCCTTTATTTATAGTAATACCTGGCGCTGAATGAGTGAGATGATATATCGAACCAGGGAGAATTTCCAGTGACATGACAATGCACGAAGGAAGCACTTCCAGGTCAGGTTGAAGCCTTCCGATGTAGAGACCATCTTTCTTTGCAGCTTACCCTGGTGCCTCTAATGTATTAAGGATTGGCGGGCTGCTTTAATCAATATGCTGACTCTTTTAATATTGTAACACGACTTAAATAGGTGTTGTAGTTGTAACTCAAGAGACCCAGATTGAGTTCTCAGCTCAGGGACAGCTCATGAGAAGTGAACTTATTCTTCCTCTTTTCATGTTGTCCCATATGTTTCCCTTTGCTGATAAGGGTAACTGACAACTCAGCATTGCAAAAGTGTAAATAAGAGAGTGCTGCAATTAACTACTGTTGAATCTCGGGTTTGGCTCCAGATTGTTTTCAGTGTTCCCTGTGTATTTGTGAAAGATAAAGACAGTGGGAAAAATTACTGGGCAAATTGGACAAATATACTGTATATATATATATATATATATATATATATATGTATTGTCACAAGAGTGACAAAGAGTCATTGGAAAGGTAAATGTTTGGGGCAGCCACTCATATAATATTACTTGGCTGCAAACTTGATTAAACAAAATAGACATGTTCACACGACTAAGTCCAAAACAGAACTGATTTGCAGCCTTAAAATGGCGACCTTTAAATGCAAGTAGAGGAAGTGATGTCATCAAGGCTGGAAGTGATGTCGCCAGAAGCACAGGAACCGGAAGTGTCGTCACAGGCTGCCCCTGGAACTGGTCGGGATGTCCCAAAAATAGTCTGTAAGGAATTGAGGGAGAGAATTAGTGCACCCTGCCCCTCCCTGGTCAGGCATGGAATTACTATTATTCAGGCCCTTTAGTTGTCTCCTAATCACACGTGTGTGACAATATCTGTATATCTTATATATAAATGTCTACGCATGGAAGTTTGTCTGTCTGTCTGTCTGTCCGGCCCAGAAGTGCGAGGCTACAGCAGGAACTCAAAGAAAGTGACTCTGTCACAGAAATTAAAGAACCTCACTTAGCTGCTAATACACAAGCAAGGTGAGCACATCGGCAAAACGAAACATTCAAGGAGACCAAAACTCACTTAGCCGCTGATAGACAACAGAGGCAAGCACGTAGGCAAAACAAAACCGCTGAGAAAGGCGCTTAACCGCTGATGCACAACCGATGCACTTGATTGATTGAAGGGCTTTTTACAGCACAGGCATACTGTAATAATATATATATACTGTAACAATAGCGCCTTCTTGCGCCCGTCCCAGCACTGACTCACACGGAGGCATGTATAAAAATCAAAATAAAGATTTATTTTTCTTCACCTGTGGGGCAAGTCTTCCCCGTGAACTCCACAGGCAATACACAGTCTCAAACAAACACTGTCCACAACCAAAATACGCCCATCTGGCACCACCACTCCTCCCTTGAAGCTTCATCCTCTCCTCCCGACTCTGGCCACTGAGTGGTGGTGGCTGGCCCCTTTTATAGCCCACCTGGAAGTGTTCCAGGTGCTTGACCATCTGGTCCCAATTGCACTTCCGGGTGGGGCTGAAGATTTGTCCAGCCGGGCTGTGGAATCCAGGCAGCACCCCCTAGCGGCCACCCTAGCTCCCAACCAGGCTGTGGAGGACTCCATCTCCCATGGAGCCCTGCGGGAGGTTGGGGAATCACCGTCGGCCAGGGAGCCTGCCATAAAGAGTCCCGGGGGAGGTATTGAGCTGCCCATGGTTGCTCCCCCAGAACATATGCAGCAGGGACGTCACGGCCGGGCATGGGACCTGGCCGCCTGTCAAAATACATAATATGTATTTTTGCCTATTTTTAATCTTGTATTTACAGTATATATATATGGTACAAATTTCATAATACTACTAAGCATCATTAATTAAATAGGCGTATATAAATAGGTTATCTCATTTTTAATTACAGGAAAATTTCATGTTTTCACCGACAGGTACTCACAGTAACCAACTAACCAGCACCCATCCCTATCCAACTTCAGCTGTCATTATTATAACCCTATCTGATGAAACTTAAATAAAAAGATTATAATAAATACAACATGAGTAGGTAGGGAATGATCGGTACAAGGGTCTAATCAATTATATTTATTAGGCTGTGTTACCGTACCAAAAAAAAAGAAAAAGACAACATGGATAGCTATTCAAAATGAGAGCCCAGTGGTGCAGCCAAAGTAAAACTTTAAGAGAGAGAGAAGTAAAAGATGCTGTTTTGCTGAAAACTTTACCTGCTATTTGCTGCTTTTAAAGCAAAAAAAGAAAACAATAACAACAAAAAAGCTAAATGATTATTTGAGAAAGTCAAAAAAATAAGTCATAAATACCGCAGTACAGGCTAATGAAACTTACTTACAGACACTCAGGAAACGGCTGATATCACTGCTTCCAGCGATGAACAACAAAGTTCGCTGATGACACTGCTATCGTGGGCTGTATCAGGAATGGGCTGGAGGAGGAGTATAGGGACCTAATCAATGACTTTGTTAAATGGTCCGACTCAAACCACCTACACCTGAACACCAGCAAAACCAAGGAGCTGGTGGTGGATTTTAGGAGGCCCAGACCCCTCATAGACCCAGTGATCATCAAAGGTGACTGTGTGCAGATGGTGCAGACCTATAAATATCTGGGAGTGCAGCTGGATGATAAATTAGACTGGACTGCCAATACTGATGCGCTGTGCAAGAAAGGACAAAGCCGGTTATACTTCCTTAGAAGGCTGGCTTACTTCAACATCTGCAATAAGATGCTGCAGATGTTCTATCAAACAGTTGTGGCAAGCGCCCTCTTCTACGCAGTGGTGTGCTGGGGAGGCAGCATTAAGAGGAAAGACGCCTCACGCCTGGACAAACTGGTGAGGAAGGCAGGCTCTATTGTTGGCATGGAGCTGGACATTTTAACATCTGTGGCAGAGCGAAGGGCGCTCAGCAGGCTCCTATCAATTATGGAGAATCCACTGCATCCACTAAATAATGTCATCTCCAGACAGAAAAGCAGCTTCAGTGACAGACTGCTGTCACTGTCCTGCTCCACAGACAGATTGAGGAGATCGTTCCTCCCCCAAACTATGCGACTCTTTAATTCCACCAGGGGGGGTAAATGTTAATATTTAACATTATACATAGTTATTGTCTGTTTTTCACCTGTATTGTTATCATTCTTTAATTTAATATTATTTATTGTATCAGTATGCTGCTGCTGAAGAATGTGAATTTCCCATTGGGATTAATAAAGTATCTATCTATCTATCTATCTATCTATCTATCTATCTATCTATCTATCTATCTATCTATCTATCTATCTATCTATCTATCTATCTATCTATCTATGTCGCAGACTATGAGACTACTGCAAATATGCAAACCCAAAGTGCTCAGCTACATATGATTACCTTTGTGCCAGAAACTGGAATAAGCATTTCAAAAAGATTTAATTGATGTTTTTTAACTGACTTCCCACAGATGATATGTTGTGCTCAATAATTTGTTTCTTACGTTCTTTGTAATACGCTAATGGACAAAGGAGGAAGGTGAAGTTGACCTGATATAAAGTTTTGGAGTTTTTTTTTTCCAATGCATGTACCTGATTTATTATTTTCATACTAGCCAAGTCGCGGCGTACCATACGCTGCATAATTATGTATTAATGGGTGAACACTTCCTGAAAGACACAGTTGTCCAAATGGGGTGGGTTTGAGGATATGACTGTGAGTGAATGAAAAGATGGAACTCTGGAGAGAGCAATATACAATTGTCCGTGACTGAAAACTGGTTTTGGCAGATACAGACATATCTTTTTGAAAGTTTGGCCCTGTGTCTTATTAATTGTCATTGCAAAGGCCAATCTAACGGGAAATTGTCTGCGTGTAAAAGTAAAAGGCAAATTTGAATCTGATGGGGTCAGGGATATCCGGGGAATTTGTGAGGTAGGAGCTGCGATAGTTTTACACTCCAGTACATTGCGGTGAATGCTGGTAACAGTCAGTCTAGTGCCATTACAGAGACTTCTTGCTGGCAGGAGGTTTCTGAGAAGCATGATGACTGAACCTATTTTAATTCTGAGTTTATGCGGAGGCATGCCAGTGGGAGTAAGACTGTTAAGAATTTCTTCAGGGAATGAAACTTGATCTGCAGGATCGTCTGTGATGATGGAGTCAACGCTGGTGAAAGTTACTTTGTTGGTAGGGATAAGTTTCAATACTTGTTCATTAAGGTGTAGCGAGTCTTCGTTGGTGACACTTAATATAGCTCGCGTACTGAGTTGTTCCAGAGTCACAGTTGAGAAGTCGATGTCGCCATATAGTTGTTGAACGGGATCAGAAATAAAAGGAAAACAATGTGAAAGTAATGGACGTGGGAGGAGGGTTAGAGTTGGCGGGCGGGGCTCTGTTGTGCGTATCCCAGGACGCGGGAGGAGGGTTAGAGTTTATGCGGAGGCATGCCAGTGGGAGTAAGACTGTTAAGAAATTCTTTGGGGAATGAAACTTAATCTGTGGGATCGTCTGTGACGATGGAGTCAACGCTGGTGAAAGTTACTTCGTTGGTAGGGATAAGTTTCAATACTTGTTCATTAAGGTGTAGTGAATCTTCGTTGGTGACGCTTAATATAGCTCACCTACTGAGTTGTTCCGGAGTCACAGTTGAGAAGTTGATGCCGCCATATAGTTGTTGAACGGGATCAGAAATAAAAGGAAAACAATGTGAAGGCAATGGATGTGGGAGGAGGGTTAGAGCTGGCGGGCGGGGCTCTGTCGTGCATATCCCATGACACGGGAGGAGAGTTAGAGTTGGTGGGCGGGGCTCTGTCTTGCGTGCGTGCGTATCCCATGGTCGGGCGACTTGGTGGATTATATATAGAAAAGCAGCCGGAACCGAAAAGAACAATGAAAAGTCAACGTGGCTCAGAGGTGCATGTGGACTGTAGCAGAGACGAAAGCGACTAAGGCGGTGTTTAGTGAGGTGTTGCGTGCGGGCACATGAGCAGGCAGTGTGCATGCCTCGAGAGCGAGGGTGAACTCAGGAGGAGGGTTAGAGTTGGTGGACGGGGCTCTGTCGTGCGTATCCCATGGTCTCTGTCTTGCGTGCCATGGTCGGCTGCTTAGTGAATTGTTGGTGGGTGGGGCTTTGTGAGTTGCCAGGTGTGGCTCTGTCTTGAGTGCGTCTTGCTTGCCATGATCTTAGTGAATTATATATATAGATGAGATGATCACAATTTATAGTTACATGAGTATGCCTGGTGGGAGGTTTTGACATCCTGGGGGTTGTGAGGGTCTTAATTCAGTCTAACTTACCAAGCTCTCTGCTGGAACTATACTCATTAATATCTGCTACATTTGTGACTTAAAAAGTGCAACTCAGTTTCTAGATAGCATGCTGAAAGTCCCACATTAATTTAAATTGATTACTTCCATCTATCTACCCATTTCTAAACACACTCAATCCAGGTCAGTGGTTTTGAGGAGAGGAACCTGTCATGGCAGCATCAGGTGCAAGGTGTGGACACATCCTTGGCAGAATGCCAGTCCTTCACTGGGCACATATACACTTACTGACTCACCAAATAATCTAACACACACATCTTTGTAATGGATAAAGAAAAATGGGTTGTACCTTGAAAAATTCACAGGCAGAACATGCAGAGCTTCCGGGATTTAGGTAATAATTTAATCCTAGGAAAAGAACGGTGAGGTAGCAGCATTGACCCCTGTGATTTGGTCACTACTGCCAATACAACAAACAGACAAATGGAAAGAGGGCTAAATACTAAAATACTGAAACATTTAGTGTGGGAAAAAAAAACAAAACAATGAAACTGCAATCACAAAAGTGTTAAAATGTCTGACGGTGTTTGATGTTGAATGAATTTCTGTCATGAACTAGAGGTGGCTAGCATTTATTGAAGAATATGCCTTTGTATAAGCAACTGTAACAATAAAAGCTTTGAGTATCAACAGTGCCCATTATAGGCTAACACAGCAAAGAGAAGTGAAACCAAAAAAAATAAAATCAGTTTTGTCTTTCATAGCAATGGATCACCCTCTGCTGGTAATGTGTGCAATCGGCATGTTAAGTTATAGCTACACTTTTTACTATTTGTATTATATAAATGTTGGTGTTGTAAACCTGTCTTTCCTTTCAGAAAGGTCTGAGTTATTGTTAAAAGTGTAAAAAAAGTTTTGTGTTCTTACACATTGGTAACATTACAGCTGGGAAGTATGTTAATGAATAAATAACTTTTAATTCTTTGACCAAAAAAACAAATGCTGGCAGAACTAATTGCACATTAAATAGAGAGTAGGTGGTGCTTATTTTACCAATATCTCTGTTATTTATTCTAATACACTATTGGTCTTCTGGCAGTAGAACAAATGCACATTATGTACGAATAGCAAAAAGCTGCCAAAGCAGGTGGCCTCTTTGTGTTAGACATGTAACTTCAGAGAATTGGCATGTATGCAATTAAAAGGGACACTGCAAGGAATGTGTATATACTGGAGGCTTAGGAAAAATACAAAAAATAAATACAAAAAAAGACTATAAAAAATATATTGAATATCAGTGATACAAAAATAACTATTATAGTGCTCTCTCTCTCCACTAGAGATAGATAGATAGATAGATAGATAGATAGATAGATAGATAGATAGATAGATAGATAGATAGATAGATAGATAGATAGATAGATAGATAGATAGATAGATAGATAGATATGTAAGGCACTATATATGATAGATAGATAGATAGATAGATAGATAGATAGATAGATAGATAGATAGATAGATAGATAGATAGATAGATAGATAGATAGATAGATAGATAGATAGATATGTAAGGCACTATATGATAGATAGATAGATAGATAGATAGATAGATAGATAGATAGATAGATAGATAGATAGATAGATAGATAGATAGATAGATAGATAGATAGATAGATAGATAGATAGATAGATATGTAAGGCACTATATGATAGATAGATAGATAGATAGATAGATAGATAGATAGATAGATAGATAGATAGATAGATAGATAGATAGATAGATAGATAGATAGATAGATAGATAGATAGATAGATAGGGCCATTACTGTCATGTGTACAGAGTACAGTAAAATTCTGACATGCATGTGGCAATCAACATACAACATGTCACCATTCTTCAGCACCCTGATTTGTGAGTAGAATAACGTTACCTCAAAACTTCTGTCTTTCTTATCTGAAAGTCCAGTTATGACAGGAATTACATTTCCTTTAGTATCTACAACTAGTAATAACATAAGATAAAAACACTTCAGGCTAACTTGTCTACTTATCTTCAACACAAGTTATGATCAGTTTATTTCTACCTGTAACATTAAGAAAACTTACCAATACATAATATAAATCGCCAATATTTTGTTTAGTTTTACATAAAATGTATTTAAGTATTGTATACTAATAAACTCCCTTCACTTAAAATGATTCTTACCTTTAATGTCAGTTGAAGTTCAGGAGATACGCGTATAAGTAATCAAAGATGATTCTGCTTGCAACATATTCAGAAAAAGTGAGTGAAATGTAGAAAGAGAAAGAACAGTAACATTATTAAGAAATGTATTTAGCAAACTAATAATTTTATTGTATTTTTCAGGGGGCACACACTCCTTATTTATTTATGTTTTTTAAAACCTATTGCCAGCCCAAAAACGTACACACCCACCCACCATAAAACAAGTATCTAAGAACACATTTCTTAAACATTACAGGAAAAATTGCACTTAGTTTGATTTTTAATGTTGGTTTAAATTTGTGAAATAAACAAATATTAAGGCAAAGGAAAGCATAAAAAACAAGAGTCCCTTGTATAACAAGCTCATGGGTAGGTTTACTTGACAATGGATGGAGACTTGGCTTTTCAGATTTGTGCAGATAGTGTGGTTCCTAGAAAATATGTAAAGGGTGGGTGTCTCACTGAAATCCAAAAAGACAGCACTCAGATGTTAAACCATTGTGGTGGACAGTCAGATAGCAAGAAGTGGGTTCTGGTAGCTGCACTTGTTATCATCTTATTACAGTGTACATAACAGTAATGACATTAAAAACTCTATAAAATATAGTCTGTAAGAATTAACCTAATACAGTTATCCTATTCTGCTGTCTCCTGTACCCCGAATGTTCTGTCAAGTACTTGGTGATATAAAAGTCCTTATGGCAGACCTTTGGCTCTGTCCTGTTGGATGGTTGGTCTCTATTCAGTTTACCTTTATTGTACTGCTGGGGTTTAAATTCTGTTTTGTTAAGTTCAATGTCATTGTATGGAACGTTTTTTTTATTTGTTGCATAAGTTTGACTTGATTGAATGGAGTGTTATTTTCTTCCAATAATATTAAAAAAAAGGGTTTACAAGAGCAAATTACTACATACAAGGCATGAAGTTAAATACAAATTAATGACACGTTTACATTTAAAAGGCACAACATCATATAGCTCACATGGTGGCTAATATTCCTAGACTAGGCCTGAACATTCTATATGTGTGCACAATTCTAAGATATCTAAATGTGAAAATATATAAATAGACAAAAATGCCACAAACTGCAAAGTAGTTCAAAGCATAAATCATATTGACATACAAATTAATATGTTTGCTGCACATTACATTTCATCAGATCATTTTTTCTGTACTGTGGTGGGCTGGTGCCCTGCCCAGGGTTTGTTTCCTGCCTTGCGCCATGTGTTGGCTGGGATTGGCTCCAGCAGACCCCCATGACCCTGTAGTTAGGATATAGCGGGTTGGATAATGGATGGATGGATTTTTTCTGTAATTAGCATCACAAAACAGGACACCAACAGAATGGTGACCCTTTATTTTTCTTCTTCTTCTTCTTCTTCATTCTGTTATATTGGTTAGCACTGCTGACTCACAGCTTCAGAGTTTTGGATTTGTATCTGGGATTTGTGTACTCCACATGTCTTTGTGAATTTATTTTGAGGTTATTTCTGTTTTCCTTTCATATCCTAAAGCTGCTAAAAATATTTTAATTGAGTGTACCTTTATGAGTCAGTGTAGATTTGGGTTAGGGTTAGGGTTTGTTGTAAGTTTGTGATGGTGTTAGGGTGCATTGATGTGCTGTGGGGCAGACTGGCATTCTGACCAGGGTTGGTTCCTGCCTTCAGGTTGACAATACCAAAAACAACCCTGAACTAGATTGGGTGGACATGAGAATTGATGAATGGATAATAATAATAATAATAATAATAATAATAATAATAATAATAATAATAATAATACACACTCTGACTACACATCCCTGTAATGGAAAAAGTGTGTTCAGAAATTAATGAAGGCATAAAAAAATGTATAATAGGAATACAGGAGAGGCTTCAGATCTCGTCATTCTTAAAACATAGGATCACGATAAACAGTAATATATTAATTTTTTAAAATAAATTAGAAGAACTCCATAAACAACAACTGGTGCTGCTGACTTTCACCTACTGGGGCCGGGGCTCCTTTTCTACCTTAGGCACTGTGTCCCTGTCTCTGAGCTCCAGCACCCTCTTACATCCCAAGGAAGTGGCAGTTAATCAACTGGTATCTGAACACTGGGCTGATGTGGGTGAATGTGCACACAAGTGTGCCCTTCAATAGCCTGGCATTGGCTCTCAGCCCTTCTAAGAATTAGGTTCCTGTAACTCAGTAGTTGAAATGGTTGGACTGAACAGATGGACAGTTCTTCAAAAAGTATCTTTGATCTCTCAAAGATTTTGTTCATTCAGTTCATTGGTAGCCAAGCTGAGGCCAATAGGATGCAACCACAGGGAGATTTCTGAAGATCTTTTTTTTATTTTCAGTTTAACCAAACAATCTTTTGTCCAAAACTGAAAATGGACTGAAAAAGCACAGTAACAATAAAACAAATAAACTATCAATTGCTTTTAAAATAATGAATAAAAGCTCTTCTCAGAACACAGAAACAAGTAAAATTCAGATATTACTTGTAATGGGAGTTTCTGAAAATGTACAGATAAATACTTATAAATATAAATGTAGCTGTGGTGTGTAAACCTTTGAACAGATTAAAGAAGACAGTGGCACAATATATGTTTTGTCTTTATATACAATCCTCACAGATTTATTCCTTCACACCTTAAACTGAGGTTGGCTCGTTCTTCAGCTCTGAGAGGACATTACTTTTGTAAGCCTGATGTATTTACTGTTAAAGTGGGTAACAAAATGGAGATGTGAGTCTTTATAAACATGACCAGCAAAAACAGCATAACCAGTATAAGCAGTGGTGGTCCAGCTGTTTTCAAAGGTCAGTGCAGTCACCACACTATAATATAACATGATATTATCAAGGACACTTCCAATTCAGGGGCTTAGGGGTCCACAGCCTATTGCAGCAGCACCAAACACAAGGCAGGAAACTGCCCTGGGCAAGTCAAAATCACATGCACATCTACAAGAGGCCATATTGGAACCTTCAATTGCCATATGCATCTTTAGGATGAAAATGAAAATACTGTATATGGAGAAAAAGCTCTCAAAGACACAAGGAGAAATCCACAAAGACCTGGCATGGCATAGATCCATGCAGTAGCAGTGCCAACCACTGTGCCACTTTCACTGTCCTCTGCAATATATATAAATTAAAGACACTACCATCTTGCGCCACCACCATCTACTCAAAGCACCGTGATGTTCCAACAGTGATGGATTAAAAGCCAGAAGTCTGCATGACCACCATCATCAAGTCCTTCTGTGAGAATCCTAAATACAAAGAGGACTATTTCATTTATGTTAGGTAGAATGCCCAGAGGGGACTGGGTGGTCTCGTGGCCTGGAACCCCTGCAGATTTTATTTTTTTCTCCAGCCATTTTTTTTCTGTCCCCCCTGGCCATCGGACCTTACTCTTACTCTGTGTTAACTAATGATGTCTTATTTTAATTTCTTATTTTGTCTTTTATTTTTCTTTTCTTCTTTATGTAAAGCACTTTGAGCTACGTTTTTGTATGAAAATGTGCTATATAAATAAATGCTGTTGTTGTTGTAGGAGAAATACTGCATTTTCTTAAGCGCACTGTTATTTTTATCACCTATAAAAGATATCAAATGTGGTAAGGTAGATAGTGGATACTTAAAATTATAGCTGACATACAGGATGATGAATGTTTCAAGTAACCTTCATTTGTATATTTTCACAGGAGCAGACACTAGCCCCAGTCAAGCAGGTAGGTGACAGTGTTCAGTCCTTAAGTTTATAGCTTCATCAAGTGGCAGATACCAGTGACATGTAGAGGTCAGTAAAAAACGAAAGTTTTTTTGTGAAGAAATATTTATAAAACATGTGACAGACATTGCACAGTTGTGTGAACAGAAATTTGTTTTAATATAGAGAGAAACTTGCCAGATATAGGCCTGAATGCTGCTTCTTGTCTTTTAGTCTTAATAAAGATACATAGTACTACAGTTTTAGTATCTCCTAACACATCTTATTAGTTTGTCTTGTATTCTTGATTGCTTTGTAAAGCTATAAATTGGATCATACTTATGATGAATTGATTGATATTTCCAAGATAACCCCAAGGTCCTAAATTCTATTGAAAGCCAAGTTTAAAAATAAAAGAAAATACTTATAAGGATTTTCGGTCAGGTTCTTTAGTTTCCTCCTACATCCCAAAGATGTGTTAAGCTAATTGTCAACCCAAAATCAGACCTGTGTGTGTGTAACCGGACCCTGTAGTTGACTTATGTACAGCCAGGGGGCAAATGCTGTCTATGATAAAGCCTGGCCCCCACTGTTAACCAGATTAAGCAAATTTAAGAAGGTTTTCATGTGTTGAATATATAGTATGCTTTATTTCTATATTATATGGTAGTATTAGAAACAGAAAACACTTTGTAGCAATGTCTCTTAACCTTTGCATACATTTTCACAAAGAGCCTCACTGATGTTTGACTTGAAACTAACCGACTTAATGTATCCTTTGTGTTTTTGTAGAATGTGGCCATTGTTACAAGATTGATCCTGGGACAATGGCAGGCATTATTATTGGAGACATTTTCATCACAATCCTCATTGTCATCTCTGTGTATTATTGTGCTAGTCAACGGAAGGCCAGAATGTTACGAGGTACATTCATTTGATTTTTCAAGTGCCAAACAGACAGAAGTTGTCACGCAAATATGACTCAAAGATTTTTGACCTTACAAATTTGGTAACTAAATAAATACAAATTATGAGGTTTTCTTCCTAGTTTTGATGAGGTTTTTCATGAGAAAATATTCCAGCATAGTTGAAAGCTAAACCATTCCCTTCTGTATTTCTTATTGGGTTTAGCTTTACTGTATTTGTGGCAGAATTAGACATCTATTACAAATGCTATACACCAAAAAACAAAAAAGTCAATGAAGGATGAGAGAGCTAACACTGCACGTGATTACAATTCACAATTTCATTGTTTCTGGGGTAGTACTGTGGCCCGGTGGTTCTAATGGATCTCAGCTCCAACAAGCTGGTCTTGAATTACAGGTCTGGACACTGTACGTCTGCTCATTTCCCGCTTGCTACATGCTGCATAATGTCATTTTCACTTCATTATATGAAAATTTAATTTAAATACATTGTTAGGTTCTAACCAGACACTGTTGGCTTACAGTCGACAACTCCAAGGGTTTTAGATTACATGACTGTATCAATGGTGGGTGTAGAAAATTCCACCTACTAGCCAGCAATGTTTTATAACCAAAAAAATTCTATCTAGTAGAATGTAATGGAAATGTCTAAGACATCAAGTGAAGAGTAAAAGAGAACATTAAAATCCCAAGCGATGATTATTACTAAATATGGTGATTGTGGGATGTGGTCAGGTGAAGAAATGATAGGCTTCCAGAAGAAAATATGGTGTGCCAACCAGGAAATTGTTAATAAACAGCAAAATCAGACAAAACAAAACACTAGATGATATTGCACTGGTCTCTAGGCTTCAAAGTATGAGCGTAAAGCTCAGCAGCTAGGTATGTATTAATGTCAATTTGATTGTCAGCCCTGTCCGATGGGTCACTTTTGCCAAAAATGACATCTCCTTCCAGGAAGCTAAGGTTCTTATGGACACGGCAGAGTCAGGTGCCCTCACTGGGCAGTTTCTCAGTGCTGCAGGGAGAGAAGGAGAAGACAGTGTTAGTGATCACATTCCCTCTCATCCTGGTGCGTTATTATTATCAGTATGTTGCTGCTGGAGTATGTAAATTTCCCCTTGGCGATTAATAAAGTATCTATCTATCTATCTATCTATCTATCTATCTATCTATCTATCTATCTATCTATCTATCTATCTATCTATCTAT
This sequence comes from Erpetoichthys calabaricus, assembly GCF_900747795.2. NCBI lineage: Eukaryota > Metazoa > Chordata > Cladistia > Polypteriformes > Polypteridae > Erpetoichthys > Erpetoichthys calabaricus. The sequence continues at coordinate 26,257,470 of NC_041410.2, read as the reverse complement.
CTATCTATCTATCTATCTATCTATCTGTCTGTCTGTCTGTCTGTCTGTCTGTCTGTCTGTCTGTCTGTCTGTCTGTCTGTCTGTCTGTCTGTCTGTCTGTACCTTGATAGAGCCCGTAAGGAGATCCTCCGATGTTCATGCATGACGGGTGCTATTAAAAAACAGGGGATGGACAGACTGTATTCCTTTCATGAAATCGGCCCTGAAGATGATTATCTTATCTCTGTATACTTAAAGTGATTTATGAACTGCAATTGCCTTAACGACTCCTCTTCTGACTTCCTTGCAGATGAAAAGGTGTACATGAACATGCCAAACAGGGATAAGTGGCCCAATATGAAAGCATGAAGTTATTCATCATTTGACACACCTTAGCAGATCAATACAAAGAAGAAAGGGTGAAAAAAGACAGAACTAAGCATTTGTTTTTTTATTTTATTGTCATCCTGTTATAACATTCATGTGAGTCACAGTTGCATGATTTGTTTTTTCCTTTTAATCAGTGGTTAAATTGGAATGCTCAGAACTTTATCACGGCACATACACTTCCCAACATGTGAAGCTGAAGGGTAGCACATGTTCACCTAAAGAAGCCCCTAACCCCCCCATGGACAAATCATTCCATCCGTTTAATCATTCAGAATGTCACTCTGTAGGCACCTGGGGTCCCATCTGCAGATAGTTCTGATGCTTCCTGCCGCCCCTGGATATATAAATAAATTCAGACATGGATGGATGCGGGTATTTTCTAAGAGTAAGATTTTTTTTTTAATGTGTGTCTTGTTGTATATGTATGTTTTAGAAATGTTTTATCTTATTAACCTTCTGTGCATTTTTGAAAATAAAGTTCTCAAAGTGGCTCTTCAGAGCAATGTCATAGGGAAGCCATTTTCATTTCTCAAAAGAACCATCAATAAGAAGTTCCAGAAAAGAACATTTATTAATTTAGATTCATTACAAATTCCATAAATTAACCATGAACAGATGGTAACATATTTACGAAATACCAATTGTTTTGTGTTTTTATAAAGGTTCTCTCTGCAAATGATCACACAGGCTAAGTAAGTTCAGGTCCTCTTGATCTGTTGTATCCTGTAAGAGAGCCTACTGTACATTAGAAGTTCCTCTTTCGTCCACAGATTAGGAACCTTTTCAAGCCCAAAGAACCAAATTCACATGCAGAGAACACTTGCCAGAATACAATTTGTTCTTTGTCAAGCAATGGTGCTACAAGGAACCATATAAACCCAGGAAAGTGCCGTTAGAGAACCATTATTTTTAAGAGTGCATAGAAAGCAATTGAATAGAGGATAAATGGATGAGGGTTTGCTTTTAATTTACAAAAAAATCAAGTGTAAATGAGAAACTGAGATGAACCGTGCGTTATATTCTTCATGAAATTGTCATTATTTATGGTTAATAAATAAACTGTCTGACCCACTTGTAAGGATATATAATGTATAAATTTGTTTTGTAATGTTGTTTGTGATTGCCTTATAACATGCTTATCTGTGGATGTATAAAGCAAGTGTAATAAGTTACCTTATTACATTCAAAGTGCAAAAGAATACCTTACAAAGGAAATAAATGGACAAATATGCCAAATGTCATCAGAGTAATATTGAGTTTATTAAGTGTAAATGAAATAAAAATTAATGCTGCATGGATTAAGTGGGGAGAGGAATTTCTTGCTTTATTCTGTTATGAATGAACTGTACATATAAGGAACTGACAAATGTATATGGAAATAGCTTGGAAATAATAAATAATTGTGAAAGCATATCAAAAACTGTCATTGGTCCAATTAAAAACAGCTTGAGGGGTTCATGGTGAAACTGGCATAAAGATACAGTACATGCTTTTACTGCCATCATACGAACTTCAGTTCTGGACTCCTTACCTTTAAGCTGAATCACAAATTTGAATATTAAGAATTAAGACATTTGTCTTAAAAAACTAAGTGTTGACCTATACAGATTAACTGCTGTAAAATAAATAGACCTTGACACCAAAAGAGGTTTGTGGCAACCACCTTTATACTTGAATAAGGCTGCAATAATGGAGCTTTGTCAATACAGAAGTGTGCAAGTTGAGTTCCAAACAGAAAACTGAGTAACAATGTAACAATGGAAGATGACCAGATTTTAAAACAGGTGAAGTGACATCATCTGGAGCTGGAACCGGAATTTCTCCTCTTGGGCCCGGAATTGATGTCATCGGGCCGGGTGCCAGGAGTGACATCATCGGAATCAGGCAGAATCGTGTCTGGTCTACTGAGATAGAAAGAAAGGTTTATTGCACCCCACCACCCCCTGGCCTGGAGTGGAATTACCTTCTTTTCTTCTTTTTAGCTGCCTCCCATGCACACGTGTGTGACACTGCTTAGCTGCATTTTTACAATTTGAACACAGGCAGATGAAGTAACTAGGTCAGAAGTGACGATATAAAGAAGTCATTGAGCCAAAACTGCTCACGTTTACAACACAGCACCAAAAATGGATTAGCATAATTAGGGGATAATTTTAAAATATATTTTTTAACAGCTTTAAAAAATGATTAAAGTCTTCATTATAAGGAGGTAGAGGTGTGATGGTTAGAGATGTTGCCTCATTGATCACAGTGACAGGAAGAATAACCAGAGTACCAGTAGTCATAGTGGACTCATCACTATCAACTGCCCGACAGTGTTCAGAAGCCATTAAGAAGGCTAACAGAATGTCAGGGTATATAGCGCCCCTGATGTGTAGAGTACAAGTCAAAGGACATTATGTTCAAGCTTTTTAACACACTGGTTACACCTCATCTGGAGTACTGAGTACAGTTTTGGTTACCAGGTTACAAAAAGGACATTATAGCATTAAAAAAAAGCCCAGAGAAAAGTGATTTGGCTGATTCAAGGGCTACAGGGATGAGTTATGAGGAAACTGTATGGACAGTTCTTTGTTGTAATAAAACACTTTATTATGATTACAAAACTGTAGTCGTTGGTTCTGAATAATACTATTAGTTGCTCGAATTTATATTGCTGTCCTCCAATTAGGTCATACTCAAGTCTGGAAGCAAAGTGTGGCATTGCGATTAAGACTTTGGACTTAAAACCCTGAAGTTGTGTGTTCAATGCTGTGTTCCAGCTCAGGGGCTAGCCTGTGTCTGTCTGACTTCAGATCAAAATGGTGATGTAAACTGTGAATTTTAGTGAAAGCTGCAGTGTTATACTTTCTATTAGCACTTCTATATATTTGTGTCTCATTAAGTCAGTTGTACCCACAGTACTGTCCAACCTCTATCCGTGGACATGTCTCTACAATGTTTGAATGCACAAAATACTGCGTAATGCATCATTCTCAATTGCTATTTATTCCAATGGTGCAAGCACAACAAAGGTTTTCATGGATGTGTCCATATTGGTTTTCTGAATGTTTTACTACAACACGATTAACTAGGGTGTGATTTCATTCCCATCCTCGACTTTCAAGGTAAATGGACTGCAACACCTGTCCTGCTACTGACACTGTGTGACCACAAGAACGTCACTTCATCTGCCTGTATGCCAACTGGAAAAACTAAACAAATGTAACCAATCGTATCTCAAATGTTGTAAGTCAGTTTTGAAAAAGGCATCAGTCCAATAATAAGCAAAGAGATATTGCAAAGCATAACATGCTTTCAAACCAAATTCTCAGTTTTGACTCCTTGTTACCTTAGTTGTACTGTATCTCATGTCTCCATTTTGTCTAAAACTGTTTCTCCTAAGGAGTTTTAGGAGAAACATCTGTGACAAATCCGGTTCTTAAATGAGAATCTCTTTTAAGTCTCATGAGGCATTCAAGACGAACCTTTTTTTCCAATGGGTTTGAAAATGTCTGGTGTGGCTGAATACGAGCGCCATTAAGTCATGGAAATAACTAAATGGCTTCACTAATGAAAATAATTGGTTTCTAACTACAAAATTAGTTGGATTTTGAGGTCCATGTCTTAGTTGGTCATATTGGCTTTGCTTCTCATTTTTGTTTTAGCTGCAAGTTAATAAAAAATAAACAACTAGGGATTTGAGTCTTAACAAGCAATTCAGTTAAATTACCCAAAAGCAGTCTGTTCAAGCAGCAGCAGTAACTGGTGTGATGGACGGCCGTCAGCTCAACCTGTCCGACACATCCAAGACACTAGATGGAGACTTCCCTGCAGCTTAGAGGTGCCCTGCATTCCCGCAGGGCACCATGGGAGATGGAGTTCGGCTTCACAGCCCTGCTGGGTGCCGTGGGTGCTGCTGTGTGATGCTGCAGGGAGATGCAGGGATTTTTATTTCCCATATAGCCCGGAAGTACTCCCTAGTCACGGGAATGGAAGAACAGAAGTACTTCTGGGCTGAAGAAAAATGTAATTCTTCATCTGACCCAGAAGTGCTAATGAATCTCATGGACAGAAGGACAGGAACACTTCCGGGTCAAGAATTATATAAAGGATTATGGAAGACCCAGCAAGAAAGCCGGAGTTGGGAGGGAGTGTGACAGAGCTGCTGGGAGGAGAGGAGGAATATTATTGTATCATTGATTATTGATTTGTTTATTATGGTGATGGAGATGCTTGAAAAGCACATTATTCCAAGAAGAAAAGAAATTAAAATATTCCTGGTGGTTTTACTTGGTGTCCTGGACTTTTGTCTGCAGGGTTTGAGGAGCAACAGCGCCCTCTAGTGTCACACTGGTACTAATGGAGTAAGTGGAAGGAACGAAAACAGGCAGTCGCTGTGGCCTTCCAGGATCTGACTGTGGCACCCGTGATTTAGTTTGACTTTCCACACTCTTCTGTACACACATACACCTCAAAGCCGTCAGAACAGGTTTTCAGTGCCTTACCTTTCTGGAATGCCTCTGTGGGAATTTTTTTATATGTTTCCCCTATTAAAATTTCAGAGTAATTTAAATTGTTTCCATTCTTCTTTTTGTTAATTAAACTATCAATCTATGTTCAGACCCATTTATCCAGTTACTCTTTTCTGATCTGGGCAGGACCTATCTAGACAATCTTGTCAGCAAGGAAAAAACCAGACCTGGAAGAGACCCACTCTCACACAGGCCACACTAACTCCTACTAGGCCAATTCATAGTAGCCATTTACTTTAATCTGTACGTCTGCAGGATATGGAAGAAATGATAACATATCTGGAGGAAAAAAAACATTCAGACAAGAAAACCACACAGCCAGGATTCTAACTCTTCAGGTCATCAGTAGCATAAAGAGATTAAAAAAGCATATGTGGAAGCATAAAATGGTCAAAACATTACTGCACAGTATTTGGAGCAAATCTTGTACGCCATCAAATAATTCACCGTAGAAATTGCAAAAATAAATTCATAGTAAGGCTGAGAGACAAATAAATCCATACTTGCATAAAAATGAGGTTAAGCAAGTCATGAGTTAGGCTTCCTCTAAATGAGTGGTGTGAGCATTTTGGCTTAAAATAACTTGTGGAAGGAAAATATTGCGGGTTGCTATGGCAACAGCTGACCAAGTGTGTGTCACATCTAGATTCCTTTCTTTCAGAAATGTATCAGTGAAGATCAGGTCATTTTAAAGCACATAAATAGTACATCATGATTGCCTAATTAATAAGAAATCTCTCATGTCCTTCTGAACGCTCAGATGTCAGTTACATATTGGGAGGTCCTGCTTTCTACTCTTTTGTCCCTGTACAGATTTCAGGAGTCCAGTGACCCAACACAGATACCTTTTGGTTTCAACTTAAGTATGAAGAAAGACATAATCTGGACCAAGTCTGCCACTTTGCAGATTCTGTCTTAGGGGTTTACGTATAAACACCAGGCTAGGACATGGAGAACTTCATAAAGTATGGTTGGCCAGTGGCCATCTTAATGCATGGACACGCTGGGCAGTTGCCCGGGGGCCCCATGCTAATCTATGTATGTTGTGATTTGCTAAGTGGTTGTGGAGGTAGGGGCCCCAGTGCACTGCTTTGCCCGGGAACCTATAATGCTGTTAAGACAGCCCTGAGTGGCGAAAATCATACAAAAAGATTGGGTCAGTTCAGTAATTTGGAAGATGTGAGATGGAGTTACTTCTTAGCCTATGAAAGTCTACTGGTGTGCTGACTACGCATGGCAGCAGCAGAATATAGTTAGAAAAGGAATTGTAGCTGTAACTGTCCCTTTTCCAGAATCTCAAAATCAAATAGTTACTTAGTTGGCAAGGTAGGATGCAGCATGAGTCAAATGCGAAACAAAATTAATTCCTCAGTCTAAAAAAGTTTGTTTTAAAAAGGTTTAGTGAAAAGTTAAAAAAAGGAACAAATCACAAAATTCAGAAAAAATTTATTACACACAGAATAAAAGGCAAAAAGGGAAAAAAGGTTTCTTCTCTGTTTCATTACGATCTTAGCTTTTTATGTTATACTTCAGTTACTTTCTATACTTAAAAATTGTGTTACTTTTCTATGGTAAACTTGCATTGGTGTCACTTCAGTACATTCAATGCATTCAATACGTTCAGTATGGTCTGAAACTGTTTGCCCTCCACGCCATACCATTTACAAGGCTGAACTAGTCTATAGTCGGAGTGACAAGAAATAATTAGAATATTCCACTTACAAGTTAGCTTGTAGGGGTTATAATAGTACATCCCTCAGTACCGCCGCTCCCTATACGCAGAGTACGCAGCCTGCGTAGGGCACCAACTCCCAGGGGGGCACCATCCCAGCTGCTCAAAAAAATCGTTTTTATATATTATAATAATAAATTAATATTAATAATATACATATACAAATAAACAAAAATATAAACGTATATATTGCATTTTACGGTGAACGCAGAGTAGGCTAAGCACACGTGATGACGTGCGCGCCCTCACCTCTGTTACGGCTGCCTAATATTTGGGGGAGGGGGCACAAAAGTAAATTTCTGCTTAGGGCACCCATTTGGCCAGCAGCGGCCCTGACATCCCTGACAGTGACGGGCAGGTGGTCCTCTTGGGGAGCCACCCACAAGACACAAGGCACATTATACAGGCATAAAAAACAAAACAGATAATTAACAAAAGTAACAATTACATAAATAAATGACACAAAAATTAACGAAAAGGACATAAAACAAGGATTTGAACCCCAGCCATTTAGCTGTTGTGATTATTATAATGCACTCTAATCAGGAATATTTTAAAAAGATATGGAAGGTTAACTGAAACCTCTTTATATATAAATAAAACTCTTTAACATTTAGGAAATCTCTGTTTATAATGACTGACAATGGACTACAATTTTTGTTCATTTATTGAGCTACCTTTTAAATATACTATGAAATTCATGGGTAACCTATTACTAATTAAAGACAAGAGTAAGTTTATAAAACAACAACTGCATGTACCTCTGAGATACTCTTAACATGTTCTAATGAGCACTAGTTTGTACACTACGTTTACTGAAGCAATCAACTTAAAACAATTGGGTATGTTTCATTTCTTTTGAAAAATGAAGTGAAAATGGTTTTAAAAATGTACTTATTGCAACAAAAGAAGTTTAAGCAGAAAACAAAATTAAAACTGCTTACAAAGAAACCATAGCAAAAACTTATCAGATCAGATCCAGAAAACAGTCTAATTTATTTTTCATTATACAGCAGCAAACACCCACGACAATTGTCCATGAATAAGTCCCAGTGCAGCAGTAATGGAAGAAGTGGTATGGAGTAAAAGATGATGAACCCAGGAACAGCTTTCTGTAAATTCTGATGTGGCGAGGGGTGTAAATTGCGGAGTGCTCCCTTTGATGAAGCACGATGACCAATCCAACACTACTCAAATGACAGGCAGGCATGTCTGGTATTCTCTGCCTGGAGTTTACATGTTTTCCTTCTGGATTTCCACAGTGTGCTCCAGTTTCCTTCCAAAGATATGCAGATTTGGTGACACTAAAATGACGCTAATGTATGTGAGTCCTTGTATTCACCTTCCGATGAGCTGATGCCCGTCCAGGGATTGTTTCAGCCTCGTGCCCAATGCTTGCTGGAATGGACAAATCCCTGGATTGATGGATTTAATCATTAAACATCCTTTTCAGAGATATTGCAGTAAGGTGTCATCAGAATTTAGTGGGTGTTCCAGGCAATTCACAACAAAGGAAAACCTTACACTACCACCTGGTGGATTCCTCCAGAAAGTATGTGCGCAAGTCTAAACAGTAAAACTCTTGCGTAGCAGAAGCATACGCTGCAGCATGCGTCACGTGAAATATAAACCCGGCCTAATATGGGCCACTCTATGCCTTCTTAGTATACGAGATTGGATTACAAACCTTTTCTTGTTGATGTGTGTCATCATGTTGGATTATCTGGCTTAATAGAATCCTTGCTTTGTTCTCCGACTTTGATTTTTGTTAAGCAACTCTCAGTTTTGGTGAAATATAGGAGAGACTTTTGGTTAAAGAATCTGGGCTTGGCTCCTGTTCTTGCACTGATGATAAAACTCATCTGGCCTTTTAACCTTATTTTTATATGTTTAGATGGAATTAAACACTTACTGTATCTTCTCTTGTAGTAACAAACAAACATTCTATGTCTGTTCTCTTCCAATCAGTTACCATTCTCTGCTCCCCATTCTTGATTTCCCTTCTATTTACCATTTGGACATACCTATACACTACATAGTCACCTTTCGAATTATACCATAACTGATATTTTGCTAAATCACTTTCCTTTGCTGTTTCAACGTGACAGTTATACCTTGGAAGGTTTATGACAGCCTTTTTCCACCTTTAGGATGCTGGACTAATGGATCAACCACCAGGCTGCATACCACCAGGCTGCTTATACCACACGCTGCATGGAATACTGTACACTGTCTTCAGTGCAGATTTCTTGCTTTTGGCATTAAAAAGGGCAGTCTGCAGAGTGTTGGCAGGTTTATGGGCTATTTTGATGTATGCATGCCCAGCTGTATATGTATATGGGACAAACATATAAAACACTTTCAACACACACACAAGAACATTGCAATGCTGTCAGAAGGAAGGACCCCTAGTCTTTGATATACACACATACAAGTTCAACCGGACACACATTTAACTGGGACACGGTGTAAGTAAAATTCAGGGCTAATATTAGAAGTGCCAGAGAGCTGGCTGAGTCATGGTTCAAAAATGAAAACACCATTAACAAACATTTGGACCTGAACCCAGCATACGCAGGCTTAAAAAGAAGAACACCTAAATAATAAAAAGACTTTATGACCAACACCCTCTGAATCCCAACTGACTGATCTACCTTGCACCAACACCCCCTCAATTGCTATATATTGCCTAAACAATTTCTGCTGATGATAATACCTGGTAAGTTGTCAAATGCTTAGGAATAAAAAGCTAAGATACGTGATTCATTTTCACCCATTATGGATTACTATTGTAGCGGATGGCCGGGGCCCTTGCCTGGCTGAAACGCCACTATACTGCAAGGACTAGGGTGAGAAAATATATCCAGAGCTGTACCGATAGATGGCAGCCCCCCTAGGTTGCAGCGGTGCCTAGGAATCCCACAGGGCTCCATGAGAGTTGGAATTTGGAGCAGCCCTGTTGTGCTCTGTGGGCGCCACCAGGGGGTGTTGCAGGTACTGTTGAGAATTGTGTGGTAGCACTTTCACCACACCCGGAAGTGATGTCGGAAGGAGGTCGTCATACACCCGGAGCACTTCCAGTTGCCCTAAAAAAAGGAGCCAGCCACACTACAAAGCTTGCGGAAGGAGGATGAGGAGGAGGAGGAGTAGTGGAGGCAAAGAGGAAGAGAAAAAGAGAGAGAGAGAAAGAATAAGAAAAGAAAGATAGTGCTGTAGACTGTGCTACTGCGTGCTTTGTACTGTGCTGTGCAGTGGGGATTGAGACAAAAGCATTTCCCCACTGAAATAAACGTGTGTTGTGCTGAACTTGGGCTCTGCGGCTGGTGTAACTGGGTTTTGTGGAGCTGTACACCCCATGGTGGTCACACTAGCTACAAATATTCCTACTGTATTATAGACCTTCGCTTCCATATATACATTGTGAGAAGCAGCCCGGACACAGACAGACGGATATCGTTACGTCACCCAACACACGTTTATTATTTACAATATTTACAGTTCAGTGCACAAACCCAGTGCCTCCAGCAGCAATCCCCCAAAGTCCAGGCCTCTCCTTCCAGTGCCTGTTTCCTTCAGGCCGCCTCCACTCCTCGCCTCCAAGACTTACGTCCACCTCCGCCCGACTCCAGTCATCGTTTGCAGGGAGGCGGCCCCTTTTATTCACGCCCGGATGGGCTCCAGGTGCTTCCCAACTCTCCTCCGCAGACACTCCCCTGTGTGGCGGAAGTGCCGGTTGTGCTCCCGGAAGCCCTCCAGGTGTCCTCAGTCTTCTTCCCCCCAGCACTACCAGGTGTGACGGAAGTGCTGAGGTCCAGGGCTCTCCAGGCACTGGGGCGCCCCCTGGCGGTGACCACGGGCCCCTACAGGGTTGAGCTTCTCATCTCTGTACCCGTGGCCCCCAAAGGAACCAGGGCGGTCACCCCCTCGTGGTCTGGAGGAGGCATGAGCCCTCCTCCTGTCTTCCTGGGCGTGCCACAACATCTATATATACTTCAAAGATTAATTGTAACTTATGAGTGCACTATTAGGTAATTCGCCTACCACCCTCATCATCAGCTACTCTTTCACAGTATAGTTTCATTTTAAATTACTCCAGTCCTATGTTGCTTATTGTAAGTTCAGTTCTTCTTTTCTGCATAAAGCAAAATTTTGCACTCTTTTATTACTAATGACTCTGGCTCCACAAATGATTCACCGTCTGTCCACATGTACGTAAAGGCGCAATGTGTGACTTTACAATTGGGTATGCCAGCAGTTTGGCTCGTTCAAACTGGAACAATATTTTCGAACCATTATTGTGGAATAATGCTTCTAATTCTTAAAGGTGCATGGTGGACCCAAGATATGAATTATTAATTACTCAGATTATAATTAAATTCCTTGCTGTTTCAAAGGGAAAAGTTAAAGGGTCAAGGTTGTGCAGAACTTTCAAAAAAGACTATGGTGAATTTGGATTAGTGATTTGGTTTTGAATTATGATTGATTGTTCTCCGGATCAGAGACATTTATGCCTTTAGGTAGATCGACAAACTTTTATCTCCTGATGTGTTTTCCTTGCCATTGTGACCTGCCATCTTGGCAGTACAATGAGGACCTATCAATCAGGGCCTAGCACATATCTCTGAAAGAAACTCAAAGCAAATGTTGTGGGAATAGCTGAATGGTTCTGTGGTCTTGGCATTTGATACAATTAATTAGCAGGAGCTTTTAGAACCACAGACAGTTTGCACTTTCTTCCTGCGTCTTCATGGGTTTTTTGTGGGTACTCTGGCTTTCCTCTCACATCTCAAAGATACCACTAGACCTCCAAATGGTTTTTACCCTTGGCTAAATAAACTGTTATCTCCCACATAATTTATCTGCTTGATTTGTGATCGAGAATCCATTATAGTAGCACTAGCTCTACCAATAAGTCAGCATTACTGTTTCAGTTTTTCTGTAGATGAGGCACTTTGATCGGCTGCTATTACTTGGTGTGTGTCATAAATATTGTAAGGTTATATGTGATATTTGATTTTAGTTTGGTATGGTATTTATTTCTTATTAAAAGGGCACTACTTTGTTTAATAGTTTCTGTCTGCTCTATTGTCGTACAGTGTATTGTATGGGTGCTGTTTTCTCCACCAGTGAAACTATTGACTTTCATTGTACAATAAGGCATAATAGTAGGAAATTAAACTGAACTGAATCAAGATATGGAAGTTATGTTAATTGGTGACACCAAACTGAAGCTTCTATGAGTTAGGATAGGTGTATGGGACTTCCTTATGATAGTTTGGGTCCCTGTTTGGGGTTAGTTGTACTCGGTGCAGTCAGGACTGGCTATTGCTCTCCATGATTTGTAAAAAAAAAAAGATATTCAGTTATAAAATGGATGCTACAGGCTCTTACATTTTTACCACGTTTATATTAACTTCATCTATTTGTTGTCTGGTACAAATCTTGTAATCGATATTTAACCCACTTCCTATTGTCCAAATGACTTGGAATTTTGCACACTTACTCACTTCTGATGACAACACATGAATCAATAATCAGTTTCACTAACTGATCAATTAATCCATGTTAATTAAGAAATTAAATTTTCATGTGAAGAATTGTTCAAGATTTAACTAATAGATGGTGCTAGTAACGGATAGAACTAAAACAAAATTCAAGATTAAAAAGGTGAAAATAATATGTATAAAAAATACTTAATATAATAATATATATAAAAAATAAAACAAACACGCTTATATTAAGTTAAAAAGTGTATTAAAAAGTAAAAAATAAGTATCTCATACATCACTCGTAAAATAAAAGCGTGGTCGCTTTTCATCAATCAACATTCAAAAAACACTTCTTAAAATCTTAGCAAAAGTGCCCACGCTTTTATTTTTTTTACAAGTGATGTATGAGAGACTTATTTTTTACTTTTTAACTTAATTTGAACGTGGTTTTTAAAAAGTATTTATATATTTTTTTATATATATATATATATATATATATATATATATATATATATATATATATATATATATATATATATATATATATATATATATATATATATATATATATATATATATATATATATATAGTTGAAATAGTTTACTGTCAAATAAATGCAAAGAGTACGCGACACGTGTTTCGCCCTCATTATGGGCTCATCAGGCGTACAAACTCCACTGCACTCCCTCTCGGGAATCGAACCTCGGACGTCAGCGGCGATGCCCCTAACGTTGCGCCACGGCGTGTGGTTCGTTTATTTGATAGCATGTAGATCGGGGTAATTACATTCACAGCATTCGTAGTCTGTGTCACAATCTGATTGTATGGGTGGTTACCTACCAGGTAACGCTTGTGGTTGGCCAGCAATCTGCTAACATCCGCCACGGTGCCCTCAGTTTGTGAGGAGCAGATCATAGAATGGTTGAAATAGTTTACTGTCAAATAAATGCAAAGAGTACACGACACGTGTTTCGCCCTCATTATGGGCTCATCCAGCGCTGACGTCCGAGGTTCGATTCCCAAGAGGGAGTGCAGTGGAGTTTGTACGCCTGATGAGCCCAGAATGAGGGCGAAACACGTGTCGTGTACTCTTTGCATTTATCTGACAGTAAACTATTTCAACCATATATATATATATATATGTATATATATATATATATATATTATTTTTAATGATTAACATAAAAATGGCAGTGTTTCATTCATGAATATGTAAGGAACAGGAATACAAGACTTTAAGGCGAGGCAGCACGGCACGGTGGCGCAGTGGTAGTGCTGCTGCCTTGCAGTAAGGAGACCCGGTTTCACTTCCCAGGTCCTCTCTGCGTGGAGTTTGCATGTTCTCCCCGTGTCTGTGTGGGTTTCCTCCGGGTGCTCCGGTTTCCTCCTGTGGTCCAAAGACATACAAGTTAGGTGGGTTGGCGATTCTAAATTGGCCCTAGTGTGTGCTTGGTGAGTGTGTGTGTGTGTGTGTGTGTGTCCTGCAGTGGGTTGGCGCCCTGCCTGGGATTGGTTCCTGCCTTGCACCCTGTGTTGGCTGGGATTGGCTCCAGCAGTCCCCCGTGACACTGTGTTCGGATTCAGCGGGTTGGAAAATGGATGGATGGATGGACTTTAAGGCGTGTTTAGTCTTAAGTGGATGATATAATAAAGTAGAACTATATTTCTTATGTCGCATGAAATACAGGAACTGTACAATTTAACATAAAACCATTGTTATAATTATTCCTAAGAATTGTTACATCTGTCTGACTGACCCTGTCAGTCTGATTTCAGATCTAAATTGCAAGAAAAACTCATCAAAAAACTTCTAAAGACTTTGTTGGACACGTATCAAAAGATCTTGACTATACATTGTTCTCCCCTCCTGCTAAATGAATCTTAGGCTGGAGAGGTCTGTTAACCTTTGACACTCAAGATGACTCACTTAAAGATTTCCAAATGCTACTTCTTTCCTAGTGTCTATATAAACACAAGGAACTCCAGTTTCTGTAGGACGACTTGCCTGAAGAAGGGGTCTGAACTGCCTCGAAAGCTTACATATTGTAAACAGCTCACTTTGCCAATAAAAGGTGTCATTTTGCTTCACTTCTCATTGCATCCATAATGGCTAACATGGTACATCACCCTGCTATTACAAACATATTAACCTAAAAGTGTATTACGTCTATCCTCAATGGATATTTAACAATGATGATAAACATTAATTCACTCATTTTTATTTAGATTAGAGCGAACCAAAGATAGATAACAGTTCATAGTAAGTGACAGGTGATGTTCACTTTAAGATGGCACTTCCAAAAATACTCTCAACATTTCCATTGTTTGCTGTCTTTGGTGCTGTTAAATAAGGGCATACAAGCTTTGAGAATCAAATGTCTGAATTTTAATTCTACTTTTATAAGAGGAAGAAGCACTCTGTGGCCAAACTTGAGGCCAGTGATGTCAGAAATACAGTTAAAACTCGTTACTTCCTCTTTGAAGTCAGTGTGTTGACCAAGCCCTGGTGCGGCCCTTAAACAGAGGAAGTGTCTTACTTAAAGGATTTTGTTTTTTAACGTGTTTTTATCAAATTTCATGATACTCAGTGGATTTGCTCAGAAAGATGGCGCTGAAGGATATGTCAGTGGTAGCACTCTTCATATTTCTTGGGATACTGGGTGAGTAAAGCAAATATACTTTCTTAAAAAAGTCTATATAGATAAATATTGAAATCTATTTTATACATATATGATATAGGAAATATAAAAGAAAAAAAAGTGTTATTCCTAAACTAAAAAAAGAAGAGCACAACTCTAACTCTGACTTTAATGGCAGGCCTTTAATGTTATGGTCTTTTTTCAGCATGGGAATTGCCTTTACCTTTTTTTCTAGGTGCACATTGACAAAGCCTTTTACTAAATATGTGATATCTTATTTTACATAATACCAATATAATAGTACAGTAAACATTACTATGTTTATACACTTAATCAGATTATTATATTAGATGATTAAATACTGTATACAAGTTATATCAGTGTTATATAACATAGGATATCTTGTATTTACTGAATTTGGTCATTTTTCAGAGCACAGTCATTCCCAAAGAATTTGAAGTATATATGGCCATATAGTGCATCCATATTAATATTATTTACACTTTTGTTATTGTTACTTTTCAGTAATTATTTAAACATTATTTTATCATTACAAATAAAAACTTTAACACAGTGAGTGGCCATGGCATGTACAAACACTATTGAAATGGGGTAAATTTATTAAACATGTTTTTGGACCTCAAAAATTAATGAACACCACCAGCCTTTTTACCACGTTCAGCCTTTATGCCATTGATTGCATTAATATTCTGGATGATGCCTCATAACAAAGAAACCGGGGTTCAAGTTCCCAGTACTCCCAGTCTGGAGTTTCCCCCATTTCCTCCAGGTGCTCCAGTTTCCTTCCACAATCATTGCATTGGCGATCCTAAATTTTCCCTAGTGTGTGCTTGGTGTGTGTGTGTGTGTGTGTGTGTGTGTGCCCTGCGGTGGGCTGGCGCCCTGCCCGGGGTTTGTTTCCTACCTTGCGACCTGTGTTGGCTGGGATTGGCTCCAGCAGACCCCCATGACCCTGTAGTTAGGATATAGCAGGTTGGATAATGGATGGATAGATAAAGGCAATTCATGACAATTCTAAATATACAAAGGCAACTTCTGAATATGTACAGTCAGCATCTGAATATATAAAGTCAAACTTGAAGAGAGAATGTGAAATCCAATACATGTAGAGCCAAATCTGAATATACTAAATTAGTCTTGAAATATATAAAGTCAAATTCAGTTTATAAAAAGTCAGATTCAATATGTATAATGTTAGCCACTGAATATATAAACTCAGACTTGACTTAATGTACGTTATATGGAGTTGATTCCTAATATATAAAGTCTGCGTCTATATAGTAATGTTAAATTCAGTAAATATAAAGTCAGCATCAGCATATATATATATATATATATATATATATATATATATACACATACAGTCTACGGTGGGTTGGCACCCTGCCCGGGATTGGTTCCCTGCCTTGTGCCCTGTGTTGGCTGGGATTGGCTCCGGCAGACCCCCGTGACCCTGTGTTCGGATTCAGCGGGTTGGAAAATGGATGGATGGATATATATACAGTATGTATATATATACATATAATCGTGAACTTTTAGTATGTGGTGTAATTCTAAATATGTGCAGTGGAATCTGAAATATTTAAAGTGAAAACAATGTCACGCATTGGCTCTATACCAAAGCTCTGACCTATAAAAGCCACTCAGAAAAACAATAAATAAATAAATAAATACAACTGTTGTGTTATTTCACAGTTATCATTGAGTTGCAGATTTTCCTTGTTACTTAACTGTCCTGAGTGCCTATCAATAAACTCTGTACCCATTTGTTTTGCTCTTGCGGCTGTGTGAACTTTCAACTTTCCACATACAGTTACACAGATATCGCTTGCTTGCACCCTGCCCTGTTTGGGGTTGTTTCCTGCCTTGTATCCAGTGTTGCAAGGATAGGCTTTGTCCCTCATGAACCTAAATTGGAATAACGGATATGAGATATTTTTTCAGTCTGCCTTTATACTCATGAGTCTTGCAGGCAAATTCCAGAATGTGTGGAGTTTTTATGGTCTCCCCATGTCTGTGTAAGGTTTTTCTCACTCATCCCTAAAGATATACATGATAGGATAATTGGAAATCCCAAGTAAGTGAGCATGTGTCATGCAGTGGACTGACGTTCCATTTGTCACTGGAAGTGGCTCTAGCTGCCTGAGACCCTGGGCTGGATAATTGAGATCAGATGACATATCTCCTCTTGAAGCCATTTCTTCTTACATACTGAGCATTTCCATTAAGAAGCTCTAAGTGCTGCATGCATTTTCTAATACAGGAAAAAATAAAAAAGTACCAGAAAACAGCAAACATAATGGAATCAGTATAATCAAATATGCAGATATAAACAAGTATTTATAAAGTGAATGCACCCAAACAGTAACAAGTAAACAGAAAAGTATGGATGTATTAAGTTAAGGACAGGTGACAGTAAAGAAGAGAAAATCTCCATTTATTTCTTGCCTCTTTATCTTGATACTTTCATGCTAAACTACCACCCCATCATACTATGTACACTTTTCTTAAAATATATGGTTATTAATACAGCTAAAATTCATCCATTCATTTCCTGAACTTCCTCCATCCATTTCAGACTAACAGAGAGCCTGCACTGTAAGAAAGGCAGGAGTCAACCATGAACAAGCAGGAAATGTGCCAAGCAGTGCTTCTGCCATAGCAACTAAAAAGTCAGCCATTTCACAATGATAGTTTGCAGTCACTGGAGTCACAAGTCATCTGTTATTAATGTGAGCTGTGCAACATAAACTGAAAGTATCTCATGTAAGACATTGTTCCTTTTTGGTAAGAAAAGAAGTAAGAATCTGAGAAAATATGCACCATGTAGTGTTCATTGACACACACACTGAGTTAACCTAGCTTGTAGCTGAGGACTACACTCTTAAAAATAAAGGTGCCAGAGTGGTTCTTCAGAGCGATGCCATAGGGCAGGGGTCTTCAGTCACGGTCCTGGAGGGCTACGGTGGCTGCAGGTCAGACAGTCCTTGCTGATAATAAAACTTGGAATTGAACTTTTTGGCTTGTTCGTGCTTTCATTCATCCAAGAGAAATTTTAATTGCACTGTAGAGTTTCCTTCTCTGAGAACATCATCCATGTGTTTTGTGGACCAGAACAGATGTAAACTTAACGGTCCTTCCAATTCCCCTCTCATTTATTTTCAAGCATTTTTTTAACACAGATACCTGATGGTGCATATACAGCGGTTTTATAGGAGGCACGTTAGCTGGAGAGCTGCTAGTTTATTGGTTATCTGCATTTCATTATTAACTAATGTCTGGTTAAGAAAGCTTAAATGCAGCTGCTAAAAACTAAAAAAGAAAATTAAGGGTTCTGAATTGTAATAGCTGCGGTGGGCTGGCACCCTGCCAGGGGTTTGTTCCTGCCTTGCGCCCTGTGTTGGCTTGGATTGGCTCCAGCAGACCTCCGTGACCCTGTAGTTAAGATATAGCGGGTCGGATAATGGATGGTTGGATGGAATTGTATCAGGCAAGATAAATAAAATTAAACCCAAAAAAGTATTGCTTTAGTAGTTAATAAATGGGTTCTAATTATGAAATTGGTTGAAGTGAAAACCTGCAGTCACTGCGGACTTCCAGGACTGTAATTGAGGACCTCTGATCTACAGTGCAATCTAACTAACATATGTCTTTGATGAATGAAAGTGCTAACAAGGCATATAGTTAAATACCAGGATTCATTATCAGTAAGGACCAAGTTCTAATTAGGAAACTTGCTAGAAAGAAAACTTGTAGCCGCTGTGGCCCTATAGGACCCTTGCCATAGGGGAACTATAATTGGTTCCCAAAAGACCCAGCCACATGAAGGTTTCAGAAAGAACCTTGGTTTATTTAGATCAGTAACAGGCTCCATACAGTAAATAGTCATGAATAGGTGCCAAAGATTTGTGTAATACGAGAGGGTCATGATTATAGAAGGGCTCTGGCTGCATACATACAGTAATATGCACTAAGTCCAGACTTTTTTAATCTTTTAGAGTCCTGCTAGGTAGCCTACTGTAAGAAGAGTGCTATATAGCACCCAACCCGACACAGATTCACACAGAGGCACGGGTAAAATAAAATAAACTGTTTATTTTTCTTCAGCTGGAGGGCACATTTCCCCATAATCCCTCCAGCCACAACACAATCCCAAGCACAGTCCTCAAGTAAATCACACACTTTCCTTCTCTTTTCTACCACCACTCCTTCTCAGCAAGCTTTGTCCTCCTCCCACCCGACTCTGGCGGCTGAGTGGTGGTCACTGGCTCCCTTTTATTGGGTACCCAGAAGTGATCCAGGTGCTTGATTGGCAGCATCCGGCTGCACTTCTGGGTAAGGCGAAACCAGTGCCCAAAAGGGGCCATCAGCTGCTGTTGCAGCACCCCCTGGCGGCGCCTACTGAACCCCACAGAGCTGCACAGAACTCTAACCCCCATGAAACCGTGGGGAGGTCTGAGGCACCGCTGCAACCCAGGGAGGCTGCCAGCTAGCGTCCAGGGGGAGATACTGGGCTTCCCACCCTTGTCCCCCTGGCAGATGTGATGAAGGGGCATCCCAACCAAGCATGGGCCCGGGCCATCCATCACAGGGCCCTTCCCTCAGATGAGCCCCGTAGGGCTGCGGCTCTGCCCTGTGGAGATATAAGCAACAGGTCTGGGGGTATTGTCCTGACGTCCACGCCAATTGGACTTCCTCTATGGACAACACCGCCAGACATGACCACAGCAATAGTATATCACAGTATAGCAACACTGCTCCCCTTCAAATCAACCCCTGTGGGATTGGAAGCAGGATGGGAAGTCCTGCTCCCTCGTCCACTCCCAACGTTTCCGCCCCTTCACAGCGCAGCCCTCCACCGCCTTTACGCAGACAGGCTTGTGCTGTGTACCGTTAGGAGGATCCCGTTTCTTTTTCCGGGATCTCCTCTTACTTTGGGGTGCACTGATGGTCTGGGTCCCCTTATGGAAGGAAGGGAACCCCTTACCGTCTACACCCCTTTAGACGCTCGCGAGACTGATGCCGGCAGTTGCGGCAAGGCTGTTTGGCAGCTGCCTCCCTGCACACTCCTTTGCCAGTCATTGCGGCTGCATGTCTTGTAGGAGGCAGGGCTGCCTGGCAAGCAGAACTGATCACTGCTGCCACTGCACTCCGCCCTCCACTTTCTTCTATGGCACAGGCCTCACTCACCTGTACCGTTGCGTCCTGCAGGCTGGATGAACGAGCTTCTTTTTCAGTGCTTCCTTTGTCTCCTGCAGGACCTGAATAACTTGAACAAGGGACTGCAGGGGTAGGAGGAGAGCCTCCACCTCCCGTGCAGCCCGAAAAATGTTATTTTCTCGCAGGCTCCCTCGGGGGTCCCTCTGGATTGGGGTGGAGGTTCGCTATTCCCATCTCGAGGGAACAGACACACACCCTCCACCCCCTTACCTGCTTCAGGAAGGAACTCCTGGGGCCTCATGTATAAACGGTGCGTATACACAAAAATGTTGCACAAGAACGTTTCCACGTTCAAAACGTATAAAACCTAAACTTGGCATAAAGCCACGCACATTTCCACGGTAGCTCATACCCTGTCGTACGCAAGTTCTCTGCTTGGTTTTGCAGACTGGCGGTACCCAGCGTCAAAGCAGTGTTACTGTTCCTGTGTGGTTATCCTTTCTTTTTTAGATCCACATCCCTGACGCGGCTTTATAAATACACTGAAATTAACCGCATATTGTTTATTAGTTTAATGCATCTGATTGTAATTAACCTGTAACAATATAATGGTCCACAGAATGGTCAAACTATTCCAAACACCATAACTTCTTTAGCGTTGTTACTCTCACTGCACCTTCTTCTTCTTCCTTCAGCTGCTCCCGTTAGGTTTTGCCACATTGGATCATCTTTTTCCATATTATTCTCACTGTACCACTCGGAGTATTTATCCCACTGTATCTGAGTGTGAATCACAGCTGTACAGCAGCTGATCAGAAAGAGAATTATCGGTATACAGCATCAAGCACACGCTGCCTCAGCCATGCTATCTATTGAACTGCTCTCATATGACAAACACTTCAGAGCCTTTTCTGTACGGACCTCGCGGTTCAGAAACAGTTTCATCCCAAGAACTCTAAACGCACTCAATCAGTACAAGTGCTCCTTGTAGAACTGTTTGTACTTATAAGGGTGGTCTCATGGTCTGGAACCCCTGCAGATTTTATTTTTTTTCTCTCCAGCCATTTTTTTGTTTTTTCTGTCCTCCCTGGCCATCGGACCTTACTCTTATTCTATGTTAATTAATGTTGTTTTATTTTAATTCTTACTTTGTCTTTTATTTTTCTTTTCTTCATCATGTAACGCACTTTGAGCTACATTATTTGTATGAAAATGTGCTATATAAATAAATGTTGTTGTTGTTTTATAAGTACAATTACCTCACTGTAAACTTGCGATACAGTTATAACATTGCACAACCTGATCTACTTTTTAAAGCGTGTATTTACATATAATGACGATATTATTTTTAAGATGAAATGCAGCAAAATATGTTTATTATATTATACAGATAAAACTTTAACTACACGGTGCTGCAGCGCTAGCTAGTTCACGGATTGTTCCTGCCTCGTGCTGTATTCTTGCTGGTGCTGGCCTGACACTGGAAGGATAGATGGATAGAATAATGAAACATGTACTACGAAGATATTTCGATGTTCCTTAAAAGTTTTGAACAATCGGCGTTCTAAGCTTACAGATGACTTAACATCTATTACAGAGCTGATTGTGTGGCGATTGGGTATTTGGTGAAAGAAAAGTAAGGACAGAAATTGGAGGTTAGTACGTTTGAAAGAGACAATACTGCTGCAATAAATTATTTCATCAAAGGTCGCGCACGGCACAGCAAGCATCTTGCGTGAGACATAAACAATCACTGCGCCACCGTGTTCCCATGTTTATTAACATGCTTTAACTCCTATCATCATGAAAATTATATCATGTATACATCTCAGTATTTTAATTATTCAGAGAGCTGTAATATCACGAATGTAATGGGTTCTGTGTCCTGTTAGAGGAAGAGAAAGCCCGGAAGCACGTAGTGATTCACACACACAGAGCACATAGAAGATCAAATACAGAACAAAGCATTTAACGTGTTTCTTTAGTTACGATGGGATTGAGAAACTAGTAAATTAAACGATTTTAAGATGAAGTTTATGATGTTCTACTTTAATGACAAAATAAACTACATGATTAAAGTGGAAATTTAGAGTTGACATTTTATGCTTTTTCCCCACTGTGTGCCTATTTTTTTTTCTTTTCTCTGTACCCTAATAAGCTTTCATATGACACTCAGACGGTGGGCTATGACTCGTCTTTTCACAGCGACTTTGATATGTGACAACTTCTTTTTTATTTCGGGCACTGTGCGACTTTGTGAACTTGAGCTTTCGAGTTTCTCCGACACTCTATGTCATTCGATCAACTTCCTTTTGTTGTTTATATCACTGTTTAAACCAACAAATAGTAAGTTTTTCTTTGCCTCCACTTGTTATTCGCTGAAATTCTTCTATATTCCCCCATGCTTTTCCCATTGTCTTTTCACAGAAGGCTGAGCTTAAGGGCTATTTATATTGATTCGCATATTCGAAGTGGCGTAACTCTGGGAGGAGTTGGGGTGGGACAGAAGGCATGTGCACATACATTCCTTTTCACGCTGACTGGGATTTATGGAGCAGAAGAATGTGGAAGTTGGAGTTTGCACAGATTTATGCATCTGGATTTTTTTGTGCGTAAGCACATTTCCACTTTTGTGCTTACATCATGTTATAGTGTGAATTCTACGCACGGCCTTATGCATGAGGCCCATGCTCTTCTAGCGGGATCACCGCGTCAGGAAGCTCGTGCAGGCTCTTCTCCTCCAGCCGATGGACTGGGCCAAAGGGAAGACACAAGTCAGCCTCGCTCTTTCCCGAGCTCGCTCTACTGTCACGCAACGGACACACGTCCTCAGGCCACCAATGGGTGCTTCGCCCCTCTGCATCTAGGAGATAAGCAGACGCAAATGCAGAAAAACATTCCCGTGGCCCTTTACCCCTGGGCTCGTCACCTACCTTCTGCTGCATCCTGTGGTGCTGGTTAGTGTGGTGGCGTCTGGCGGCTGACTTCTAAGTCTGCCCGGCTTTTTTCTTCCCCATTATCACAGCGTCCCTAGGAGCTCCCTGGTGTTCATCCCGCGACCTCTCTGCCACATGTGCACGCTTCGGTGCACTGTCTTGGGGCGCACCTCCTGCACGACTGTGCTGTACGTGTGCCTCCGCAGCTGTGCCAGGTCCTTACACGTATTTTTAAACAGGTCCTGGCCCAAAAAGACGGAACCAGAATCCTGCCGACTATGCCAGTGTAAGAAGAGCGCTATAAAGCGCCCGACCCAACACAGATTCACAAGGAGGTATGGGTAAAATAAAACAACTATTTATTTTTCTTCCCCGTGAACCCCACAGGCAATACACAGTCCCAATCACAGTACCAACACCAAACAAAACACTCTTTCTCTTCTCCACCACTCCTCCCTGGCAACCTCGTCCTCCTCCTCCCAATTCTGGCTCCTGGAGTGGTGGTTGCTGGCCCCTTTTATAGTTCACCAGGAAGTGCTCCAGGTGCTTGATTGCCATGTTCCGGCTGCACTTCCGGGTGTGGTGAATACGTTGCCCACAGGGCCTCAGGAGTCCCAGCTGCAGCACCCCCTGGCGGTGCGTGTGGTACCCAACAGGGCTGCACCCAACTCCAACTCCCGTGGAGCCCTGCAGGAACCCAAGGCATCTCTCTAACCCAGGGAGGCGGCCATCTAGCGTCCAGGGGGAGGTATTGCAGGGCTGCTCCCCCTGAAGATACAGTGCAGGGACGTCCCGGCTGTGCATGAACCCCGGCCGCCTGCCACACTACCAACATTAAAGTTGTCAGGTTTCTTCGACATATTAGGAAGATTTTCAAAGCACAAAGAACTAACTCCATATGCAAATAACTCTTTTCAGACTTAAATGTTTATTTGTCAAGCAATGGTTCTATGAGGAACCACACAACTGAGTATAGAACCATAAAGTGCCATTAAAGAACCATTATTTTTAACAGTGTATGGTGCTCCATAAATGCTTCATGATGTGTCACTTCATTCTATTGTAGACTGTAACTGCAGACTACAGTGGCCTATAAATGCTGTATGGCAGCGCTTCCCAAACTCGGTCCTGAGCACCCCCTGTGGCTGCAGGTTTTTGTTCCAACCAGATTCTGTTTTTAATTGGACTCCTGGGCTAATTAAGTGAACTGTTATTTCCCAAGTTCTGTGTTTTGAGAACAATATAGAAATTAAAAAAACTAAGTTTGCTAAAAAAAATATATTAAAATGTACCAAGCAGTTATATGGGAATAATATTTTTTTTTTCTTTTTAACAAATATGGGGCTTTGCCCCCTGCTCGCTTCGCTCACCTACCCCAGTGCCAGCGTTACACGTCATTGCGAAGAGGGATGCTGAACACACTTCAAGGAAACGCGGTTGCTCCTCTGAAATCCCTTTTAAACGCTGATACAATGGGAATCAAATAACAGTTGTTTTTTTACCTCCTCTTTGCTCGATCAGTTTGCTGTACTGCTGTGCTACGTGATCGCCATTTTGTGCGGCACCTCAAACATTTAAAAGCTTGCACAGCACCTGTCCTTTTGTCTCACTGCCTTAACCTCTCTTCTTCCCCAGACATCCTCAAACACTATGCGATCTCTTTTTGCTGTTCTGTTATACCGAGTAATATTTTCTGTTTGTTTGTGCTAATGCTATCTTTACTTTCATTTTTTTGAGACTTTCGAATTTTCCTTCCATTATCTCTAACCTGCTCTACATGTGTATCACGGGACTTGCTTCCAAAGGTTGTAAGTATGACGTCCGTCTCGCGGGAGGTGAAAGTGTCTCTCTGTCTCTCTTCAAAAGATCTCTCTTCCAAAGATCACGTCTCATCGCAGGAAAAAAGTCTTGTATCGTCACAGGATTTTTTTTTATAATAGAGAGATATTTTAATCTTGATTTTCATTCTGCTTTTCCAGGTGTTCGAATTGTTTAATTAATCCACTATTTACTAATTAGCTGGTACGACGCTAAAGTAGTTGCAGCCTTTGATTATTCCATGTTGTTTCCCAGCGTGTCTACTCTGCTCATTTTTAATTGTCATTAATAAGATACAACGAAGGGGGAAAACTGCACAGAGAAAGAGAAAAATATAATGAAATCAACAAAAGAGAGTTAAGCATTTAAATCTATAGCAAAAGCAGAAATATTTCTAAATATCTTATAAATGTAAAAATCATGCTGCTGTGCTTTTCTGAATGTAGAATAAAAGAAAAAAAATGCCAGCTAATTAAATGAGATCAGTGTTATCAGATGTTAGGAATCAGGTCGGAACAAAAACCTGCAGCCACAGCAGGCCCCCAGGACCGAGTTTGGGAAACACTGCTGTATGGTATTCCTTTTCATTCTACTAGAGATTTGACAAAATGGTTCAGTTTTTGTTTGCTTGTTTCATTCCACTTAGTGAGAGTATTAGAGCTAACCAGACATTAGGGCTGCTTTAACGTAAAGTTGAATTGTAAGAAGAATTCAGTTGAGCATTTAGCTGAAGATGGTAAACCTAATTTATCATAACAGTATGAAACACATTTAATCCAATTCAGGGTTGCCAGGGTTGGAGTCCAATATGGCAGCACTGGGCACTAGCGACCAATTAGTCCACCAGTCCATTCGTGTACACAGACATCAAACCAGAATCACCATTTAACCTAACCAGCCTCTCTTTGTGAGGTGAGCCCTGACAGACATGACGAGAAAGTGCAGACTCTATACAGATGATGCCAAGGGGTGGGATTCAAACCTCAGGCACTTGATCTGTGAGACAACCACATTATCCACTGCGTTACTGAGGAGAGGAATTATCTGTGACAAAATGCACTTTTTCTTTTTCCTTATTTTGTTTACAGCGTGCATGCAAAGGTGGTTTTGTAAATCCAGCCCTGACCAGGAATTTTTAACACTCAATATCGAATATGCACTGTTTCCAAAAACACACTCATCTGCAATGGTCTTGTTTCTTGTCTGGATCGTTCTTTACACTTTTTGTGTGGATCTCAGGCCTCCATTAATGCCTGGGACTACATCTGGTGGTGTAGGTAGAGTGATGCATTAGCTAAGGACCTGCGCTTGAAACCACAAGCTTGTGTGTTCATTTCCCTCCTTCGCTTCATTGTGTGACCCTGGGCAGATCAACAAACCAGCATGCCATCCAAATGTGAAAAAAAAAAAAACAATAGATGAAAGCTGTTATAAAAAGTTCTTATTTTGAAAGTAGTCTTGGAAAGATATGAGAGATATATTAAGTGCAATAATAATAATCTTCAATAGGCAGATTTTTGTATTAGTTCATTTTTAGTATTCTTTCATCGATTTTCAAGCTCGCTATCTCCAATTAAGGGTCACAATGGACTGGAGTCTACCGCAGCAGCATTCGCCAACCCTACAGAGCACATCAGCCCATCACAGAGTACATTCGCACTCACACTCATACCAGGTTTAGCACTACCAATAAACTTTACTTACATGTGTGAGAGTTGATTTTTACTGGTAAATATGATTTTTCACTGTTTGATTATAGGGCGTCAAAGAGGTAGCGCTGCTGCCTCACAATAAGGGGACCAGGGTTCACATCTCGGGTCCTCCCTGCGTGGACTTTGCATGTTCTCCCTGTGTCTGCATGGGTTTCTTCCCGGTGAAAAAGTGGGTCTGTTAATAGGTATAGAGACATGCATGTTAGGTGTTTTGGAAATGCTAAATTGGCCCTGGTGTGCGTTTGAGGTGTGTGTGTTTGGCGTGCGATGGACTGGCACCCTGTCCAGGCTTTGTTCCTGCCTTACACCCTATGCTAGTGTGGTAGTAATGGCCGTCACCCCCCTGGGTAACCCAAAAACCCTAAGAGAAAACAGGCAGGAGGAAGTTTAAATTATAAACCATTTACTCTCTTTGATGAGGGAGCTCTTCTATTACAGGACGCCCTAACTAGACGCACACAGCATTCTGTAACCAAGATGCTCACCTTTTCTGTTAGATGAGGTCTTTTTCATACACAAGCAAAAGATACAGAATTAGATCACTTATGTCATATAAAGTTTATCATCATCATTGGCTGCTTCCAGTTGCTAGCCGGACATGGGGCAAAATGAACCATACTAAATTATAAGTAAACACGGTCAGCAAAAACACGTATTGTAGATCATTAATGTCCAGCATCGTGTGTTTGCTCTCCCATTTTAAGCTCCTTTCTTTATTAGCACAGAAGCTGAAGGCAGCTGCCTTTCTCATACAATAAATAAACATATAATTTCCTGCTGACTGCCTAATATAGACTGCTTGTATCCTGTCTCAGATGCCCTAGGTTATCTGAAAACGCTTTTACATTATCTTCAGTCATGGCCAAAAGTTTTGAGAATGACACAAATATTGGTTTTCACAAAGTTTGCCTGCTTCAGTGTTTTTAGATCTTTTTGTCGGATGTTTCCATAGTATACTGAAGTATAATTACAAGCATTTCATAAGTTTCAAAGGCTTTTATTGACAATTACATTAAGTTTATGCACAGAGTCAATATTTGCAGTGTTGTCCCTTCTTTCTTTTTCAAGACCTCTGCAATTCACCCTGGCAGGCTGTCAATCACCTTCTGGGACAAATCCTGACTGATGGCAGTCCATTCTTACATAATCAATGCTTGAAGTTTGTCAGAATGTGTGGGTTTTTTTTGTCCACCCTCCAAAAACAATTTACTTTTGTTATAAATGCACTAAAAAGCAAAAAAAAATTTTCTTTAACCACAATTTTCATGATTATATGTAACTAAATAAAATCGTTAGGGCGCACATGAATGAATTCATTCAATCAATTAATACAATAGCTACTTTCATCATAATATATAAAAAAATAACACCATTGTAATTCCCCACCATGCTAAACAAGTTTCCAAAATTGTTTGAATCAATTAAGCAGTAAACTAATCTGGAAGTGGTACAGAATGTGTCCCTATTTTAATTTGTCAACGCTTTCAATAACAGGTTTTGAAATTTCAAAAATTTGTACAGCATGCTTTATTATAGATATCTCCATGAAAGTTGAACTTCCATGCCAAATTTCTTTGTGCCAAGTTTCAACAAAATTGGTCCACTGGGGACATAATTGTTTCAAGTGAGCCAAGCATATGAATGACATTGTGTGCTTTTTGTATTTTATGCAAACACACCTAAAAAGATTGGATGATTGTGTGTTTTTCTATTATGTTAAATATACAAACATTCGGTGGCACAATGGTTGGCCTCATGTCATCAGAAGCCTGTGTGTGATTCGAGTAAAGGTCACCATCTGCTGTATTCACATTCTGTCTCTTTGTCTGCGTGTCTGCATTGGCTCTTCTTCACATACTCCGGTCTTCTCCTGCAACTCAAAGACACAAGCAGTAGGTTACCTGGTGACTCCGACTAGGTTGGTCAATGATAGACTGGCACCTTTGCCAGGAGTGATTCTTGCATTGTGTCCATTGCTGCAGGACTGACTCTGGGTCACTGCTTTTCTGGAATTACATTGGGTGGGTCAGAAAAGAAGCAAAAGGATGGATGGATTAAACATAAAACAAAAGAGCAACCAACTTAATACACCACTTTGCCAGTTGAATTATTACAGTACATACATTATGCAACAATGCGGTAATAATTTTATTTGGATAAAACACACAAAGAACTTAACAGCTTAGACTAATGGTAAGCAGCTGTTTAGAGCTTGTGTTGGAACTCCAACAGATTTAGCAGAAATTAAGTGAATGTGACTCCAGGTATACACAAAATGGTTGGTTCTCCTTTTTATGCTACTTTTGTGAGTGCGTGTTTCTATATGTGTGTTTATTGCTGTATTTTTGTAGCACATTCACGTTCTGTCTGGACAGAATGGAGGTTTCCTAATTGATGTCAAAATTAGTTAGTTTTGTAAATGTGCGTAAGTATGGATGATCATTCCAGCAGTGACCAACAGAGGGAATACCATACAACTTTGCAGGACCAAAATTTGAGTAAACGGAGAACAGGACCAGGTGCAAAGTGAACATAGACAGTGACTGGCTGAGTTATGAACGCAGTCATCTGGAGCTACGAGAGAGCAATCGGTGCACCGCCATGCCATCAACAGCACTGTCTCATATTTACGTGCCGTAATCAGTGAGAAAAATAATTGAACTTACTGCAAGCCACCCATGTTTGGCTGCTATTCTATTGTTAGATTCTGTGTTTTATTGATGGTTCATTTTGGTGAACTAACCAAATAGCACTGCCCAGACAACTTAGTGATTTGAAAACGGCTTTTTTACATCTCTGCTTACCGAAATATTTTTAGCTGCTGTCTGTGAGCCATTGAATGTAAATGTTGTGACTTAAATAACACAGTAGTTGCCAGAGAAGAGATGTTTCTACCTAAACATGTACAGTATGTTAAGTCTAATCCTGAAAATGACTGGTTTAACATTTTATTTTAACACTAGAATCCCTGAAATGCTGAACACACGGCTAAAATGGAAAATGTTTTCATATGTTATAGTAATAATAACAGAAAACGTTTTCATATATTATAGTATAATGTTGACATGAAGTATAGGATGTGTGAAGACTGAAGTCCAAATATTTCATAAACACCTTCACAAAAGGTATAACAAAAGAAGTATGCTTTTATTCAAGAGTAAATCTGAAGAAAAAGAAATTGCTCAATTGACATGTTGCTGAAGCTCAACTATCAGTCGATACAAAGTAAAAGACGTTTGCGTACGTCTTTGCACATCCTACACTTTACGTCAACATTATACTGTAACCTGTAACAGCGGACTGCATGATAACGTGCAGTGAATACACTTGACTTATAGTTTTCATCCTCTTTCTCTGTACGTTTAGCATTCGTTTGCTCAGACGTTGATATGCTTGCTGCTTTATGAGCAACTCTTGTTTTCTCCACTCTAGCAGGCCCAGTTCTTCTCTTCTTCCGTCAGCATCTTATCACGTTAAAACTGATTAAATCAGTTTTTGTGTTACAATTACTTTGTACGTTTTTCTTAATTTTGACTTAAGCTTGCACTTAAGTCTTCGATCTACCTCAAGAATGATTTAAAATGGAGGTAGAGCAAGTGACGGTGAAGGTGGTAGGGATGAGAACGGCGTCCGTACGCATGCACTGCACAGCCGTCCTGCTGCCCGCTGCTGAGAATTGATTCTACAATATAATAAAATAAAAATAAAAGAGTATTAAAAATCATCACCCCGAATGCGGACAGTAGACGTCACGCAGTATATGTGTACCAAATTTTAGGTCGATAGGCCAAACAATTTGCGAGCTACAGGTGATTTAAAATCCTGGACAGACAAACAGACAGTCATGGAAGCGTATTATATAAGAAGATAAATGAAAACATTTTCTGTTTTAGCCGTGTGTTCAGCATTTCTTGCCTTGCATTTCCTCTGTCATTCTGTATTTACTCAGATTGTTGTAGATCTGGAATACATATGAAATTAATTTATTTCAAATCACGATATTTCACTACCTATATAATTCCATACAAACGCATCACCAGATAAACACTTCAACACAGACTTGAACTGTGAGGATTTTAGCCTTTATCTGACTGAATTTGGGTTGTAGCAGGCTGTGTTCTGCTAAACCACACATTTGCAAAACAAAAGCGAGTTTTTAGCACAGTGACAAGGAGTCTACGAGACTCTTGTCAGAAAAATTTAAGGAGGTCAGGGGCAACAAAAAAAAATTGTAAGCTTCAGGGATTCTAGTGTTAAAACTTTGGTGTGCGATGTGCTGGGAGCAATTGAACTCCTCCAAGGCCAATTAGATTGCTGCTGTGTGTTTCAAGTCTTCCTTTGCACTATGCTATGTGTGTAAGCTTTGAACTTGTCAAATTTTTGATGACCTTCTCCCATATTAATCACCTAATTTTAATGACGAGAATGTAAAGTGTAACTTTATTATCAACATGCAGTATTGCAGAAGCCAAAAATATATCAGGCTTTCAGTTATTTTTATGCTATGTTTGACAGTACAGATTTACTAGAAAAAATATTTATACAACAATATGCTTGTTCTCATATGTTCTTTTGCTGTACAAATCTTAAGGGAGCTCACCGATTAAAATAACAGAGAGCTCTACTCATGCAGCAGTTACTGAATCCCAGTCTTGAGTGTCTGTCCGTGACTTACGTATTTTCTTTGATCTCTTTCTAGGTTCCACCAATGGACAGCAAAGTAAGTACACTTTTATACCTCTTTATAGCATATCTTTTAAAATATTACTAAAAAACTAAAAAATTAAAAAATGTATGAATAGA
Organism: Erpetoichthys calabaricus; assembly: GCF_900747795.2. Taxonomy (NCBI): domain Eukaryota; kingdom Metazoa; phylum Chordata; class Cladistia; order Polypteriformes; family Polypteridae; genus Erpetoichthys; species Erpetoichthys calabaricus. The sequence goes on along the minus strand of NC_041410.2, from coordinate 26,226,276 downwards.
AATAACACTCTAGCCTGAAAATGAACCTAATCTAAGTGTTAAGTGACAGCCTGAGAGTGTTTGGGTAACTAGTGTTTTACAAAAGCTGACCCAAATCAAATCCTCATGCCAACATTTCATTTGGATGAAATTATAAGGTAAAAACTTCTAATTCCCTTTTGATGAAGTATAATTCTGGAGCAATCTGGTGCATTAGACCCCCTGTGGCTACAGGTTTTTGTCCCAAACAACTGCTTCTTTTACTTGATCTCCTGCCTTAAGCAATCTGTTAGTTCTAAATTTATCTGATTTTTTTTTGTATTAATCCAAAAATTACAAACTGGATATTATAAATAATTACAGAATGAAGCCTGAATTTGGGTGTTAAATTGTTTTAAATTATTATTCATTTTCAATGTTTGGGTTATTTAAGCCATCATTTATTAGTAATCACGCAAGTGCGTAACAGTGAAATAGCTGCTTTTTAATACTTCATGTAGACCGCTCCAGTGACTACAGTGTTTGTCACTAATTGTCAATTGTCGATTACAAATAAGAGAGGAAGTTCCACAGAATAAAGAGAATTTAAAAGAACATGACAAAACAGTGTTAAGCTTTAAAAGATATAGTTTTTATAAATATTCGCCTCACACTACTGCACTTTTCTTAGTGTAAATTACAACAGCAGACCATTCAGTCCATCAGTCTTGCTTGTTTAGCTAATAGCAAAGCTGTCCCAATATCTCATCCAGATACTTCTTAATGGTTGTCAAAGTTTTTGGCTTCAACTGCATGTCTCTGTAGTTTTCTTCAGATTCCTGCAACTTTGCTTCCTTCCTCAATGCATAAAGGATAGCTAATTAAACAATGAGATCCAAGGTAAAAACAACTTACTGACTGTGAAATTGGTTGGAATAAAAAACTGCAGCCAAAGTGGAGACTGAACTTGAGAGTCACTAATCAAGTCAAATAAGGACTATAATGATGTTTAGAGAAGAGACCTTTTACTTCACTGGTCTGATTATCCAACAGCATATTTGGGCTAATAACACATTCTGTCATCAGGGCATCTGTTCAAATTGATAATGTATTACAATTGCTCAAGTATTTTCATAGCCCTGTGTGTGTAGAAAGGTTTCCATCATAGATGCGTCTCATTTTAATTTCCAATTTAACTTCTTATGTAAACACAATAAGGGTCTTGGTGGAACAACATTAAAAACATTGGTCACAACTGCAACTCAAACCCTTCACTACATGCATGTCTCAGTGAAGTGCCATGCACATCCTCCTCCCATGGAGTCCTTATTTTAGGACAAAAGGCACCAAGTGAGTAAAACGGTGGGTGACTGTATGCAGAAAGTAAAATTCAGTCAGCCCTGGACTATTCCTGGACACCCTGTGACGCTTGATGTAAAAACAGAGTCTTGTAGGATTTCCAGGATCATTTCCTGTGTATATGAATATAGTGCCAGCAAGTAACAGGGGGAGCTTTTCTTGTGGGTAGCTGGGCCGTGTAAGCCATGTGGTAGTAAAAGACCTGTACTGGCAGACACAGTGAGGCATTAAGCCTTTTGTAATTTTTTCCATTTTGTTTGCCTTGTTCTGTGATCCCTATCTTACCTTTAATCCCTCTTTTGTTGTAATTTGGTAATTTCTGGTCTCCTTGGTCATTATTTGGATACATACTGTAAATGCATTGAATATAGTAACATATGACAACATTGGTTCACAGTTAACTATACTCTGTGTAAATAATTTGTATACATATTACAACATTTATTCTAGCTGGAAAGAGGTTGACAGGGTAATGCCAAAAGTCAGAGGTACTGCAGGGAGTGGCAATGTCCCTTTAAATCTGGGGTCGCCAAGTCCAGTCCTGGAGGACCACCGTGGCTGCAGATTTTCATTCTAACCCTTTTTTAATGAGTGCTCTACTTGCGTTGCTAATTAACTTCTCGTGAATTCATTTTAAAGGACTTCTCTTTTAAGATTTGTTCCTCTGAATTGCTTCATTTCTTTCCTTAAATGGCACCTAAACAGAAATGAAATGTGAAGTGAGGGAGCCAACAGAAGACCAACTAAGTGAGGGCCTCAAACTCCAACCAATTTCACTCCAGCAAGCTGCTTAATGAGGCGCCGATTCTTGCCATTAATTAAGCTTGTTCTTTAATTCCTTGGTTTGTTGCTGCTCTCGTCGTGCAGTGGCAGACATTTCTGAAATTAGATAGATAGATAGATAGATAGATAGATAGATAGATAGATAGATAGATAGATAGATAGATAGATAGATAGATAGATAGATAGATAGATAGATAAAGATTAATAAAGTATCTATCTATCTATCTATCTATCTATCTATTGTTTGGCTGCTAATTAAGGAAAAATAAACAATTAAGGAGTCTGGGTCTTCAAGAGCAAGTCAATTAAAATTAGTTCAAAAGCTGTTATTTAGCAGCAAAAACAGGTCACTCATTAAGAAAAGGGTTAGAATGAAAACCTGCAGCCATGGTGGTCCTCCATGACCAGAGCTGGCAACCCTTGCTTTAATAGGGTATGGGATGCCAGGTGTTTGGGGTAATTGTGGTGAGACAACCAGGGCACTTTCAGGGGACCCTCCGGACTGCCGTCTGTCCGAGTCTCATTAATCGTAGAGTTAGAGGCAAAGGCTTAGCTGGCAAGGAGTTACTGGCATGAGATCAGGGATAGTTTGGGAGGAAGTTTTGGAGGTGAGTGGGAGAGTTTTGGCATTTGTGACACTGTCATTGGGCTGGAAGGCAATGGGGAGATTCTTCCTAATATGCACATAAAGAAAGAACATAGAACTGATTTGGTTCTGTTTAATTTAATTCTATTTTGTTTGCCCTGCAATCATACCTTCATGATGTGTTTTCTCCTGCAATAAATAATCAAGGTTTAATGTAAATTGATGCTAATTTGAATTTGGCTGTTTTAATGTCTTTTTTTAAACCTATTATTCCTCATTAAATGTTGATGATGATTCCATTATGATTAATGATTCACTGATCTTTTGATCTCTCTCTCATTCATCTCCTTGCTTTCGTAAAAAGATTTAGAGAGAGTCGCCCAAGCATTAATTTCTTCTCATCTTGACTACTGTAATTCTCTTTATTTGGGTGTTAGTCAGTCTTTGCAGCTTGTCCAAAATGCAGCAGTTGTTCTCTTGACTGATACAAAGAAGACAGAACCTATTTCTCCAGTGCTGGCCTCTCTCCGTTGACTGCCAGTAAAATGTAGAATGCAGTTTAAAGGTTTATTATTTGTCTTTAAAACACTCAGTGGTTTGGCCCCACATTATATCTCCGATCTCTTTCACCCCTACTCCACCTGTAGGCCATTGAGATCATCCTGATGAAAACTTCTTTCCATCTCGTGGTCACCGTTGAAGCTTAAGGGTGATCGTTCTTTTATTTGTGGCTGCCTCGATTTTATGGATCAGTTTACCCTTTTACATTCAGTCTTTAAGCACTATTGATATTTTTAAATATCTCAATTAAAATAATTTCTTTTCTCCTTGGTTTATGGAGCTGTTTAAAGGTAGTAGTGTTATAGTTGTAATGGTTTGATATGATTTATGTTTGTGTTTTATTTCTAATTTATCACTTTTATACATTTAATATATGTATTGATTTTATTCTGAAGTTGTGTTTATTCTGAGTGTATGTACAGGGCTGTATGGTTGACATTTGTCTGTTTTTAAATGTGTTTTATTAATAAAATACTGATTGATTAACTTTACAGACTGTCAATCCTGCTACCAGCTGGACCTGAGTGCCATAGTCGGGATCATTGTCGGTGACATACTCCTCACTGTTCTCATTGCACTTTCTGTCTTCTACTTCACCAGCCGTCTGAATAAAAGTCGCTTGGAGGCTATCAAAGGTACAGTCATGTTCATCAGAGTTTTTTATGGGGACTTTTTTTAATCTGCCTAACATGTAAAATCTGACAAAAATATAAATTTACCATTTTTATGAAAGCTATCCCTGTTTTATATAGCACAATATTAAAAAGTGAGACAATTTCCCTTCCTAGAGAATTCCTTTGTGTTGACCCTGTGACAATGCTGAGGTAATGGAGTGTGTGTGTGTGTGTGTGTGTGTGTGTGTGTGTGTGTGTGTGTGAGGGTATCTGCATGAACATATTCTGTGGTGGACTGCCATACAGTCCAGGGTTGGCTTGTTCTTTTTCAAAAGAGGATACATGAAAAGCTTTAACAGACAACCCGTGGAATTATGAGAAACTGGAACATCTCCTTTAATTTAAGTATTTAACAAGAATAACAAAAACAGCAGCAAACAAGAAGTGTACGAGAAGTAAAGCTTACTAGTCTAAAAGCACCAGCTAAGAAGTGTAGCATGTGAATTACTTAAAATATTCAGTTTCAAAGCTATCTTGACCTTCATTTTCTATATCTGGTCTCTGTCAGGTTTAACTGTTGGTCACGGTAAAGACCGTGATGTGTGCCTGATACGAAGTTTCACCTTCAGCACCTCTAAAATAGCTCATTTCAGATGCTGAAACCACAAAGCACAGAAAACATTCCCTTTACAGAAACAACAACTTCATATTATATTTAACGGTCATCTTTTGCATTGATAGGATCAAATGTTAATTACTATATTATAACAAATGACATAAAGAAAATAAGCAAAAGTATTTAGCATATGAAAGCTCCCTAAAAGTTGTATTTCAATTGAAAACCACACCAATACTCTGTAAAAGCATATTTTTTAGGAGAACATTTTGCTAATTGTTTATGGGTTTTTGTCATAATCAAGTCTGGGTTTCCCAAAATGTAGCTCTTTGCTTTCATTCAAGTTTAATGTAGGATCTTGTTTTTTAAAATGTATCATTTTGCTGTCCCTATTGTGAGGCTATTTTGTATTGCATGGGGTGTTGTCTTTTTGTCTTATTTTGGTATGGGTAACCTCAGGATGTTTGCTATGGCTATGCATGATTGTCAGTCATGTGACTCACATCATGGGACGTCTGACACTGCAACGCTGTCCCTACAAAAAACGGCAGCATGCTAGACTCAGAATTCAAGTTTTGGATCTCTCTTTTTGATCTCAATTAAAGGGGCTTTCATGAAGTTGCTAGTTTCAGATGTTTTTTTTTTTTTCCACCTTATTTCTTGTTTTTATGTTTTAGATTTGATGATCCTTCCTCTTACATACATCCTGTTTTGTAACTGTGATTTATGTTCCACCTGTTAATGACATTTCCTGGTCATTTTCTTACTTTTTTCACTCAAGACATTTTCCACCCTAAATTTTGGATCTAATAAATGAAAAAATAAAAATAAGAATTGACCAATTTCCACTTACATAATACCGACAAAGAAAGTCCTTAATTATGAATAAAAGATTTTTTTTAGTTTCTAATGATAAGTTCAATTCTAAGGCCAAATGGCCAGGGAGAACAGAAAAGCAGAATCCCCAGCCAGTGAGATGCTGCAGTTTCAAGGCTAAATGGCCACTCTGTCTCCACTGGGCATACCACCCAATGTAAACATGTTAAAGTAGTTCATTATTTTTTGTTTTTGATTGGTTCTAAAAGATCTGATGCAGTTGGTCTTGTTAACCGTTGGAGAAGCCACATTTCTTCCAACATTACATGCAGCTGCAGAGTACTTTGAACACAGAGCATTTTGGACACAAGTTTCCCTTTATTACTTTTCCTCTACCCAAACTGAATACCATATATACTTGCAGATAAGTTCTCCTGCAGATAAGTCAGGCCTTGCTTTAACAGTATAATTTCTGGTATTTTATAATGTCAGTCTTATAAGTCGAATGTGGAAAACTCACGCAATTGGTACAAGAGATTATGATAAGCTAACGCCCACCTGAGAGAATAACCACGGAGCACACTGCCTTTTTTCTATGTGGGTGCGGCAATGCGCTGTATCAGGGCACTCCTAACCTTTCTCTATCTCCGTTGTGCCTATGTGACCACACAGTAATTCCCAAACTATTCCAAAGCAACGTTTGCACTTGGTAAATGCACTGCTGCAACAAAATTTGATGTGTCTGAGAAACTGATGTGAGATTGGAGGAGGCAAGAAGATGCAAAAAAAAAAAAAAAAAATTGTCACGTTTTTTTGAATGGCCGTATAAATCGAGTCTGATTTTATGATTCTTTTTTTGGGTTTCAAAACCCGACTTCTACTTGAGTATGTACGGTAATCAGGTTAGAAAATGAATGAATGGATGGAAAGTGGAAGTTGAGAATCTTAGATTAGATTAGATAAACTTTCTTAATCCCATGGGGGAGTTCAAGTGCATATAGCAACAGAAACATAATTAATCAGAATACAGACTCGCAGGACAGATAATACATCATCTATCTTAGACTGCTGTTTTGTCTTGGTAGCGCTCTAGATTACTCTACTTTCCCCTTTTGTATTATTAATGTGCAGCCTTTGTCAGAATGCCTCAAATCTCAAAGACTTACCCCAGTTTATAAGGTTTTGTAGTATATAACTTCTACCCACCTTCCCTTCTACACTTGTAATCTCAGGCAATTCGGTGTAGTAAAAGACAAGCCTGAGTTAAGTTACACTTTAATGTATTATTGATAATTTTCATAAATAATAACAATAAGCAAAGTACAAGTGAACATTGGCAACCATACGACCTGATAAATGCTGATGTGTAATTTCAGGCGGCACACAGACTTGTTTGTTACTTAAAAATGCCTCAGTTAATCCATCGCTTTTGGTCAGCTTTCTTCAGGATAGGTCACATGCCTGTCTCAATATGACTGCTGAGTTGTGCTTCTCAGTGTCGTCTTTTTCAGTTCATGATGTGTGAGATGTTCCTTCACCAGATGGTATGAGAGAATAGAGAGGGGTAAAGCAAGCAAATTAATAGACTCTCTGTCCAAACCCTACAGCCAATAGGGCGTTGTCATACTTAATGGCTTCTGATTTGGTTTCATACCTGCCCCCAATACCATTTGTTAAGCTGATGCTTGCCAGCTAGGTAGTGTGTCTTTGGGGTCTTCTTCTTCTTTCTGACATGTCACTCCATTTGCCTATCATTTTGCCCGTAAGAAGCCCATAATTGCAGATTACTCTGTCGAGTTTGGAGTCCTCTCAAATTTTCTGAATTACCAGAATGTATCAAGTCATAAGCTTTCGATTAAGACCAAGATCAAGGTTAGTGCTACTGTCTCACACCTCCAGATTCATATTCAAATCCAACCCCAGTTGCTGTCTCTTGAACCCACAGGTGCAGTGGCTGCAGGTTTTCTTTCTAACCCTTTTCCTAATCAGTGACCAGTTTTCACTCTAATTTCTTTTTCCCTTCATTTTAATAGCCCTATTTTTAAGGATTCAGTCCTCTGAATTGATGCTTTTCTTCATTAAATGGCAGCGAAACAGAAATGAGATGTGAAACGAGCCAACAGATTACAGATGACCAGCTAAACTGGGGCTTCAAACTCCAACCAAGCTTTTAATTAGAAGCCAATTCTTGCTGTTAATTAAACCAATTATTTATTTCCATAGTTTGTTGCTGCTCTCATTCTGCCACAGCAGACATTTCTAAAGCTGTTGACTTTCTGTTTTATTCTAAGAACACCGTCGATGTTTAGATGACCTGAGAGATCAACCTTACCGAGACCTTCACCTTTATTTATGCTCAAATAATGTTGTTAGCTGGTGATGTGGCAGCTTGTTGTCTGTCTCATTATTGTTTGGCTCCTCATTAAGGAAAAAGAAAGAACTAAGGGGTCTGAGTCAAGTTAATTAAAACAAAGGCAAAAAGAAGTTAATTGGCAACAAAAACAGGTCACTAATGAAGAAGATGGTTAGAATGAAAACCTGCAGCCACTGTGGCCCTCCAGGACTGGAATTCGACACTCCTGCTTTAACCTATACATTCACCTATGCATGGGTCATGTCCTCATCTACCCCATGGGATGGCTGGTCCACTTTCCCACTACCAGAGGTTCTCTCCTGCTCTTCTTCTTGCTCCTCTGGTCTTCCTTTTCCAAGCAGTTCAGCTCTCATACTCTGTGACCTCAAAACTGCCAGATCTATCCGAGTTTGGCTGGAAGGGGCATTGCACACCTAGTGCCAACCTTTCAAGAGTGCTTCTGCATTACCCAGTGGCCATTCCAAGTCATTATGGTAACTTTGAGGGGTTCCCTTAAGCAGCACCAGATGCCCCTACATGTTCTCTATATCCCAATATCACAGAGTACCAAACTAGTGGTCTTTCACAGCAGCCTTGTGGGTTTGGCACACACTGCCCTCTAGTGGTCAGAGGCAATGTTAATACAGTATTACTAACAGCATTATCTTCTATTCTTGGCTCTTTATTCATTGAAAGTCTCCACGCGTGGCACCTCCAGCAGGGTAATTAGGGAGCTGCTACCCTGAAATCTTTGATACTGTTCAACTTAATTCAGGGTTAATGGGGATGAAGTCTCACCCTGCAGAACAGGGAACATGGTGGGACAAAACTCTGGACAGGGCACCAGTCCATCACAAGGCCCAACTACACACACACGCCCACTCTCAGGGTCACACAGGATCAACATTGAATCACCTTGGCTTCACATATTTGGGAGGAAGGTTGGAGGTACCTGAAGGAAACCCCATTCAGACAGGGGAAGAGGACGACCTACAAACCCTATACAGATAATGGCTAACCTCCTGAGGCAGCAGTGCTGTCCACTTTATGACCTTCATCAATTGCTATCGCTAAAATTGTTTTGTTTTTGGTCCTGAAGGTTTAAACTCATTTCTTAGAATACTAAAACCGAACATTTTTGAGTATTCAATTTAATATTGTGTGCTTCATTTTTTAAACAAAATTGTTTCTCTCTGCAGCTCAAGGGGGCCTCAAACTTAAAGAAAAAGAGGATAAAGATGAATCACCTTACCAGGTAGGCTTATCTAGTATGAGAAACCAGAAAATACATTTTATGGCAGTGCTACAATTCATGATGTTCAAATAGAGCTGACATGTTATGTTTTTTGGTTCTTCAGCCACTGCCAAGTGTCTGTCTCATGTAAACAATGAGAAACATGGAAAAAATCAACAGAGAAGCAAGTATAAGGAAAGCAGAGGATATTAGAAAATAAAATGCTTAGAAAATGCAGATCTTGAAAGAAAGACTATTTATTAAATGGAAAAAAAATTAGACCTGCGTTCTCTCAAGTCCAGACTCCTGGGCTCAAATGTGTGCCACTCTGTGTGAGGACTTGGCATGTGTGAAGAGGTTTTTCTCCAGGTACTCTGATTTACCATCCATATTCCAACGACACAAGTGTTGGACAAGTGCTGACTTGAAACCGGGCTGGTGTCTGTGGTGGTGGGCAAGCCCATCGTGAGCCCTTCAAGTGACTGGCATCCCCTTCAGAGTTGTTCTTCTATTATTCACACTAGAGAAGGGTTACTTGTTGGCTCTCATGACGCATAACTAACTACATCAGGATGCTCTGAAATTGGATAGATGGATACATAAAGAAATGTGACTAATTATACTTTTGTTTATTAGGAACTACAAGGAGCCAGAAGTGACATATATAGTGACTTAAAGCTTGAAGCCAAATAAGCAAAAGTACAAGAACATCCAGAAAATATGTAATTCTAAAGAACATCTGTAAACTGCACATCAGAGACCACTTTTTGTAAATAGTATGTGCATTTCTAAATCTTTTTGGTTGTTTTGTATTATAGAGTGCCTTAGACAGATATGTAAATGTATAGAATCCTACTATTCATTCATTGGCAAAACTATCATACAGCCGTTGCTATGAATGTGCTTTTGTTTTATTTTTCTTTGTGTTTTTGAGTTGTTAGCTGTTGCTGTCTGCAGTTAAATTATACCTCAGGAAATATATTTTAATTAATTAACTATACAAAAATATAACAAGGGATAAGACAAAAATCACAAAAAATAGGATAAATAAAAATGTGTTTTAAATATTTTAAACAGGTGAATTTGCAAGGTAAGACATACTCCAACAGTTACATGCAATACAATAGATGTAAAGTGTTGTATAGCATTAGGAAGGTAATGCTGCATTTTTGGCACCATCCTGATTAGAACCCAAAATATTTATGAAAAGCACACTACAATATGAACTATTCTGTGTATAAGACTGAAATGTGTAAAGTCAAAGGGGTGTAGGATGGGGACTCATATGCAATAAATGTAATGAATTTCCTGTTTCATTATATGTTTATTTTGCTTCTGTTTTTTTACAACAAAGTGCATCCTTTTGCACTTGTGAAATATTAAAGTGATGTTCTTCATTCTGTTATGTAATTTTCCATATAAATAAATAGTTTGACTTTTACTTTTTTTCCTCCCAGAGTATTTAAGAAGTCAGAGCAACAAACAACTAAATAAATAAACTTTGCTGCTGGTTAATGGTGTTATCAGATCTCCTATCATGAAAGACAGCAACTAACTTCTTTGGTTCTTTTTTTTTTTAAAAGGAGGAGAAGGAAGACATGTCAAAGCCAACTATGTAACTATCATGAGAATGGTATAATAATATTATGATAAAAATATGTACTTCGAAAAGAGTAATTCATACTTTAGAAACCAATTGTTGTACCAACTACTGTTTAAAACTAGTATAGATAAAATCTTGAGGGTTTACAGGTGGCTGAGCTGAAAGGACACAAACAGTCTGGCAGCTGGACTAGAATGGGGGCTGAAGAGATCAGTTCTGAGTTCTGCTGAAGAGATGAATTGTGAACAGACGGCCACGACTCCTAGAGGCATATCAAGGACATCAAGACTGGACTTAAATGAAGGACTGAGAATGAGGAAAAACATCTCTTAGGTGCTCCATTCTTTCAGAAAGCCATTCCATCCAAGGGGCATGCCTGATCACGATGGACCAGAAACCAATCAACATATTAAAACAGAGGGCCACCAGGTAGCCTATTATCTAGAATGTAAAACGGCTACTTTAGCTTTCTGTTTTCTTTCAGAGTCAGGTCTCTCTTCCTGAAACCCTGGTAGTTTGAAGTGAACAAATTGGAGAAATGTGGAATTTTTGGAAGAAACCCTGTTGGTGTGGCCTTTTTTTGTGGCAGATTTTGATGCTATTCACTACAGACTTTTTAACAAGTTATCCCCAGGCATTTATTCTTGCTTGAGAATCATGTCTGGTCATGCGGGACTGCCTCTTACTTGTCTCAATGTTTGAATTATACCCCCCTATTCAAAACTATGGATGTCTATGATGGCCTGCATGCTAACTGGGACTATCTTTACATAAACCCTGTTTAGTATCAATTAGGGAATCCATTAGCCCGGGATTCCCGAACATTTTTCATTCACGCTTTAATTCCCGGGAAAACGGAAACGGCCAAGCTCGCGTATATAGCGTGTAAAAATCGATCAAGAAATAACAGAGTTATAGTTGTGTGGCACGCGACTGGGGGTGGCACCCAGCCGGGATGCCCAGGAAGACAGGAGGAGGGCTCATGCCTCCTCCAGACCACGAGGGGGCGACCGCCCTGGTTCCTTTGGGGACCACGGGTATAGGGCTTGGAAGCCCAACCCTGTAGGGGCCCGTGGTCTCTGCCAGGGGGCGCCCCCATGCCTGAAGAACCCGGAACCCCAACACTTCCGCCACACCAGGAAGTGCTGGGGGGAAGAAGACTGGGATGGCTTCAGGGAACACAGCCGGCACTTCCGCCACACAGGGGAGTGTCTAGGGAGTGTCGGGGATCACCTGGAAGCCCATCCGAGTACTTATAAAAGGGGCCGCCTCCCTGCAAAGAACGACTGGAGTCGGGTGAGGAGTGGACGAAGTTTGGAGGCAGGAGAGAGGAGGCGGCCTGACGAGCAGGCAGAGACTGAAAGAGAGCCTGGACTTTGGGGAGATTGGTGTTGGAGGCACTGGGTTTGTGCACTATGGACAATATAAATAGGTTTAATAAACATGTGGTGGACTTAAAAATGGTGTCCGTCTGTCTGTGTCCGGGCTACTTCTCACAGTTGAAAATAATTAAGCTGGTGCCATTGCTGCAGCTTGCACTTCATCAGACAACAGCTTTGAACAGCAACTTGATATTGCAATCTGTCAGTCTGTTGCATCCGCATTATCTGTGCCAAGAAACTTGCATCCAGTTTCTTGTCATCATTCGGTGATGGCATCAGTAAAAGCTCAAATGGCTGTGTTTCAGAGCAACGGCAAGGGCGGGCATTGTTTAGAACAAGTGTATCAGTATCTGATGATTGTGCCGCCTACTTCAGTTGAGGCAGAGCGTGCTTTCTCAGTGGCAGGCATACTTCTGCACGAAGGTGTGCTCTTGCCTGGACGACCACATGCTGGACACGTTAATAATAATTCATTACATTTATATAGCGCTTTTCTCAGTACTCAAAGTGCTATCCACACAGGGAGGAACTGGGAAGCGAACCCACAATCTTCCACAGTCTCCTTACTGCAAAGCAGCAGCACTACCACTGCGCCACCTGTGAGGACGTTGTGCTTTCTACGCTCTTATTACCGCAACTAAAGATACATGGACTTATATGACAGCATGAACTGCTTGTAGATAAGGTTAGTCTTTAATTTATTTATTTATTTTGTTCTTCATTTCGCCTTGTACAATTTCTTATATTAGGAATTTGTTAGTTTTTCGCATACCCCTTGGGGTCAGACTGCAGGGTCAGCAAATTGTACAGTGGAGCAATTACAGGTTAAGGGTCTTGCTCAAGGGCCCAGCAGAGTAGGATCTCTTTTGGCAGTGATTCGAACTGGCAACCTTCTGGATACCAGCACAGATCCTTAGTCACAGAGCCACCACTCCACCACAAATTGTGTCAACATATTGCAGTAGTTTTATTAAAAAACAAGTGTTGGTTGTTCTAAAACCGTTCACATGTGAGATGCCCGTGCACTGTGTCATCCCCAGGAGCCCGGGATTCCCGGGAATGAAATGCGGAATTCCCGGGAATGGATAAACCCATTCTGGAATGGATTCCCTAGTATCAACAGAGGACTTCTCAAAAGTGTACTTGCAAGCTCTTAGCAGACTACAGGTAGACACAAAATGGACAATTTAGCTTCTTGGCTTGCTAGTAATAATTTGACAAAGGTGTTGACTTCCAAGTTTTTACTTGAAAATTGTATTAATTGTGATGGACAGGAGCCCTGTTCAAGGATTATTACGGCCTTGCACCCTATGCTTGTTGGGATCGGCTCCAGCTTCCCACAACTCTATTTAGGGTTTGAAAAATTAATGATGTTAATTTGCATCCAAACCATTAACAGTAAATATATAATGATAGGAAGAATCATACAACCTGGATTTCTTAACTGTCCAGTCCAAGCAGTAGTAATAAGTAATAAGTAATACACTGCTATCGTGGGCTGCATCAGGAGTGGGCAGGAGGAGGAGTATAGAAACCTCATAAAAGACTTTGTTAAATGGTGCGACTTAAACCACCTACAACTGAACACCAGCAAAACCAAGGAACTGGTGGTGGATTTTAGGAGACCCAGGCCCCTCATGGACCCCGTGATCATCAGAGGTGACTGTGTGCAGAGGGTGCAGACCTATAAATACCTAGGAGTGCAGCTGGACGATAAATTAGACTGGACTGCCAATACTGATTCTCTGTGCAAGAAAGGACAGAGCCGCCTGTACTTCCTTAGAAGACTGGCATCCTTCAACATCTGCAGTAAGATGCTGCAGATGTTCTATCAGATGGTTGTGGCGAGTGCCCTCTTCTACGCAGTGGTGTGCTGGGGAGGCAGCATTAAGAAGAAGGATGCCTCACGCCTGGACAAACTGGTGAGGAAGGCAGGCTCTATTGTTGGCATAGAGCTGGATGGTCTGACATCCGTAGCAGAGCAACGGGCACTCAGCAGGCTCCTATCAATTATGGAGAATCCACTACATCCATTAAACAGTGTCATCTCCAGACAGAGGAGCAGTTTCAGTGACAGACTGCTGTCACTGTCCTGCTCCACTGACAGACTGAGAAGATCATTCCTCTCCCAAACTATGCGACTCTTCAATTCCACCAGAGGGGGTAAACGTTGAACATTATTCAAGTTATTGTCTGTTTTTTTATCTGCATTTTTTATTACTCTTTAATTTAATATTTTTGCTGCTGGAATATGTGAATTTCCCCCTGGGATTAATAAAGTATCTATCTATCTATCTATCTATCTATCTATCTATCTATCTATCTATCTATCTATCTATCTATCTATCTATCTATCTATCTATCTATCTATCTATCTATCTATCTATCTATCTATCTAAGATGCTGATGACCATTCTGTTCCCAGGGTGCTTTTATTCCACATTGTGTTCTCTCAAGCAAAATGAGAAAATAGTGAGAAAGAACTCTTTGGCAGTTTCAAAAACAGCTGCAGTGAGAGTCGCACTGAAAAAGACACTAAAAACTGTCTTCTTTAACAACTCCATCAGTTACCCCCTTCTATGCCAAAATAAAAGCAAACGCACACTGATACCATTGTATATTTACGTCATTACAGCACAAGGAAAATGTTTGGTACATTGTCAAAACATCAAAGCTAATTTTCAAACCTAAATAAGCAAAATAAAAAAAAAAAAAAAAAACTAAATCCCTGCTTCATTTTTCAGATATCCCAGCATGTGCGGTACTTCTATTCAACTTGACAAGACGTCAGGCTAGAATCAAAAGGATTCTTACCTGAACAGTTTAAAGTATCTCTTGTCCAACAAAACTTTTTTTAATGTCCTTGACTATTGTTGGGATTTTCATTTAAATCAAAAATGTCCCCGTTACCTAGAGTGCTTTCAAAATGTATTACCCCCAACCTAGAATTTTTAGCATTTTCTCTTTTTTTACATGATGACTTCCTGATATTGCCAATGGATGAGGACTTAAGCATGTTTAAGAGAATAATCCGATTTTCCAATTCAGGGACACAAAGAGCCATTACCTATCTGAATACTGCATGGGAACGCCATCTATTGCAGTGCACAATGACTTACAGACTCATATTCAGTTACAGTTCGAGCCAATTAATTTAACTCACAACTCACTTGCCAACTGGAGAACTTGCCGACTCCCCAAAGTAGGAATCAAATCTGAGACTCTGGTGCTATGGAACAGCAGTGCTGACCACCACACCAGTGTCCTGCCGTGTTGCTCTAAGTGGGGATGTTTATTATGCTGCTTGGATAGGCACCAGCTTCATAAAACCTGCAGATACACTCATTAACGATGACTCCAGAGGGATGCGACATTTTGCATGTTGATTATTACATGCAAGCATGAATTTTGCTGTACTCTGTATATGTGACAATAATGCACCATAGTAAAAGGAGAGGTGTCTGTGAGTCTGTGTCTGCCTGTCCCATTGCTATGTCTCTTGTGGCAGACGACCAGGGACCTTGCCCCACCAGGACACCTGGAACAGGGAAGGACCGGGAGAGGGGCAATATATTCCCCTGGACACAAGAAGGCAGCCCCCCTGGATACCATCAGGGCCACGGATACGGAGCCCCTCTCCCTGTTCCAGGCGTCCCGGTGGGGAAAGGTCCCTGGTCGTCTCCCACACTCTGTATTTCCAATAGATGGCACCCCACAAACATTTGTACTAATAAAATGCATTGTATTTGTCATTCCAATAGATGGCACATACCAAGTGGCATATAACAGCGACATGTGCACTGCAAATTTTGACAGAGAGGTATGTGTTAATTTCTTAGATTTCAAACCATCTTAGATGAGCAGCACAGCTAGTGACCCTATAAACCTATAAATGTAACTGACATTATGCTATAAAAGAAGCAGATAGAGGATGACCAAAAGAAGCATAATCCCTGTTTGTTTAGTAAGATAGAACCTGAAGGGATAGAAAGACATACATTCCAAATGACATTGTGGAGGAGTAATTAGTTCACCCTCTTATTATGACCACATGGTAAAGTGGAGGACTTTTAATAATGACATATCTGTGGGAGGATTTGTGGGTAGAGTCAGGTAAAGGTCTCCATCTTCCACACCATTTAGGGACAGCGTTTGCCACTCACTCTCCCTGCATTTCCTTTAAGTTAGTTCTTTGTTTTTTGATAGCGTACCACTAAAACAATACCAAATATTGTATGGTCTGCGCATCATAATTAAGGTGGCCTAAATAAAATGCAAAATCAAAAATAATACCAATTAAAATAAATAAAATCAAATCAATAGAACATAAAACTCACAAAAGGGTAAATATTTGAAATGTACCTATTTAAGGTATTTCTAAAATGCTGAGCATGAAAGGTAAAAAGAGAATATAGTAAAGAAGACTCTTGTATGCAGCTGAAATATCCCTTGTTTGAAATAATTCTTTTAACATTTTGAAAGCTATGCTTTATCATGAAAGTGCCCAAGAAAGGCACTTCAGCCTTGTAGGGTTATTGGTGGACAAGTTAATCCTGGAAATGTCTAAATGATGTCCCTGTGCTTGCTAACCTTGTTTCAGAGGTACAGTGGAATCCTTAACAAGAGATGGTGCACATTGAGGATCCATCATGTTCTCAGTTTTCCAGTACTGCAAGGACTTAACACTGAACCTCTGAGTACCTTCAAGCAGCTGGGACCAATCCAGTGTTCGACCACTAAAAGGGCTGAACTTCTGAATGCCTTAATAACAGTAGGCTTAATGCTGCTGGGACCAAGTACTGAAACTGAATACATTAACAATGGCTGAAACCAATCTTGCTCTTCGTTTCCCCAACTGCAAGCACTTGAACCATTCCTATCGGGTACTTGCTACTCTGAAAGGATACTAAATACCCTAAACAAAGGCCAGGAGTCTGCTCCTGCTGGGATCAGAGACCACCGCCTGCTCCCAGTTCAGTACCTCTGAAAGAATTTACTCTGAACAAGCACATCCTACAGAACCTCGAGAAGTATCTCCATCATGGCTACCCTAAGCCTTAGCTTTACTTCTTCTTAATGGGGTCAGGACCATGTCCTTATTTCTCATGCTGGTCTTCATGGTCTCCTGTGCTTGTAGTTTTCTTTCAATTTGAATGTGGTAGGGTGGGGTTGTGTTATGGAATGGTGGATATGGCAGGTGGTTATAAGGTTTTGGCTCATTGGTGTACATTTACAAACTAGAGCAAACCTGAAGATCTCAATATGCCACACTACTTTTGACTCCAATGATTCATAAAATAACAACGAGTGGTTGAGCTTTTAGCTACTGGACCCTGAAGCTGTAGAATGATCTGCTTGCTTATGTAAGAGATGCCCCTTCAGTGACAGCTTTAAATACCAGGGTGAAGACTCACTACTTTAGTCTAGCATACCCGGAGTAGAGCTGCTGATTAGCTGTGCATACTCTATTTCTGATTGTTAGTCATTTATACAAAAAGTAATAAAAAGTTTTAAAAAATGTTACAAATTCTCCCCGGTTCTGTTTTTCTTCTTGGTATATTGTTGTGGCACTTAGTGCCACTGCTCTACTACCAAACTGTTCTGATGCCAAGGGAAAAATCATCTGATATTGGGAGAATTGGAATATCAAATGGAAAAATTCTGTAATCAGATTGGACAGCCCAGCACAGACTCTATTATAGAATACCCAGGAGGGGGTGGGCAACTAGTTAGCCAAGGACTATAGGGCCTTGTGTATTAAGCTTTGCTTATACTCGGAAAAATATGAGTAAGCTATTTCTCAGACAAAAGTTACAATGAACATAGCATGGAAATTGGCTTAAAGTTCATATATCCGTAACGCCTGTGCAGGCATTTTATCGATTTTGGCGACAGAACAATAAAGTGAAAGAAAAGCCTAATTTCATTGTATATTTCAATGACTTATCAGTCACATTCTGATGTCTGTCCATCCATCCATTTTCTAAATCCGCTTCTTCCAAACCTGGTACAGAACCAGGATCACGTGATATTCTCTGTAATGTCGGCTCCAATCCAGCCCATGACAAAAAAAAACAAATACCATTAACAATATTTAAAATGACAGAAAACATTGTGTTTTTAAGTTTGCTTGTCTATGTGTTTTAATTGTGGCAAATAAGCACTCTTATTTTGAGAAGTTAGAAAATGTATGCATAGTGTAACATCTGGGTGGGACTTTGTTAACTGATTTGAAAGCTGGAGTGTTTCCTATTGTATATTTACTTCAACAAAGACACAGCTGTCACATTTCTGTTTCAGTATTTTGAAACAGGAGTATGTGTGATGTATGCTCAGACTGCTGTTTGTATAGGTAGGCATAAGCCACTGCCATGTGCACCACCATTTCGATTGATCACTGTTGACTATCAAGGATCTGGTGCAGACAAGAATATAGCTTGGGTGTGTAAAAGAGAGAGATAAAATATTTAGTACATTCAAGTTGAAATAAGGGCGGCACGGTGGCGCAGTGGGTAGCGCTGCTGCCTCGCAGTTGGGAGCTCTGGGGACCTGGGTTCGATTCCCAGGTCCTCCCTGCGTGGAGTTTGCATGTTCTCCCCGTGTCTGCGTGGGTTTCCTCCGGGTGCTCCGGTTTCCTCCCACATTCCAAAGACATGCAGGTTAGGTGGATTGGCGATTCTAAATTGGCCTTAGTGTGTGCTTGGTGTGTGGGTGTGTTTGTGTGTGTCCTGTGGTGGGTTGGCACTCTGCCCAGGATTGTTTCCTGCCTTGTGCCCTGTGTTGGCTGGGATTGGCTCCAGCAGACCCCCGTGACCCTGTGTTTGGATTCAGCGGGTTGGAAAATGGATGGATGGAAGTTGAAATAACCTGTCTCAAGCTAAAGCTGAAACAGTGAATTAATCCAAGATTGAAATTGTACAGAGTATTTCTCTGTGTGATTTGAAGATTGGCAACGGGCAAGTGAGAGTTGCTTTGGGCAGGACAGATTATAGTATTTATTGATCCATCCATCCTCTAAGCCTGCTTATCCAGGGCAATGGGTGGATGGAGGCTAAGTTGATCCGAGATTTATAAAGGAACTTGACAAGGGAGCTGGCATATGTGCATCTTTATAAATACACTTTTTTTGTGCATACGTGGCTGTTGCCTATAGCGTAAGCAAAATTTTATTATGGTGTCTAAGCAAGGTTTTGTGCTGGAGCCCCCAGGACTGGGATTATGTCTGACTTTATCTTTTACAATTGACTATGAAACCCTCCAGAAGATTTATTTTTCCCCAGGGATGCTGCAAACCGTCTTCTCTAATGTCAACTGGACCATTATTCAAAAAGTAATTAATAGATAATTGTTGGTTTGCATGTATATTAATAAATACATTTTATTTAAAAGCACCTTTCAAGGTACCCAAGGCCACTGTACAGCAATACACATAAAATCAAACAATCCAACGTGCAAACAAAGTTAAGAACAACAAAAGGCAATATTAAAAAGATAGGTTTTAAGTCTAGATTTAAAAATTGAAAATGAGGTACATACACTGATCTCCAGAAGGTAGGGCATTCCACAGCCATGGCCTTGATACAATAAAAGCCCTGTTGCCCATAGTGTGCAATCTGCATAAGGGAATGATTAATATCAAGGAGTCAGAAGAATGAAGTGAACATGGAGTATATGGACAGATTAAAGAAGATAAGTAAGGTGGGGCTAAACCATGAAGAGCCTTAAAAACTAAAAGGAGAAGTTCATATTGAATATGGAAGGGAACAGGTAGCCAATGCAATTTTAGAAGTGTAGGAGATGATATGCTCCAAGAGGTTTAAGTGGGTATCCACTCTAGCTGCTGAATTCTGTACATATTGTAATTTCTTTAGACTCAAAGTAGGGAAACCAAACAGCAATACATTGCAATAGTCAAGTCGCCAAGTGAATAAGCATCTCTGTTGCAGTGTTAAAGAGCAATGAATGCAGCCTTGAAATTTTCTTAAGGTGGAAAAAGGCAACCTTGGTAATATTATTCATGTGATAATTAAAGAAGGGTGTAGGATCAAGGAAAACACCACAATTTTTAACCTGTGCAAACAAGGATGTAAAAGCCAGGGATTTGTACTAAGGAATTGAATTTTTTTTTTTTTTAAAGTGTTTAGAGATGCAATAATTAAAGCCTCAGTTTTTTCACTATTTAGTCTGAGAAAGTTTTCAGAAAACCAGTGCTTGATATTGGCCAAACAGGCAACCAGTGCAGGAGGAGGTAATGTTTGCATAAGCCCTGCGTGTAGGTAAATGTGTGCATCATCAGCGTAACAGTGGAAACGTAGAACATGTAGTCTGATAATTGCACAGAGAGGAAGCATATAAATGATAAAAAGCAGAGGGTCAAGAACTGATCCCTGAGGGACACCCTGAAGCAAGTAAGATGGGCTGGACCTATTGCTGACTGTCCTTAAGATACGATTTAAGCCATGCAAGAGCTTTTCCAGCAATATTCTTAAGTCAAAAAAAAAAAGTCATGATGGACTGTATCAAAAACAGTAGTAAGGTCTAAAAAGTGTTAAAAGACCACAATCTGCTGTGATTAGGAGATCATTAGTTACCTTGCAAGTGCTGTCTCTGTAGTGTGATTGAGGAATTTCAGTCTGGTTTTAGGGCCAAACAGGTCATTAGAGGCAAGATGGCCTTTTAAATGGCCTGCAACAGCATGTTCTTGGAATTTACTAAGAAACAGAACGTTTGAAAAAGGTCTGTGGTTTTTAAAATCCTCTGGGTCAAGTCCAAGGGCCTCATGTATAAACAGTGCATACGCACAAAAATGTTGCATACGCCTGTTTCCATGCTCACATCGCGATGTATAAAAACTAAACTTGGTGTAAAGCCACGCACATTTTCACGCCAGGTCAAAACATAGCATATGCAAGTTTTCGGCTCTGTTTTTCAAACTGACGTCACACAGCATCAAAGCAGTGCCACTGTTCTTGTGTATTTTCCCTTTATTAATTTGATTCACATTCTTGACATTGCTTTATCAATTACACTGAAATTAACCGCATACCGTTTTTTAGTTTAAGACATCTGATTGTAATCAACCTCTAACAATATAATGATGCACGGAATGGTTAAACGATTCCAAATACCTTAGCTGTTTTAGCGTTGTTACTCTTGGTGCACCTGTATTTTAACCCATTGCATCGGAGTAGGGAATCACAGCTATACAGCAGCTGATCGGAAAGCTCTACGGCAGATTGTGTCAAGTACGGAGAGACTTGTCGGGGTACAGCATCTAGCACACACTGCCTCACCCATGCGCACAATCTATTTGAACTTCTCCGATTCGGCAAATGCTTCAGAGCCCTTCCTGTACGAACCTCATGGTTCAGAAACAGTTTCATCCCAAAAGTGCTTATACAAAAACTGGACACAAAAACCACAGAAAGTGCCACATATGTCTAGTATTAGTAGACTGCAAAAGAGCCAGCATCTATAGTAGGTGCCAGGAGCCATGCTGCAATTATCACAAAGATATGGCTGTGGTCTATGATTATTATTCTGAGTAGCACAATAGGATTGTGGAATTTGTTATTTAGGTTTTAGATTCAAGATTATTTATTATTATTTCATCCATATACAGTAGTACAGCATACAGTGAAACGAAACAACGTTCCTCCAGGACCATGGTGCTACATAAAACACAGGATAACAAAGAATCCATGACACGACACATACTGTATTATATAACAAGGTGCATGTGAGTCAAATGTGCAAACATGTACAACACTACAGAACAGAAGACATATATCAGATATCAGACCGGTCCATAAATGTTCAGGAGTCTGACTGCTTGGGGGAAGAAACTGTTATACATTCTGGTGGTGAGGGCCCGAATACCTCGGTACCTTTTTCCCAATGGCAGGAGTGTAAACAGTGACTGTGAAGGGTGTGTTGGATCACACACAATGCTGGTGGCTTTGCGGATGCAGCGTGTGGTGTAAATGTCCATGACGGAGGGAAGAGAGACACCGATGATCATCTCAGCTGTCTTCACGATCTGTTGTTGGGCTTTGTAATAATGTTTCCTGAAAGTCTCATGTCTACACTCTTAAATAATAAAGTGCCAGAGCAGATCTTCAAAGCAATGCCATAGGGGAACCATTTTTGTCGCCCAAAAGACCCATCCACATAAAGATTCCAGAAAGATCATTTCTAATGACTTGTGGCAGGCTTCATAAATCATGAATAGAGGATAAAAGATTTGTGAAATACCTGTGGCTCATGATTTTCAAAGGGACTCTTGCTATAAACAATAACACAGGATAAGTCAGAGTTGCTTTAATCTGTTAGTATCCTGCCAGAGAGCATACAAGACATAAAAATATCCTTTTTTTCTGCCAATTAGAAGTTTTCAAAGCACAAAGAGCTAACTTCATATGCAAAGACCTCTTCCTAAAATGAAAGGGTTCTAGGAAGGACTACACAACTCAGTAAAGAACCATAAAGGGCCATTAAAGAACCTGTATTTTGAAGAGTGTATGGCAGGGTTAAGTGGGTTTTAGAACGGCAGCTATTTGTAAAACCACTGTGGTGAAATCGGAAAGGGCAACACCTCCACTGGAAGCCACAGTACTTGAAGTCCCCCCCCCCCTTTGATTTTATCTTTAATTACTTTAAAAATTTCATTAAGCACATTGCAAATCAGCAAATCGAACAGTGATACTATGTAACAGCACATTCTAATACAATTTACAAATAAAGGTAGTAAAATCAGATTAAATACCAAATCCTCATACCTCCTCTCTCTTTAGTGTTCTCTTCTTTCCGTTTCATCAGCATAAATTGGTATTTTAGTGTTACTCGTAAAGTTTTAAGGTACAACAGTTTTATTTATTTAACGAACTGATTTAACCGTTGCATGAACGTAATTAGATTGCCTGATTATGTAGCGACTCGGGAGTCGATGTGTTAATTTGACACTGCGGAGTCCTCCGTTACATCCGCCAGACAGGAGCTCAGGTGCTAATTAACTGTAAACTGTCTGTCGTTTTAAAAGCTCCCATTAACGGGCTTACGTGTTTTGATTGCTGCCTACTCGGCGGCGTAAACTTTTTCTTCCGGTTAATATTTCGTTGTCTTGCTCATTTCGGTACGGGTTCTCACTCATGTTTACTCGCTTTTGACAGTATTTTGCTACCAAGATCTAATGCATGGTTAACCTAAAAAGTATCGTTAATGAGTGCTTGGTAATTCATCCAAATCATACTATGTGATATCATCTACTGTTGAATTCTGCTACGTACTTCTAAAATGTTTATTTTTTATACTGTATTGAGGATTTGTTCTGTGTATTGTATTGACCACCTTCTTTTTGACACCCACTGCACGGCCAGCATATCTGAAGAGGAGTCTCTCTTTGAACTGCCTTTCCCGAGTTTCTTCCATTTTTCCCTACAAGGTTTTTTTTTTTTTTAGGGGGGGGGGGGGGGGTGTCGTCTTAGAGAGTCGAGGCTGGGGGCTGTCAAGAGGCCGGGCCTGTTAAAGCCCATTGCGGCACTTGTGTGATTTTTGGGTAATACAAAAATAAATTGTATTGTATTTGAACTATACGGCGTTTCTACAAAACGAGCTGCAAATAACTCGCAGACTTTTATAGAGCTCAAATTTGATCAGGGTTAGAAAATTAAGAGTTCATTTCCGTGGAGAGGGGCAGGGAAAGGAAAAGAAGAGTAGGCAAAAATGAGGGAGTTATCTGACGATGGCATGATAGAAATTTGGAGAGTTGAGGATATGCTCAAGAACTTGAACGGGAAAAGAACAAACATTTGCGCCAAATCTGGTGGGGGGCACCAGGACCGCCGTTAAATTGCGCTAAGCATCCTTCTAGAAGTACGAAGTCTGTGAATGAAAGCTGAGCACTTTAAAGCGTGACAGTGTTCTAAAATTGGACCGTTTTGTATTACGTCACAATTCAATGTAAAGTGATTCGTTTTCATTTTTTTTTTTTTTTCTTCTTCTCAGAAATGGTGCTCCAGGCAGCTTTAGCGCTACTTGTTTTAAACACGTGGTTTTGTGGTGAGTATTCAATCATTTGAATTGCTTTTACTGGTTCTTCTCTATATATCGCAGGAAAGTGTCTCGACAAGGTCTTTGTTTGCGGGGTAAGGTGAAAATGAACTTTCCAAAACTTCGGAGCTTGCGAAACATGCATTCAAATTCTGCATTCTGCCGTTCTGTTTGTGCGCGCAATGTCAGTGAACCTGATGACTGCTTCACTCACTCCCCCGAAAAAAACAAACCTCCTAGACTTGTTTATACGGTTTTAAAATATCGTTATTAAATGTAACAGTTCCTTTAACCAGAAACCTCTTGTTGGTGTAAATCTAAAAGCATAACGGTAAAATGAACTATTTAAGGATACAATGTTAGAACATCCGGTTCAAATTTAAAGCTTTCAGTGCGTCTCAGTGCACGGACCCTATTGGGCAGACTACGTTCTTGTCTAAATTTCGTTAAACAAAACGAGGATGTTGTGGGGGCCACAGTATCGTTAACCCAATTGTATGAAGGGTGATTACTTCTGCAGCTACTGGAAATGTTTAAGTGAGCCTGCCGCATTCACAATATTCATGTATCCATTTCTTTAGCCCCTTCTCTCAATATTGCGAGCCCGATATTCCAGTACTGGCTGACCTACAGGCACGGCCGGATTTTCCTATAGGCTAACTAGGCTTCAGCCTAGAGCCTCAAGATCAAGAGGGGCCTACATTCAAATTGTTAGCAAAATTTTATTATCTCTCATGTAATTTACAAACTTAAAAATGGAAGGCCTCATAAGTGGAATAGCCTAGGGCCTCTTTTCATATAAATCCGGCCCTGCCTACAGGACATGTTAAATTGATAATACCAGGCACCTTACGCTGAGCTGTTAAAAGTAACCCCACGGAATGCACTTGCATGTAGTTTATGGGGCCACATGCAGGCGATAAGTGAATCCCAGTCCAGCAATTCGATCAGGCCAGTTTGTTGACTTGTGGGGCAGACACCCACAGTCGCTTCTAGACACCTGTCAAATCGATGTCCTGTTCTGTATCCTGCATTAAGTAAACTAGATCATCCTTTACACGGATTAGATTAAATTTAGGGACGCCTGCAAGGGAAAACGTGGAAGGGGTGCAGAATACGCTTGGTATGTCCTTGATCTTATTTGCTGTACTCTGACATTGTATGGTCAATACCATTGAACGTCTGCTTGAGAAACGTTGCTTTTATACTTGTAATCCTTTGATTCTTTGTATGGAGTAGATTTATTTACTTTTTTGGCAATGTATATGAATTAAAGGGGGACCAATTCTCCTCTTTCAACAAACTAGAAGAGAACTGAAGTAGTCCAACTAATAGGCATGAAAATTAGCCCTTTATAGATAATTTGAGTCAAATTGGCATCCAAATATAGCTGCTTATCAAATATATCTGCTTTACTTAAATGTTTTGTGGGGCAAAGCTGTGACAATTGCATATGTCAGGACATTTTAGCCACTGTGTGTGTTAATGTAACTTTTTTTTTTTTTTTTTTTTAATTCCCCAGGCTCATTTGGAGAAAATGACTCTGTAAATAAAAGTGGTAAGTGTCTACACATGTAATGATTAGATTACTGTCTGAGCTCCATGGTTCAGGTGGTTATCCCTTACACTCTAATTCTACTCCTAGGATTCCTCAAATGGATTAATTTGGTGACATTTTTGAAAAATCAATCAAACCTTTGTCTTCCTCCCTGTTTTGTCTTCTGTCATGGACTACTCAAAAGTTTATTTCTTAAGCGGATGTTTTATTTATTTATTTATTTTTTTTTTGTATAGCAACAATTGAATGTTAATCTCTAAATTGGTGTAAGATGCCAAAATGTGAGGTGTTCATAAGAAATTATTTACTTCGAGGTCAAAGTTCATTATAAACGAGCATGAAATGTTCAAAATACAATTTGTAGTTCACTTGCTGATGGAGATCAAGAACTAGAATTCCAGTAAAGGATAAATTTTTAAAAATTCTAGTCCTAATCCCTTTGTTTTTTTAAAAAAAAAAAAAAAAAAAAAAAAAAAACCACGAGGGACATTTTTCAGACCATCTTACTTTCTGGGAGTGGATTTTGGATGGCTAGGACCACTGGTAACAAATCAACTCATTCTTGATCAACAATATCAGAATAGTGTTTAAAAAGGAGAAACTTTGACCTCTTGAATCTCATTAGGGGGAGACCCCTGGGGTTCATTGATGTGGCATGCATAACTTCAAGGTCCTGATTCATTTTTGCTTCAGACACCTTTTGGGTTAACACTGTCAAGGGTGCAATTTCCCACACAGTCTTTAGGCCAAAATGGCCTACATTTCTAGTGCTTTTTTTTGTCTAGAGTGGCAGTGTGATGGTGCACTTTAACCTAAAATGGTTACATGATGCATATGAAAACTTGTACACCTCTTGGATCTTATCTATGTATTTATTTAAAAGTAATATGGCACAGGGAGGAGAGGAATTTCTAGAGAAATTGGCACTTAGTCTTCCCTGATTTTACTGAAGTTTTAATTCTGTGTAATGGGAGTCTCATCAGTTTTTAATGTTGTCCCCTGACACACACTTGCTGAATCATCTGTCTGGCCCAGTAGCTTCAACTGTTTGGTAATCTTCTGGACCTTTTTAAATTTGTTTGGGAGACTATTAAACCAAGCAATGAAGCTGAAATTAATGGCAGTTTACAGAGGAGAAATAATACAACATACTATGAAAGCAGTTTGTGGTTAATATTCCAATTAAGATTTGAGGCCACTAGGGTGCTCCAGCACATGATTTATTCACAATGGGAGTGCTTGCCCATACCATTGCCACAAGCAGCACAGTATAATATAGACATAGGACTTTTCTACTCTCCCTTGGTGTGCTTTCTCTGCCTTCTCTCTCCTCCTGTGGCAAGCTTTGTCCTATTCCTCCCAACTATGGCTCTCCAAGTGAATTGAGGAAGCTGTTTTTATGCTGCTTCTGGGAGCACTCCAGGTGGCTTATTTGCCGGATTTGGTGAAAGCCCAATGTAGCAGGGCTCTGCAACCTCCAACTCCACCTGGTGGCTTCCACAGAACCCAACAGTGCTGCTGCAAACTCCCATGAAGCCCTGTGGGAATGTGAGGTGCTGCTGCAACCCAGGGGGTTGCCATCTAGCACTCTTAGGGAGACCATGACTTGTGCACATCCACTCCCCCAGTTCTTCCAATACTTTGGCCTCCTGGCTAGGCAAGGGCCTCTGTGGTCTGCCAGTCTATAATCTAGGGTAGTTACTATTTTTATTCAGTTACTACTTTCTCTCTTTCCTGTTACAATAATGGGTGAACATGCAAATTTTTCTGTCTTTTAGTCAAGTATTTCATTGGTGGTTGATGTTCATAGCAAGAGTGTTATTACACTTCCTAGACAGTCCACTTGATTTAAATGAATTTTCTCATCTGATCGGCATATTTGAAAACCTGTACAGTTGTTCTCTGGTCACTGGTCTCCAGTGCTATTTACACTGTACACCAAACAAACCTTGAGGAGCCTCTGACTGAATAGCTTTTCAAGTTTTCATAAACTTTGACTGATTTAAAAGAAAATACAGAAATCAATGATCAGCGTTGATCATCCAGCATCATGTACCAATTACAAAATTGAACAGAAATCCAGTAATACTTTGGCATTTTTTCACTGTCCATTCTAGGTGGTCAGAGGAAATGACATTTGGGGGGCAGCAGGGCTCAGTGTAGGAGTGTCCTTTGGTTTTCAGGCCATGGAAGGAAGCTATGCTAGTAGAGGGTTGTGCAGGGAAGCCTTCAGATGTACCTCTTCTGGCAGTTGCTATAAAGGTGTTGAGATCGGATAGATGGCAGTTGGGACTAAAGCCACTTTCAGTCAGTAAGCTGTATGTGGCATAAGGACATCAACAGCAGCAATCGGATGGACGGACTCGAATGCTCTTGGCATGTCCTTTTGAACATTAAATATGGGAGCATTTGTTTGGCATATCCATCAATCTTGTGCTGTACTTTAACTTTTTATGATATTAAAACTGTTTGAGGAAAGTTTTCATGATCCTCTGAATTTTAGTGACAACTTGAACTATGGTGTAGTGTACGTGTGAATGTAAAAAGGGTTGTGAGCAGAATGCCCCTTAATTTTCAACTTGCTACAGGTTATGAAAATTGTACCATTTACAGGTTAAGTAGTCAAAATGCGGTGCAAGAGCAGAGATCATCATCTGCATTATGGTATTGCTAATTTAGCAAGGCTTAAATATTTTGAAGCATTGGTGTGACATTTTGTGCTGTCTATACAGAAACAGTGTGACTAAGATGTCCAAACTTTTTTTTTTTTTTTTTTATATATATATACAGACCAAGGCAGTTTCACCAATCAAACGTCAAAGATAGACAACAGTGGTAAGTGTCTACACGTGTACAGAATTTGAGTTCTTTGTGGAGTACAGTCTGCTTTATTCTGTTCACTCCAATCTACTTGGTGGGGGAATCCATGATCCACTTTTGTTAGAGTAAGAGTTGAGTAAGATTTATGTGGGAGATTTTTTTTTTTTTGGCTACCACTTTAAGAAATGTTAATTTTCATGAAATCTAGATTTACAAGGGATCTTCAATTTTTTTTCTGTATGTACTTTTATCGAATACTTTTGCAGGGTTTTTAAATGCTGCTATTGTCAAGTTTATAAAGGTAAAAATGGTAAAATGCTGGTGGACACAAAATAACCAGACTTGTGCTTGCTTGTTATGACTTCAGTGGCATTGGTATTTATATTGGGTTACATATTCACGCAAGTATCTTGCCAATGTTAAATGCAGCAGTCTGCTCCATAACACCAGCTGGTTAAAGCAGGCCAACATTTCTGTAGGGTTCAGAGTTCTACCAGTGGGTAGACGCTGTGTTTGAGGCAGACTACTTTTGAAAATCCGTAAAGGGAAAGCGGTGGGTAATGAAGCAAATGTCATGTGTAGAAACTGGTTTAGAATGTCTTAAGATAAACCATTCATATGTCTGATTTGGATCTGACTAATTCCTGTCCACAGGTTTAACTGCTTGCAGAATGATGTGCCGTATTGGAATGATCTGTCGTCTAATTAATGGCCAAGCCACGTGCGTCCCCTTGCCCAGAGCAGTGTGTCTTGTTTGGGGAGATCCACACTATATCTCTTTCGACGGAAGTCATTTTGACTTCCAGGGAACCTGCACTTACACCATTGCCAAGACCTGCATAGGGACCTCTGATAAACTCTCCTTTAACGTGGAGGCCAAGAATGAAAATCGTGGCAACCTTGGAGTGTCCTTCTTAAAAATGATTAAAATTGTGGTTTATGGCTACAGCATAGTGGTATCCAGAGGTGAAAATGGCAGAGTAACGGTAAGGTGTTACTATTCTATATCTAGGAGTCTTGCATGTACAAGTCTTGTAGCTTTTTTAAATGGCTCAAATATGAGCTGTGAAATGATTGCTTATGTAATGCTTTCATTTTTCCAGATCAACCAAAACATTTATTTTCTACCTGTAATGCTGGAAAATGGGAGAGTAAACATTTACCCGAGTGGAGACTATGGTGTTCTAGAGACAGACTTTGGCCTTCAGGTGACTTTTGACTGGAATCAGCTGCTCCTCATGTCTGTTCCCAGTACCTTCATGGGTCAGCTTTGTGGATTGTGTGGAAATGACAACGGTGACCAGAATGACGATCTGCAGATGACGGATGGGACTCTGGCCAGTGATGTGGTGTCCTTTGGAAGGAGTTGGATGGTACCTGATGGAGACTCCAAATGCTGGCATGACTGCAACGGAAAATGCAAGAGCTGTGATGAGGGGTCTGTTGCCAAGTACAATGGTGATAGTTATTGTGGGCTGTTGGTCAAAAAGGATGGTCCTTTCAGAGAATGCCATGTTGTCGTCAATCCTAAAGCATTTGTGGATGGCTGCATCTATGATGTGTGTCTAAATGGAGGTCTGCAGTCTTTACTTTGCCAGGCCTTGAAAACTTATGCAGATGAATGTCAGGCAGCAGGGGCTCATGTCTACAGCTGGAGAGAACAATCGCGCTGTCGTGAGTATCTGTTGGCTTGTTTTACTATAAATTTTTTTTGATCTACCCTTAACTGGACTAGTTACTGTAACTGAAACACCATGTTCTCAATTTGCAGCTCGATTCTGTCCACCCAACAGTCACTATGAATCCTGTGGTAGTGCCTGTCCAGCTACCTGCTCAAACCCCCAAGCTGGAGAAAAATGCAAACGTCCCTGCATAGAGTCTTGCCAGTGTAATGAAGGCTTTGTTCTTGGAGCTCAAGGCTGTGTGCCAACCAAGGGCTGTGGGTGCATGTACAAGGGTCTCTTTTACCCACCAGGACTGAAGCTGTGGGTTGACGACAAGTGTCAGAAGTCCTGCATTTGTGACCCTGTAACTGGTTTAGTCACATGTCGTGATACACCATGCAAGCCTACTGAAGCTTGCCAGGTGCTCAATGGTGTAAGAGGTTGTTGGCCAAAAAGTGAGGCTTCCTGCATTCGTGCTGGGGGCTCCCACTATATGTCTTTTGATGGTTTCAAGTTTGACTTCCATGGAACATGTATGTATCTGCTGGCTGGGCTGTGTGAGCAGGAGAAAGGAATGGAGCCATTCCAAGTTGAACTACAGAATGAGCATCGAGGCAGCATTGTGCTGGCCTACCCTTGGCTGGTACAGGTCACTGTGTACAATCATGTCATTGTGATGAGCCGGGACAACCCTGGCAAGATCATGGTAAGCGAATGCATAGAACTTTTTAATTTGGGGAGAAATTTACTTAGAAATGCCACTCTGGCGTATAGTTGCTAAGTGGAAATTTGTATGCAAGTGTCCCCTTGGTGCCAGTCACCATTATTGCCTTATCAATGCATGTATATGCTGGAAACAACTTTCCTTGCTTATCTGACAAAGTACAACCTGTTGCTACTTTACTGTGCCATAATTGGCAAACCAGGACCTTACCTTGAAACCCCTAGAGCAGCCTTTTCCAAAGTGCAAATTGACAGAAGTGATGTTTACAAAATGGAAGTCCACAAATAGAAACTTACATTGACACTGTTTATATTATAGCATAAGTCCTGAAATAAGCAGTGGTACACTTGGCAGCACGTAGTACAAAGGCATGCAAAGTAGGCCAAGTTTTAGGGACACAGTCCACACTTTGCACATGCCAATTAAGAAAACTGTTCTGTTTTAGGTAGCCCAAGGTTTGTTGCCCCCTCACCAAATTTCATTATCAACTACAATGTGGGATATAATTTGAGATGTTTTAATACCAGTACTAAACATTTGTTCAGAGTTTAAATTTTCCATTTTAATTAACCATTCCTTATGGTATGGCGCTTAAAGTCCTACAGTTGAGTATGAGCTTGACCTGCAGTGAACATTGAAAATTAAGTAGGGGCCAAGTCAAAGGAGTCAAGGCTGCTTGGGTTACATTTGGGTCCCCCTTAAATCCAAACTTGCTAAAGAAACAAGGCTAAGTTTTGTTTCCAAATGGAATCTATTTCCTTTAATATAGCTGGAGTGCTGTTTTTGAGTAGTGCCTTACCTTTTTCTCCCTCCCCTTTAGGTGGATGGTTTGTGGGTCAACCCCCCTCTAACTCTTGACGGTAACCAGCTCTTGGTCTTAAAGATAGGCTTCAATGGAATTGTCCAAACAAGTTTTGGTTTGAAGGTCACTTTTGACTGGTCACACTGGGTGGTGGTGACTGTACCAAACACTTATCAAGGAGCACTCTGTGGTCTGTGTGGCAACTACAATCTCCAGACCAGTGATGACTTAAAAATGAAGGGTGGGAACCCTGCTTCGACACCTGCACAATTTGGAGAAAGCTGGAAGACTGCAGTTATTCCAGGATGTGTGCATGTGTGTACTGGAAATTGTCTTGTTTGTAATGAGGCCCAGAAAAGAGAGTATGAAAGCACAAGCTACTGTGGTCCAATTATAGATCCAGCAGGCCCCTTCAGAGACTGTCACAAGTCTGTGGACCCAGCAAATTTCTTTAAGAACTGTGTCTTTGATGCCTGCCACTACAGTGGCCTGCAGGATGTACTGTGTAAGATCTTCAGTGCCTATGCGTCAGTCTGCCAGCAGAGTGGGGCCCCAGTGTATCTATGGAGGACAGAAACATTTTGCCGTAAGTTTATTTATTAGATACCCAAAAATGACCTGTGATTTGAGGAATGGGGTAATGTATTTCTGCATTCTCCCAAGTCCAATACATAAGCATAATGACATTAATCCTTTTCCATTCATGCACCCTCCTGTTGTCTGAGCACCATGTGTTATGTCTGAATTAGTTTTAATACTGTTTGTACTGTTATGGAGAAATATTCAGAAAATGAGCAGAGCCTTCAGAAAGGCATTCAATTTAGACTTTATTGCATAGGAAATCATTGCAGAGCACAGTCTGTTAGCTAATAAAAATAATTGGAGGCCATTTAATTGATCAGTCCTCATCATTAACTTAGAACCAGGGTGACCCACATGAGAAACTGAACTGCTCAAGTAATTGCTTGTTGCACCAGCATCCTGCAAGACTTAAACCATAGGCAGATGTGCAGGTAAGCGCAGCACACAGCTTCACTGATAATGACTAAGCGCTGGAGCTGAATGCAAGCCAACTATTAAGATCAACTCTTAAACTCCTCTATAGCTCAGTCTTAACTAATTCAATGCATCTTACAATTTGATCTAGAATATTTATAAGCCTTAAAATATACAATTTAAAATGCTTGTTTTAAAGTGTTTACGTAAACGTGCATGCTAGTGCATAGTTTTCTTTAAGGCCCTTGAAGGTTTGCAGAAACTTGTTTGGTCTTTAGTCAGCCAGAAGTCCCAGCAGAGCCGCCATGTCCAAAAATTTTACTTGGTTCCCTAAAGTGTCCTTGGCTCCTAGAAAATGAGGCAAGTGAAAAGCAAGCCAGAAACATTAAAAACAAAAGCCGTGGACTCCTAGTGACTGTCTAAGCGACTTGATGTCAAGCAACTGCTTTTAAATGGTCAATAGTTCTAAAACCAATAAGACCTTGATTTAAACCTCAACAGTGCTTTCTTTTTATATGAAATAGATACTTTAATCCCAAGGGGAAATTCACATACTCCAGCAGCTGCATACTGAAAGAATAATAAATTAGAGTGATAACAATGCAGGTATACAGACAATAACTTTGTATAATTTTAACATTTACCCCCTCGGTGGAACTGAAGAGTTGCATGGTGTGGGGGAGGAATGATCTCCAGTCTCAGTGGGGCAGGACTTTGACAGCAGTCTGTCGCTGAAGCTGCTCCTCTGTCTGGAGATAGTGTTTAGTGGATGCAGTGGATTCTCCATGATTGACAGGAGCCTGCTCAGCGCCCGTCGCTCTGCCGCAGATGTCAAACTGTCCAGCTCCATGCCAACAATAGAGCCTGCCTTCCTCACCAGTTTGTCTAGGCGTGAGGCGTCCCTCTTCATGCTGCTTCCCCAGCACACCACTGCGTAGAAGAGGGCGCTCGCCGCAACCGTCTGATTATGGCAAGCCAAAATGAATTTTATGATATCTGGAAATGCATTTGAGATCTCCAAATTTGGGATATCTTTAAAATGAGAAGGAAGTTATTTTAAGATATCTCAAAATATAATTTAGATATCTTAAGCATTTAAGATATCTTGAAATTCATTGTTTTCAGATATCTGAAATACATTTTTAGATATCTAAAATTTCATATCTTAAAATGGGTCTCTGCTCTTTCAGATATCTAACCATGTATTTCAAGATATCTAAAATGCATTTTAAGATATCTTTAAAAGGACACAATTTCAAGATATCTCAATAGCACTTTCAGATATCTACAATACAATTTAAGATATCTCAAAACCGCTTCCTGTCCATTTTCAGATCTCAAATACATTTTAAGATATCGTATAATAAACAAGAAGTCCCATTGAAATAATGGGCAGTTTTACAGGAAATGATTTTGAGATATCTTAAAATGCATGAAAGGTCAATTTAAGATCTGAAAATTCATTTGAGATCTGCAATACATTTCGGGATATCTTAAAATGTAAAGTATTAAGATATCTCAAAGCGAGTTTCAGATATCTTAAAGTAAATTACATTTTAAGATATCCAAAATTCATTTTGAGATCTCTAAATGTTAATTTGGCTTGCCATATCTGATAGAACATCTGCAGCATTTTATTGCAGATGGACGCCAGCCTTTTAAGGAAGTAGTCGGCTCGGTCCTTTCTTGCAGAGCATCAGTATTGGCAGTCCAGTCCAATATATCCAGCTGCACTCCCAGCCCATTCCTGATGCAGCCCACGATAGCAGTGTCATCAGCGAACTTTTGCACGTGGCAGGACTCGGTTGTATTGGAAGTCCAATGTATATAGGCTGAACAGGACTGGAGAAAGTACAGTCCCCTGCAGTGCTCCTGTGTTGCTGACCACAATGTCAGACCTGCAGTTCCCAAGACGCACATACTGAGGTCTGTCTAAGAGTCCACGATATAAAAACCTTTGTTGCATTTGTCTAGCCACATAAAACCTGGCATCTAGTGTTCCTTAGTTTACCAAAATTTCAAAAAATTTTCTTTATCTGATACTGTAGTGTAGCTGGCTTCATCCAATGGTGGACATGGGCTACCCACTGGAGCCTTCCACCTTCTTGGTGAGTGTGCTTTCTTTGGATGAAGCAGGTCAATTTTGTTAATCCCATGCTCCAGGTGCTTTTTGGTCTTTTTCCTTGAGTTCCACTCCAATACTTGGTTTGAAATGTTACTGTTCAGTTTCCTCCATGTGTAGCCTATTTTTTCTAAAGTAGAGGATCTGGGCTTTTTTTTTTGGTCCATTGTCACAGGGTGGTATTGCTGATTTGCATGTGGTCATATTGGTCCCAAGATGTTTCACAGAACATTGCGTAACGCTTGTGAAGTTTATATGGACATAGTTAATGTGTCTGATTCATGAAGTGCCAGTTTCAGAATGGAGTTGAAACTCAAACGACACTCCCAGAGCAAGCACTAAGAATCCAAAGTGATGTTAACCTTGTGTAGGCCTGCTGTGGCTTTCCCTACTGACCTTCAATGTCTTCGTCAGTGTCTCCGGTATTAACTCGCTACACTTCAACTGTGTGAGTTCTTGGACATTTTCTGCTTCTACTCTGATCTAAATCTAGTCCACCCAGTTGTAGTTTAATTTATGCTGTTTGAGAATCTGACTTGCGTGTGTTTTTTTTTTTTTGTGGGTTTTTTTATATACATTTTATGCAACTTGAAATAGTCCATGTTTACCTTTTGTGGGTCCTAGTCACTCCATAACCATCAACCGTGCATCAATTGGTCCAATTTTGTCCATTTGAGTTGGCTTTATATAAACAAATTCCTTTTTCGGTGTTACTTGCTTCAAAGATGCATCACATTCTCATTAATGCTTATAATGAACTAACACTGCTAATTTCAAATTTACCAACTCCCCGAGCAGACCCTAATGTTACACCATGAATTCTTTTTTTGACTTGTTTACTTGTGTACCAAGGTTGTAAAATTTGAAGCAAGATGTTGAGACTTAAAGCTTTTGATTCTACTGCATTGTTCCAATGGTGGTTGTGCAGTTTTACACAATTCTAATTTGAGTGTTCCTGACAAAGCAGGGCAAACCCCACTTGAGATTCTTATGCTGACTGTCTTAAATATCAAATGTTATCAGTCCTAGCTAAATTTTAAACATTTTTCTGCATTTAAAGTTTCAGTAACTTTTTTTAATGTATTCCTGCAGCTCCTCCATGCCCAGTGAACAGCCATTATGCGGACTGTGGTAGCAGCTGTCCAGCAAGTTGTGCCAGTATTACCAGTGCCCCTATATGTATTACTCTGTGTCAGGAGGGCTGTCAGTGCAATGAAGGATTCCTCCTCAGTGGTGACCAGTGTGTTCCTCTGTCCCAGTGCGGCTGCTTTTATAATGGTCGCTACTACAAATCTGGAGAGGTGTTCTTCACCAATGGCTTATGTCAAGTGCTGTGTACCTGTAACCCTGGTGGAGCCATAGAGTGCCAAGAAGTAACATGTGGGGCTAATGAACAATGTAAAGTAATCAATGGTGTCCAGAATTGCTGGCCAAATGGTGAAGGCACCTGTACTGCTGCGGGGGATCCTCACTATATTACATTTGATGGGCTAAGGTATGATTTTCAGGGTACATGCACCTACATATTGACGAAGGTGATAAAGGCCATGGACAACTTAACTCCTTTTGAAGTGCAAGTGGAAAATGAAAGCTACAGAAACAGCCAAGTGTCTGTAACTAAAAAAGTGACTGTCCTAGTAAATGGTTACAGTGTGTCCATGGATCAAGGAGTCAGCTGGAAAGTAAAGGTGAGTTGGTGCAGTGTTTTTTTTTTTTTTTTTTTTTTTGTTTCGGGGTGTAGGTTTGAAGCGTATATGCAACTTTATACAATGTTAAATGCAAAATAGTTTGCTTACTCACACTTTTTAGAGTAACTTGTTTAATGTAGAGCTGATCTCATTCCCCATGTATATTTTGCTAGAGCAATGTGAATCTAGAAGAGATGCCATCACAAGGGGTGGAGTGGGTGCATGATGGTTAAATGCTGAAGCATTTGTGAGGCCTATTCCTCTGCGTAAAGCTATTGGCCTTGGTACATGACACACACTGGAAGGATCCTAGCTTGATGTTGGTAGGAAAGGGAGGATTAAAGTGTTCTGACTGCAGTCGGGAGACAAGGCAAAAAGCTTTCGAGCCATTTTAAGACTGAAGGGGTGGCAGGGGAGGTGTCGGCCTCCAGTAAATATCACATGATGGAAGTAAGGAAATATACTGCCTTTCACAATGTTGTGGACTGCAAGTATGGGGGGGGGGGGGGAAAGAGTATTGTGACTAGTGTAAATGCCATACACCTGATCATGCAGAGTTCTTTTGACTAAACAGTGAATCATGTACATGAGCACCTGTGCAAATTAAGGGGGAAGTACATTTATGTTTGAAGCCAGGAAACTGTTTTGGGAATATGGAACAAACGGTGATGTAGTTTAAACAAACCTTGGCAACCTTTTAAGAAATAAACCTCTGGATGAGGGATTGAGACTGGTTAAACAAGCTATGTGGACTGAAAGATCTTGTGTTAATTTGCTTCTGTGCAATACGTTGCCACAAGCACCAAAGGCCGTATTAAGATACTGTGTGTTTTATGTTCATGCTAAGCCCCAAGGTGAATCTGCAAGCTTGGGGCTGTACAAGTGTACACATGAAAGGTACTGGAAAAACACCAGAAAATCCTGGGACATGCCAATTAAAAGAATATCCAGTGATAACAGATACAATTTTATGCACTCCATTATTTTAAATTCAAAATTGCAGTGAGCATACCATGGAACATTGAACCAACAACTATTTGGCAAACTCCTCCTAATTTAATTAAGCTGCAAATTAACCTACGTAGTTTGAATAGACACAATAGTGCCCTGAGGTGCAGGGAAGTGCCATTTCTGCATGTCTAGCATGTCACTAGATGGGTATGAAAGGAACACAGTTGCTTAGTTTGCATTAGAACTAATGGTTTAAAGATTTTGGAATTCTAATTATCTTGTAAATGTGGTGGTGGGGTGGGTGTTTGCATTTCCAGTATTGTAAACTGCCTTTAGTTTTTTTTTTTTTACAGGTGGATTTCATGAAGTAATGGATTATGTGGTTGCAGCAGCAGATGTACAGAGTAAAAGGGATTGTGAAACCATGCAGGCGGGGTGGAATGGGTGGAGAAGAGTGTCAGGAGTGATTTGTGACAGATGGATATCAGCAAGAGTGAAAGAGAAGGTTTACAGAACGGTAGGGAGACCAGCTATATTATATGGGTTGGAGACGGTGGCACTAACCAGAAAGCAGGAGACAGAGCTGTAAGTAGCAGTTGAAGATGCTAAGATTTGCATTGGGTGTGACGAGGATGGTAAGGATTAGAAATGAGGACATTAGAGGATCGGCTCAAGTTGGACGGTTGGGAGTCAGAGGTAAGATTGTGTTGGTTTGGACATGTGCAGAGAAGAGATGCAGAGTATACCTGTGTTGGGAGAAGGATGCTAAGGATAGAGCTGCCAGGGAAGAGGAAAAGAGGAAGGCCTAAGGTTTATGGATGTGGTGAGGACTTGCAGGGTAGTGGTAACGGAGCAAAATGCAGAGGACAAAGATATGGAAGATGATCCGCTGTGGGAACCCCTAACGGGAGCAGCCGAAAGAAGCAGCAGATGCACGGAAATGTGTGGAGTTTTCTCCAATAAATTCTCAAGTGGCTTCCCTCCCGACCCCCCCCCCCTCTACCATCTGCTGTAAAGCTATTAAAAGGTGGTGATGAAAGTAATTGACTTTCAAATCCATGCTTGGAAATGTTCTGGAGGGGTGGGGAATGAATATGCTGGGCTGAGTGGGCTGTTCCTGTTCAGTCTCTGGACATTTTTAACCATGTTTTCTCTCTTCCTCCAACCAAAGCTTGACGGAATCTCTACAAATCTGCCTCTAATCTTGAATGGCGGTTGGATGTTCGTGAACCAGCAAGGTCCTCACATCATTCTGCAGACTAACTTTGGCCTAAAAGTCCTTTATGATACAGCATTTCTTGTACAAGTGTTCATCCCTCGTACCTATCGAAACAAAGTTGGTGGTCTCTGTGGCAACTTCAATGATGATCTTGGAGATGAGTATACACTGAGAAAAGGTGGTATCACCACTGATGTTACAGTATTTGGTAACAGTTGGAGTATTGTGCAGGTGGGAGAGAAATGTAGCAACGGGTGTGTCAAAGACTGCCTGCATTGTGACGCAAAAACTGAGAAAACCTACACACAGGAGACCAGCTGTGGGCTGATTGCTGCAACCAGAGGGCCATTTGCTTCCTGCCACTCTGCCATCCAACCAGACACATTTTTCA
The DNA here is from genome assembly GCF_900747795.2 of Erpetoichthys calabaricus. Classification (NCBI taxonomy): domain Eukaryota; kingdom Metazoa; phylum Chordata; class Cladistia; order Polypteriformes; family Polypteridae; genus Erpetoichthys; species Erpetoichthys calabaricus. Next base: position 26,187,428 of record NC_041410.2, on the reverse strand, counting down.
AGAACTGTGTGTTTGACATGTGTGCAACTAATGGAAATCAAGATGTTCTTTGTAGAAATCTTGAAGCCTATGCAGCAGTCTGCCAGTTTGCTGGTATCTCCATCAAGGCCTGGAGAAAGTCCAATTTATGCCGTAAGTAAACTGACCTAAGTCTTTATGAAAATGACTTCCTAAATTTCCTGCCTTGCTGTTGAACTGTCTAGAGGCTTCTAGTTCTGTCTGAGCAGGCATGATACCTTCTTGAAGCTTAAATTTGAGTAGCCCTGGCTAAAGGTAAAATCTACTTGCTGTGTTTTATTCCTAGGTGGTACTGGGGTCCCTGGAGGTGGACCTCCATTGAAAATGTTCCCTCTAAAGTATGGGCATTCAACTTTTTTATGGTTTAATTAAACATTCGTTAATGTGTGCAAAATCAAGTCCAATTCCCTGTCATACTGTCTTGTCAAACTTTCCAGAGATTTACAATGGCAGAAGGTACAACCCATCCATTATCCAACCTGCTATATCCTAACTACAGGGTCACGGGTTGGGTTGTGGTCTGCTGGAGCCAATCCCAGCCAACACAGGGTGCAAGGCAGGAAACAAACCCCAGGCAGGGCGCCAGCCCACCGCAGAGAAGGTACAATAGCCCATAGACAATTAGTTCGGGCAGTTTGAGGAAAAAGGAAAGTGACCATCTGCAGTATGGTGGAGTCGCATGTTTTGGGGTAGCAATAAAGGAACAGTGCTATACAGCAAAGCATTTTTGATTAAGAAAAGGCACCAGGTATATAGTCTGGATAAGCATACAAAGATGGTGAATCCATTAAACTCCATGGGGATAGGTACAGCAGCCTGTGGACAAATTTGGGGGTGTGGGAGTTGACAGCAGGTTACATAGTAGTAGGCAGTGAATGACCTAATGCACAGGAATAAATTTTACTCTTTTCAGGTCTGGATTTAGACCGCATGCCAATAGAGTTGTGATTTATACAAATTGTAAATAAAATGGCTTGCATGGTTCTGAACAGTAATTTAATTATAGCTCTATGCATGCAATCTCTGGAAACCTTTTCTTGTAGGAAGCAAATACTATAAGTTGGTACACAATGGCGCATCTTAAGTGTAATGTGTTTTTGAGTTTATCCAATGTACAATTTAATAACACAGCTTTTTTTTTTTTTTAGCACTTCTTTGCCCCCAAAATAGCCACTATGAACTGTGTGTTGATACTTGCCACACCTCTTGTGCCAGCATAGTGGTTCCCCTTCATTGTGTCTCCATGTGCTTTGATGGGTGCCAATGTGACCCTGGATTCATCTTGGATGGGGGACAGTGTGTGACAGTGGACAAGTGTGGATGTATGAACAATGGAACGTACATGAAGGTGAGCATTCCTTAGATTTATCCTTGGCAGACCTTAGTTTTGTTTCAGTCTTGTCCTAAGGAATAGAAAGTTGGGACTTCAATGTCCTGACATTTAATTCAATGTTAAGGGTTTATTGAAGCAATTTAACGGAGATAGTCATTTTTTTTTTTTAGTGCTTTTCTCAGTACTCCAAGCACTCTCCACACAGGGAGGACATGGGAAGCAAACCCAGTCTTCCAGTCTCCTTACTGCAAAGCAGCAACACTACCACTGTGCCACCTGTGAGCCTTGACTAGAGGCACAAGAAGCCACCAAATTCCTAACCGTCAGTTCAGACCTTTTTTTAGTCTAGAAAATTGGCTAAGCAGTTTGAATACTATTTCTGTGCATCAACCAGGTTCATCTGTTTTGGTACAAATATATTTCCAATGTTAACACTTGCATTGCTCAGAGCAGAGTCGTTTTATAATCTGGTACTTTAGTTGCCTGCATGTTCTCCAGTGACAATTTTTAATAGTGGCATTTTACTACCATTGTAGTGGAGTCTTTGGTTATGGTCCTACATATAGAAAGGCTCTAGTCAGTTCTAGGTTTTATTTGTGACTCTTGAGTCACTGAAAATGGGTGGGTGGTATGTTTTCCTTATGAAATATTTACAATGCACTTGTGTTTAGTTTCCAAAACTCTGTCCTGGTGAAACCTGTGGCTGCAGGTTCATAATCTGAACACCTGATAGCACTGATCTTTAATTCGCTGGAATTATTTTTCTTCAGAAAAGCACAGCAGCATGATTTTCACATTAGACATTTAGAAATACTTTTGCTAGATTTAAATGCTTTTGTTTTCATTATACTTTGCCCTTTCTCTGTGCAGTTTTTCCCTTCGTTGATCTGCTCATTTTAAAATTGTCAATATTAAGATATAAACACTGACTAATCAGAGGCTGCAACTACTTAGTCAGACCCACTAATTAGTAAATTGATTAAACGACCTACAAAGGAGTGAAAATCAGGATGAAAATACTGTTAACGAGAAAAAAAAACTGCTTGGTACATTTATATATATATTTTTTTTTTTTTTTTTTTTTTTTTTTTTTAAGCAAACTTTTTACTTTTCTATATTCCCTAAACACAACTTGGGAAATTATCATTTCACTTAATTAGGCCAGGAGTTCAATAAAAAACAGAAGCTGGCTGGAACAAAAACCTGCAGCCATAGGGGTTCACCAGGACCAAGTTTGGGGAAACACTGGTTTAGTTTTGTGCACAACATACTAAAGTGGGTGAGGTGGTAAAAACCTGAAATTTCTACATGGATATTTCAAAATTTGGTCTCTCCCCCATGAACACACATCTTGGCCATCAATTTGAAGTATTCCTTTAACTTGCCATCATTCTGCCTCCATGTAGCAGTATAATGGGCTGATAGCACCACTATTTGAGTTTGTATTTGTTGTATAGGTCTGATTGGAGTTGGCAGCTGTTCCTGGGTGTCTGTTACTATGTTCCCAAATTAAGATACATTATTAATCCCCAAGGGGAACTCCCATACTCCAGCAACAGCATACTGATAAACAATATTAGTGATAAAAATGCAGTGCAAGTTAAAAAATAGCATGTTCTCCATTGCTACTGCATGGCTAGTTGACCAACTTTCAGAATGGATTGTTTGTTTTTTTGGAACACTTGTCTAATTGTACAACAGGTGGGAGAGATGATGATTTCAGCAGACTGTTCGATGAAGTGCACATGCTTCACCAAAGGCAGAATCAAGTGTGAGCCAATGAGCTGCTCTGCTGGGCAGACATGCCTTATACAGGATGGAGTCCAGATGTGCCAGCCAGTTGGTAAGTTTTTTTTTTTTTTTTTTTTTTTTTTTTTTTTTAAATGAGCATTATGATCCTAACACAACTGGCTCCGTTCATTTCTTTTAGGTTGATGCTACTCTGAAAATGTGATGGGAACACCATTTGTAAAAGTTTCTAAAAGCTGTATTTTTGGACTGACAAAGTGGAAAATCTAACTTTTGGTCCCCTCTAATTGTAGCTGTCAGTGTTACCTGAAGTCTGGGGCTTCTAGCCTGAATTGTGAACAGCAGAGAAGGAAGTACTTTAATAGTTTAAATGGGTGTTTTAATGACCTATTAGGCAAGAACTACTCAAGCAGTAGTCCTTGACCTCTGATTGGACTATTTAACTAGATCAGGGAAGCAAAGCGTTCTGTTCCTAATATGCTCCAAGCGTTTTAATAGCTTTTGGGAATATTGTAGATATTGGATATAAACTCCTTTTAATGCTGTATTTATCATTTTATTGGTAGAAAGTATCTGTAGTGTTGGCAGTCTACAATGCCAGACTTTAATTTGGCTTTTCTTTTTGGCACTGATTAGTATACACTGTCAATTTGAAAACCGATCCCTAAAGATTTGAAACTGCCAAAAAAAAAAAAAAACCTTTTGATTATCCATCCATCCATCCATTGTCTCCCGCTTATCCGAGGTCGGGTCGCGGGGGCAGCAGCTTGAGCAGAGATGCCCAGACTTCCCTCTCCCCGGCCACTTCTAGCTCTTCCGGGAGAATCCCAAGGCGTTCCCAGGCCAGTCGAGAAACATAGTCCCTCCAGCGTGTCCTGGGTCTTCCCCGGGGCCTCCTCCCGGTTGGACGTGCCCGGAACACCTCACCAGGGAGGTGTCCAGGAGGCATCCTGATCAGATGCCCGAGCCACCTCATCTGACTCCTCTCGATGCGGAGGAGCAGCGGCTCTACTCTGAGCCCCTCCCGGATGACTGAGCTTCTCACCCTATCTTTAAGGGAAAGCCCAGACACCCTGCGGAGGAAACTCATTTCAGCCGCTTGTATTCGTGATCTCGTTCTTTCGGTCACTACCCATAGCTCATGACCATAGGTGAGGGTAGGAACATAGATCGACTGGTAAATTGAGAGCTTCGCCTTGCGGCTCAGCTCCTTTTTCACCACGACAGACCGATGCAACGCCCGCATTACTGCGGATGCCGCACCGATCCGCCTGTCGATCTCACGCTCCATTCTTCCCTCACTCGTGAACAAGACCCCGAGATACTTGAACTCCTCCACTTGGGGCAGGATCTCGCTACCAACCCTGAGAGAGCACTCCACCCTTTTCCGGTTGAGGACCATGGTCTCGGATTTGGAGGTGCTGATTCTCATCCCAGCCGCTTCACACTCGGCTGCGAACCGATCCAGAGAGAGCTGAAGATCACGGCCTGATGAAGCAAACAGGACAACATCATCTGCAAAAAGCAGTGACCCAATCCTGAGCCCACCAAACCGGACCCCCTCAACACCCTGGCTGCGCCTAGAAATTCTGTCCATAAGTTATGAACAGAATCGGTGACAAAGGGCAGCCCTGGCGGAGTCCAACTCTCACTGAAAACGGGTTCGACTTACTGCCGGCAATGCGGACCAAGCTCTGGCACTGATCGTACAGGGACCGAACAGCCCTTATCAGGGGGGCCGGTACCCCATACTCTCGGAGTACCCCCCACAGGATTCCCCGAGGGACACGGTCGAATGCCTTTTCTAAGTCCACAAAACACATGTAGACTGGTTGGGCAAACTCCCATGCACCCTCCAGGACCCTGCTAAGGGTATAGAGCTGGTCCACTGTTCCGCGACCAGGACGAAAACCACACTGTTCCTCCTGAATCCGAGGCTCGACTATCCAACGGACCCTCCTCTCCAGGACCCCTGAATAGACTTTTCCAGGGAGGCTGAGGAGTGTGATCCCTCTGTAGTTGGAACACACCCTCCGATCCCCCTTCTTAAAGAGGGGGACCACCACCCCGGTCTGCCAATCCAGAGGCACTGTCCCTGATGTCCATGCGATGTTGCAGAGGCGTGTCAGCCAAGACAGTCCTACAACATCCAGAGCCTTGAGGAACTCCGGGCGTATCTCATCCACCCCCGGGGCCCTGCCACCAAGGAGTTTTTTGACCACCTCGGTGACCTCAGTCCCAGAGATGGGGGAGCCCACCTCTGAGTCCCCAGGCTCTGCTTCCTCATTGGAAGGCATGTTAATGGGATTGAGGAGGTCTTCGAAGTATTCCCCCCACCGACCCACAACGTCCCGAGTCGAGGTCAGCAGCGCACCATCCCCACCATATACAGTGTTGACACTGCACTGCTTCCCCTTCCTGAGACGCCGGATGGTGGACCAGAATCTCCTCGAAGCCGTCCGAAAGTCATTCTCCATGGCCTCCCCAAACTCCTCTCGCGCCCGAGTTTTTGCCTCGGCAACCACCAAAGCCGCATTCCGCTTGGCCTGCCGGTACCTATCAGCTGCCTCCGGGGTCCCACAGGACAAAAGGGTCCTGTAGGACTCCTTCTTCAGCTTGACGGCATCCTTCACCGCCGGTGTCCACCAAAGGGTTCGGGGATTGCCGCCACGACAGGCACCGACCACCTTACGGCCACAGCTCCGGTCAGCTGCCTCAACAATAGAGGCACGGAACATGGCCCATTCGGACTCAATGTCCCCCACCTCCCTCGGGATGTGGTCGAAGTTCTGCCGGAGGTGGGAGTTGAAGCTACTTCTGACAGGGGGCTCTGCCAGACGTTCCCAGCAGACCCTCAACACGTTTGGGCCTACCACGCCTGACCGGCATCCTCCCCCACCATCGAAGCCAACTCACCACCAGGTGGTGATCAGTTGACAGCTCCGCCCCTCTCTTCACCCGAGTGTCCAAGACATGTGGCCGCAAGTCCGACACGACCACAAAGTCGATCATCGAACTGAGGCCTAGGGTGTCCTGGTGCCAAGTGCACATATGAACACCCCTATGCTTGAACATGGTGTTCGTTATGGACAATCCGTGACGAGCACAGAAGTCCAATAACAAAACACCGCTCGGGTTCAGATCAGGGGGGCCATTCCTCCCAATCACGCCCTTCCAGGTCTCACTGTCATTGCCCATGTGAGCATTGAAGTCTCCCAGCAGAACGAGGGAGTCCCCAGAAGGTATGCCCTCTAGCACCCCCTCCAGGGACTCCAAAAAGGGTGGGTACTCCGAACTGCTGTTCGGTGCATACGCACAAACAGTTAGGACCCGTCCCCCCACCCGAAGGCGAAGGGAGGCTACCCTCTCGTCCACCGGGGTAAACCCCAATGTACAGGCTCCAAGTTGGGGGGCAATAAGTATACCCACACCTGCTCGGCGCCTCTCACCGGGGGCAACTCCAGAGTGGTAGAGAGTCCATCCCCTCTCAAGGAGATTGGTTCCAGAGTCCAAGCTGTGCGTCGAGGTGAGCCCAACTATATCTAGCCGGAACCTCTCAACTTCGCGCACTAGCTCAGGCTCCTTCCCCTTCAGAGAGGTGACATTCCACGTCCCAAGAGCCAGTTTCTGTAGCCGAGGATCGGACCGCCAAGGTCCCCGCCTTCGGCCACCACCCAACTCGCACTGCACCCGACCTCCTTGGCCCCTCCCATAGGTGGTGAGCCCATGGGAAGGGGGACCCACGTTGCCTCTTCGGGCTGTGCCCGGCCGAGCCCCATGGGTGCAGGCCCGGCCACCAGGCGCTCGCCATCGAGCCCCACCTCCAGGCCTGGCTCCAGAGTGGGGCCCCGGTGACCCACGTCCGGGCAAGGGAAAACGCCGTCCGAAATGGTTTTTCTTCATAGGAGGTTTGTTTAACCGCTCTTTGTCTCATCCCTCACCTAGGACCAGTTTGCCTTGGGTGGCCCTACCAGGGGCATAAAGCCCCGGACAACAGAGCTCCTAGGATCATTGGGACACGCAAACCCCTCCACCACGATAAGGTGGCGGTTAAAGGAGGGGACCTTTTGATTACCTATGTATTATTCCCCTTTAATATTACACACCTAAATCATGCCTGGTACAGTCAATTGGGTTTAGAAGTATTTCAATGGTGAGCACATTTCTGGGGTTTCAATTTCTCTTGCAATTTTTAAAGGGGTTTTTGCATGCGAGTCAGTACCATGGCCTAATGTACTCCATTAAGATGAGAGAACACAAAGATCTTTCAAAACCTAACTGAAAAGTACTACAGGAAATGGAAAGAGAATTTCAAAGTCATTGAATAGATGAACTTTTATTAATCCCAAGGGGAAATTCACATACTCCAGCAGCAGCATACTGATAAGGAAACAATGTTTTACCTGTACTTTATATCTCTAATTTAATAGACTAACTTTTTGTTAACGTTTACCCAAACGCAATATCAAATATCTAGAGACCAGTTAATTTCCAGATTAAGAAATGGAAAACTGGGCCGAGCAGGCTGTCCAAAAAAAAAAAAAAAAAAAAGCCTCCCTCAAATTGTATTCAATGATAACAGACCTACAGACGCTACAGTGAATTACACACTGAATACAATATCTGTTGGTAGGATGCTTCATAAGCTATAGTGTTTTGAGTGGTAAAAGGGCTATATAATATAAAAAATATAATATAGCGCTGTAAAAAGTCCAGGCTCCTAGAAAGTATAGAAAAGCAGATGTCAGATATTTGGAAGGAACTACTGTGGGCAAGGGATGAGGATCCATCTCTGATGTTGGCCCAGTTCTATCAGCAGCTAAGTGAGTTTCTCTCGCCTCAGCAGTTTCACTTTGGGGACAGAATGGCTTTCTTTTGGTTTCATGCTCTAGTCTCACACTTTTTCCAACTTGGGTGCCTTGGCATGTTTTAAATCTGTATCCTTTGGTTTTCCTGTGTCCATTTTCTTTTTCATTGTTTAATTAGAAGAGAAACTCAAATGCACATACAGTGGAGCAAAACTAAACCAAGATTAACTTCTGGAGAAAAACCTATTGGAGCAGTTTTGTTGACCTGATGCAACATGGATGAATAAGGGGTAACTTTTTTGAGACATCAGACCAGAGAGGGGGGATCTGCACTGGCAATTGGAAGGTTGTTGGTTCAAATCCCATAAATGCCAATAGGGACTCTGGCCCTTAAAGCCCTCAGCAATTGCAGGTTAAGTAGTGAGAAAGCACTATATAAATGCAAAGAATGAGATGTCACACTACATGTCAAGCAGCATGTTCATGGCAGCATAACAATGTAGGGGTGTTTCTCTACAGCAGGCCCTGGAAGGCTTGAGGTTAGATGGGGAAACTTAAAGGCTTTCCAAAAGCATTTTTCCACATTAACACCCTGTAGTGTTGGTTATTCTCAAATTGGATTGAGATCTGGTCTATGGTGGGGATTGAAAGGCTGTTCACCTGGGATCCCTCATGCAATTGAAGAGAGCTAGTCCTGCACACATGGACTTGGTTGTCATGGCTGGCAAAGAAATGTACGGACACTGATCAATTGTCTTTTAAATTGGGAATTGGGTCAATCTGCCAATGTCTTTCACTCTAACATCAAATGGCTTCAAAAAGAAATTTTGAACCAGGAGACATTGTTTTAATGGTAGATGATGCTGCACCCCACAACTCTTGGGTAATGGGCTTAATCGTCAAGACAATAGCAGATGCCAAAGGTGCAGTCAGTTTTTGTTGGCAATCCCAAACCAGCACACTATTTGGCATTAATATTGTGTCAAAAGCCAAATTTTTTTTTTTTTTTTTTTTTTAAATGGTCTCCACATACAACCCAAGTATGGCATGCAAAACTGAACAAACATTACTGTAGGTTGCACCAGTAATATGTTTAATGTCTGGTGGGGTAAAAACAAACTGAACAGAATTGATTGTCCAGTGTCCCTGCCCAGCCCAGACATTTCACTTGAACACTCCCCATAGTTTGGGTAGGCTAAGGCTGCCACAAGCCCAAAATCCTAAGCAGATATGAAAATCACTCCTTCTGTAGGATTAAAGATGTGTAAAATGTGTTGGTCTAAAATCCGACTTTTTTCTCATTAATTTTGAACAATTAGTCTAGTTTTTGTGGTGGTGACAGCATGTAGTAACAGTTCGAATGTAGATTCCTTTAAATTTGTGGACAAGTACAATAATTGGACTTCAGCAAATGTCGTCTCGCAATCCATTTTTTAAACTAAGGTTTTTAGGGTTTTCTTTTTTGACACTAGTCTTTGTGCTTCTAGTAAATCACTAGATGTGGGATACTCTGCTCTACTAGAGCACCCTCTCACATTTTATTTAACATGTATTTTAAGGGTGTAGCATTCAGCCTTTAACGGAGCTTTACTACGACAGTGTGCTGGAAGTTTAACCATAGCACAGCACAGAACTGAACACTTGCTACTGATTGGAGGGCAGACCACCTCCTTGCTTTCAGGCAAAGATCTTTTGGGCAATCAAATGAGCTTTTATGTAGCATGGTGCCTGGGGCAAGCAGTAGCCCATGAAGGTCTCAATGTGAAATTGCATTTTGTTAAATATATTTACACATAGCTAAGATGAACTGCCCTAACCCCACCCCCCAACCAAACCAAAGCTTACACATGACACAACTGCTGCAGCACCAGATTACAACATTTATGAAACTGGGTTGACTAAACTGTATTAAATCTAAAGCAAGAGGTTTGTGTTGTGTATTGTGTGCAATCAAGCAAGTTTCTGCTTGCGTGCAACATTACTGTCTTCCACAATTGCTTCCTGCCTGGCACCCAGTGCTGCTCCCTGTGACTGACTCTATCCTAGACAGAATTTTTACAACCATACATACCTGTAACACATCTTTGGTTCTCCTCTTGATTGTGGTATTTGGTTTTTTGGGGGGTGCCTGCTTTATCCTCAAGGTTTAACTTGCCAATAAGGTAATCCTGTTTAAGTAAAATTTCAGGATTTTGGCAATATATGACAATGTAGACTTTAAATTTAAATAGTTCATCTTTAATTGCCAACTTGCTGCTCTAGCCAGAGGAAGCAAATCAGTCCTGTGAATAGATTTGTATGAACATTTTAAACTTTCAGATCCTAGTGTCAACATGGGTTACAAATGTGGTACCTTGCAGTGGTCCTGCTCCCCAATTATGCCATTGCTGTCTTCATTTAAAAAAAGTCTCCATGCTTTGAGAGGCATGGGTGTGCTCCCTGCTCGGGTTCGCCATAATGCTAATGCTTCTATCTTTTTATTGCCAGCCCCAATTGGAAAGCTTGGTTTAGTCTCAATAGATGGCATTGGTAAGTTTGTGTGGTTTTTTTTTTTTTTAAAATAGTTGACTGTTGCACAGGGACAAGTCGCCTTTTTTTTATATATATATATATATATATATATATATATATATATATAATATAAAATATAGGTGACTTGTCCCTGTGCAACAGTCCACCCAAGGAATTGAGGTTATTTGTGTTAACTGTGGTGGGCTACCTCTTTAGAGCCAGACAAAAGGGGTCTCCCATACCCAGCCTTTGTTTTACTCCTCTTCACAATCTGCCCCACTTTAGCCAGGTTTGTACATTTCCATTCATTGATTACTCCAAGGAGTTTCTGGATTTCTAATCTGCTGGCTTAGAATTTCCCCTTTTTACATCACAACACGTTGTAGAAACTGTCTTGTGGACACCAATAAATTAACTGGACTTGTCTACTATGACACAGAACACAAGTTTGCAATGTCCAGAGATTGTGAGCTCTTAAATACTAGGAGAAAGTGAAAAGTGGTCAAACCCCCAAGATCAAAAAGCATGGCTACCAAGAACTAAAGGTGATACTTGATGCAAAAAAGTTGAGTGGCAAGTCCTAGTGGTTTTTATCCACCACTGGATAACATTGTGTGAAGACCACTGTATTTATACCCTCCCCCAGCAGCAGTACAGTTAGCAGTGGGACAGAAGGCCCTCAACATCAAGATTCATCTCAAAAACCAAAAATCTCAACCACTGAATGCACAGAATAAGTAATGTTCTATGCCTATGAACTTGGCTAGAATTTTTTGAATGCAAGTGTAATGAAGTATTTTTTACATGAGTGAAATGGTTTATATCTAACCAGCCACGTTACCTGTCAAAGCCTACACATTTATTCTACTAATCTCTTGCCCTACTTCTACCTTTTTTGGAGCATTTTTGTATTTGCATGTGAACGAGAAGGATCATCGATTGAGACGAGCACCTTCCCAGACTATTTCCAATACACCTTCCTCCCCACCTGTCTGTGTACTTGCATATCACACTTCACTCCTCCTGTGCATCTTGCACTTTTCTGTCACAGCACCAAAGCCAGACTGACCACTTGGATTGCTCAGATGGACTGGACACAGATCTTGGTCATTGAGCAATCTACTATAAAATGCAAACACTAATTGTCTAAAGCAGGGCTGGTTGAACGGTTTTTATATTGTTCAAATCTCTACTTGGAGGCTGTCTGGTTAAAGCAGGTGGACCATGGGATTAAAACTACCTACTTTTAAAATATACAGTATTTGAGAAAGCAGTTAATTCTGGGGTAGTGGGGATGTGTTAGAGTAAAAACCTGTAGTGTCTTGTCTTTTTTTTTTTTTTTTTTTTTTTTTTTTTTTCTCTCTCCTCACAACCCCCCCATATTGGATTTATTGATGCTCATTTTTATCTACAGGTGTAATTCCTTGCAGAATAAGATGCCCTATTGGAATGGATTGCAAAGTATTCAATGGCCAAACCATGTGTGTCCCCTTGCCCAGATCAGTGTGTCGTGTTTGGGGAGACCCACACTATATCACTTTCGACGGCAGACGTTTTGATTTTCAGGGAACCTGCACTTACACGGTTGTCAAGACCTGTAAACCGAGCAAAAGTGTGCCCATCTTTAACGTGGAAGGAAAGAATGAAAACCGTGGAAACCCTAGAGTGTCTTACCTGAAAACTATTAAAATTGAGGTCTATGGCTACAGCATTGTGGTAGTCAAAAATGAAAATGGCCGAGTGAGGGTAAGATACTGGATACATTTACCTACATAAGCTATCTAGAGCAGATTCATATATCTAAAGAATTAATTGCATGTCATGTTATGAATTGGAAGGTGTTCGTTTTTACCTTCTGATTTTAAGGCTAACTTTTTGGCAATTTTTTTTTTTTTTTTTTAGAAATTCGGGTTATTAGGTCACTCCAAAGCACTGCAGTTACCAGGGACCAACTAACTCCTATTACTAGGACTACTTGTTCATTCCAGTAGAAGCCTATTCGTTCAAACCTGCAATTTCAAATGGAGGACTATAGAATGCTTTTTTCTCCTCCCTCTTACCTAGCCAGTATCTGGTTGCAGCTTTCCATGATCTGAATAGATTAACATTTTTTGGATCTGATTTTAGATTTTATTAAATCTGCTCATGGTAGACTAATGTTTAATGTTTAGTCCCTCTAACTCTTGATCAATCCAGACTATTTAAAAAAAACTATATACACCTTCTGGTCTGTTGCCAATATCTAGCAGTGTCTGTTGGAGGCTCTGCTTAAGTGTAGATGTCCTGAATAGCCCACAAAGTATTTTGCCTGGTCTAACAGAATGGTGGCCTTTAGAATTTAGGTTAACTTCATGGGGGCAAGTCATACTGTTGGCTTTAAGGAAATAGATGTACTCTGTTCTGCTTTTGCCTTTGTTTGGTAAGATTTTGACCACTCTTCAGATTAAAATGCAAGAGGTCAATATTTGAAGGAAATTTAAGCAATTGGGAGAAAGTGAGAAGTGTCTTGACTAAAGTGACAGCTTTTTTGGTACCTTTTTTAGCTTGTAGATACCTGATGAAACAGTTTTGCTATATGGTTGATTCATGCAAAATACACATCCACCACAATTTGCATGCAGTTCTAAGTCTGTGCAGACTTCTGAGCATTTTTCAAATGTGCTACAAAAGGCACCCATCTTGCACTCTGCAAAACTGCTTGCATTGGAGTAATGTGGACTTAAAGCACAAGTCTGCTGTGAATGCATGCAGTTGTATACACTTCTTCTGAATCATGTTGGAGCACAAAGACCACTCATATTTGGAAGTGACAAAATTTTGCTCCTTGAGAGAATGTAGACTTGTTGCTTCAGCCTTTGGCAACACCAAGTGGTGAACTTATTCTAAATTTTTCACATTTGCCCATTTTGAGGAAGAATGCATTTCTACCAAGTCATTGATAACATTAAGACTTTTCAGGAAAGCTTGTTTCATATATTTATATTTAAAGGTTTGAATCTTCAGATACTCATTCCTCCTAATGTAAATTTTTAAGCTCTTATATATAAAGGTAGACTGATGTTTAAATATTTTTTGAGAAGTCTGGCAAGCCCTCTTTTGCAGACTAAAGTGTTTAACTGGATTAAAAATCTGTTAATGAATTAAAATCAATAGCCTAGTATAGTCAAACTGACAGGTGGACTTTCCTGTTAATATAGTGGTATGGTTTAAGTATTCTGTTCATGATTTCTTAAATCCAGATCAACATAAACCTGAGTTTCTTGCCCATCACACTTGAAGCTGGTAAAGTGAATCTCTACCAGAGTGGCGACAATGGAGTGCTCGAGACAGACTTTGGCCTTCAGGTGACTTTTGACTGGAATCAGCTCCTCCTCGTATCCATTCCCAGCACATTCAGGGGTTTGGTCTGTGGCCTGTGTGGAAACTACAATGGTGACCAGAATGATGACCTGCAGATGGTGGATGGGACTCAAGCCAGGGATGTGGTGTCCTTTGGTAGGAGCTGGGCGGTACCTGACGGAGACTCCAAATGCTGGCATGACTGTAATGGTGAATGCAAGAGCTGTGAGGAACTGTCTGCCACAAAATACAAAGGAGATGACTTCTGTGGCCTGTTGGTGAAAAAGGATGGTCCTTTCAGAGCATGCCATGTTGTCCTAGATCCTTCACCTTTCCTGGAAGGCTGTATTTATGATGTGTGTCTGAATGAAGGTCTACAGGCTTTACTGTGCCAGGCCCTGAAAAATTATGCAGACATGTGTCGGGAAGCTGGAGCTATAGTGTACAACTGGAGAGAACTGTCACATTGTCGTGAGTATTTATGAAATGATTTTCTATCTGCTTGTAATTTATTACAATCGTGTGCTTAAACTTTTTTTGGCTTCCCCTTCAGCTCTAATCTGTCCACCCAACAGTCACTATGAATCCTGTGGCAATGCCTGTCCAGCTACCTGCTCAAATCCCAAAGCTGGAGAAACCTGCAGATTTCTCTGCATAGAGTCCTGCCAGTGTGATGAAGGCTTTATCCTTGGTCCTCAAGGGTGTGTGCCAACCAAACTCTGTGGGTGCATCTACCAGGGTCGCTTCTTTCCACCAGGCCAAAGGCTGTGGATTGACGACCAGTGTCGGCAATCCTGCATTTGTGACCCAGTAACTGGTTCGGTGACATGTCGTGATACACCATGCAAGCCCACTGAAGCTTGCCAGGTGGTCAATGGTGTGAGAGGCTGTTGGCCAAGAAGTGAGGCTACTTGCACTGGAGTTGGAGATCCTCACTATGTCTCCTTTGATGGATTCAGATTTGACTTCCAGGGGACTTGTATGTATCTGCTTGCTGGGCTGTGTGAGCAGCAGGAAGATTTGGATCCATTCCAAGTTGAGGTTCAGAATGAGCATCGAGGTCACACTGTTGTAGCCTACACCAGGCTGGTACAGATAACCGTGTACAATCATGTTGTTGTGATGAGCCGGGACAATGCAGGCAAGATCATGGTAAGTTTTTAGGCTTTACTGCAGATTGTAAATGTGGTCTAAATTTTTATTAAACTAAATTTGTCTGCTGCCTATGCACATCTTTACTGTAGATTGGGTAGTTTTAGGATAAGTCTGAACACTTTGTCATCTACCTTGTTGTTTTTAAAGAAATCTTGCATCAATTAAACTCTGAAAGGAAACTGAAAAATGTTAAATCTGTTCCTTTTATTAGGTGGATGGCCTTTTTGTGAACCTCCCCTTGAGTCTTGAAGGAGCTAGACTTTTCATTTTCAAGATTGGATTCTATGGCACCATCCAGACCAGTTTCGGTGTAAGGGTCACTTTTGACTGGTCCAGCTCAGTGACCGTCACTGTACCAAGCATTTACCAAGGACTAATGTGTGGTCTATGTGGCAACTACAATCAAGACACCAAAGATGATTTAACAATGAAGGGGGGTAAGCCTACATCCGTGCCATCAGAATTTGGAGAAAGCTGGAAGACTCGGGATATTCCAGGATGTGGTCATGAATGCACTGGATATTGTCCCATTTGTGATGAGACTCTTAAAAGGAAATATGAGAGCTTGAGCTACTGTGGCCAAATTACAGATCCAGCAGGCCCCTTCAGAGCCTGCCAGAAACTGGTGGACCCAGCAGGTTTCTTTAATGACTGTGTGTTTGATGCCTGCTACTACAATGGATTGCAGGATGTGTTGTGTGAAATTTTCAGTGCATATTCATCCATGTGCCAGCAGAGTGGGGCCACTGTGGATCCATGGAGGTCTGACAATTTTTGCCGTAAGTCTGGTTTTACCCCACCTTTTTATGCATTTGTGACAAATGGCCTGGAGTAGCAAAAATCATTCTTGCATGTGGTCTTGGGAACCATGATTAAATCTGTATAATCGCCTGAAACTTCTGGCTTCCTTTATCGGGGGGGGGGGGGGGGGGGGGGAATGCTGGCAGCTTTATTTCTGAACTAGGCTCTTACTATCGAATTCCCTTTTTAGGGTATTGTGGGTACCCAATTCTGGTATCTATATTGTTTCCTTAGAATTTAATATGGCTTAGATTTAAAGATTAGGACAGCTAAACTATGGGCATTAGTTTTTTCTTTTTAATGGTTTCCATGCCATGACCCCTGGAGGTTGCATGATGTGAGACTTCCCAGTTTGTCCAGTATTAATAGAACTGGATACTTCTGTGTGGTCCGTTTTTTTTAACACATTTTTTTCCTTCAGGGTTTCATTATATCCAAAGTCTTGGCGTGAGTAATAAGCCGCAGAAACCCCCCCACTTTTTAGTTCTAGATTTCCTCCTTCTAAAAGGAATGTCAAAGCCAATAAGCCAATCTGCTTTCTTTTCCCTTGCCTATGTAGTGTAACCGGTTCATCCTTCTGCAACACTTACTGAATATTTGCTCATGTTTGTTCAAAGATCTGAGCAGTCCAAGCTTCATCTAAGTCACTATCAATTACCTTGCAAGTCTTTGGATTTTCTTTTACTCAGTTCTATTTTGCCAGAATGCTTTGGGGGTTTTTATATGCTTTCCATATTTCAATGCTTAACTGGTTTTTGAATTTCCTCATCCTTCAAGCATACTGTTTTTTCTTTCCCCTCAGCTCCTTCATGTCCAGTGAACAGCCATTATTCGCCTTGTGGCAGCAGCTGCCCTGCAACTTGTGCAAGCATTACTACTGCCACCCCATGCCTAACACTTTGTCAAGAGGGTTGCCAATGCAATGAAGGTTTTCTCCTCAGTGGTGACCAGTGTGTTCCTTTATCTCAATGTGGCTGTTTCTATAATGGTCACTACTACAGGGTAGGGGAGGTATTCTTCCCAACTGACTTATGTGAGAAGTGTACATGTAAGCCTGGTGGTATCATTGATTGCCTGAAAGTGACATGTGCAGCTAACGAAGAGTGTAAAGTGGTAAACGGTGTCCGACGTTGCTGGCCAAAGGGTGAAGGCACATGTACTGCTTCAGGAGATCCTCACTATATCACATTTGATGGGCTGAGGTATGATTTCCAGGGCACCTGCACCTACACATTGGCAAAGCTGGTGAAGGCCACAGATGTCCTGACTCCTTTTGAAGTACAAGTAGACAATGAGAGCTTTGGAAATGGCCAAGTGTCAGTCACCAAAAGAGTGACTGCCCTAGTGAATGGTTATGAGGTCTCTATGATGTATGGGATGAGCTGGAAAGTAAAGGTGAGAAATCTGGTGTAATGACCTTAACATTTTTGTAAGCCTTTTATATCCAGTCCAATTGTAGATTGCCAATTGACTGAAGTAAATTTGGAGATGTGCTGAAAACTACTGATCACCTTTTTGACCCTAGTTCTTAAATTGTTTCACATTTATATTTGTTCACTTACTTTCTTAGCTGGATGGAGTCTTGACAAATCTGCCTCTAGTTTTGGATGAAGGAGCCGTTTCAATTTACCAGACTGGCCTGCACATCTTGCTTGTCTCAGACTTTGGGCTGAAGGTATTGTATGATACCGTATACTTTGTCCAGGTAACAATACCCGGAACTTACTGGAACCAAGTTGGTGGTCTCTGTGGCAACTTCAATGGCCAGATGGAAGATGAATTCACACAGCGTGATGGAGGCATTGCCTTGAATGTTGCTGCTTTTGGTGCCAGCTGGAAAACTGTAAGCAGCAAGAGGTGCCTGGATGCTTGTGACAAAGATTGCCCACAATGCGACACTGCTGCCCAGGAAAAGTATAGCAAAGTAGAAAGCTGTGGGATGATCACTATTTCAACAGGGCCATTTGCCTTCTGTCATTCCGTCATTCAACCAGAGTCCTATTTCAAAAACTGTCTGTTTGATATGTGTGCCACTAATGGGGATACAGATGTACTGTGCAATAGTCTTCAAACATACGTGGCAGTGTGCCAGTCGATGGATATAACCATTAAGACTTGGAGATCTGATGCGTTCTGTCGTAAGTATCCTCTTCTTTGAAATCATAAAACTGTAAGACATGGTGGTTCAGATTTCTTGAAATTGGAATACTGGAAACTAAACTATTTTATTCGCTGGGTACATTTGGTCAGCAGGTGAGTAGTACATAGTACTTGGCAGTAGAATGAAGAGATGCAAGCTAGAGAAGCAGGCAATTTAATATTTATCTATGCTCTGTGTCAAAGTGAAAGCAAATCAAGATGTGGTGATCCACACCATACAACTAGTTGACTCCATTCTTTGTTGCGGTTTGTCTTCACTGCTGTATGTCATGGTCAAGATTGTTCTTCACAGCTCATTGCCTTAACCCTGACTATAACTCTGGGTCACTATCACCCAGAGCCTATGCATTTAGGTTCCTTTCCCTTGAGGCACTCTTCGCTCACCTTTTTTAAGAGCTCCTAAAAACTAATCTTTTTTCTAATGTCTGAGGAGAGTAGGCTTGAGTTAATGCTTGCATAAACAAACTTTGTGTGTGTAGCTCAGCTTTCTCTTTAGCAATAAAGAATAAATTATGGGCAATTTATCAAAATGCTACAAATGTGCAAATAACAGTTCAGAGCAGTAACCTAGAATAGAAACCAATATAAAGCATCAGCAAATTTTATTAAAATCTATGCACTCTCCTTTGGTCCAGATCATTCCCCTTACATAAAGCCTGTAATTTTAAGCAAAAGTGGCTTGCCTAATTTTTCTGTGTAATAGCCTGAGTTGGCACTCCTGCATCTCTACCTGGAAGAGATTGGCATCAAGGTGCTATAGGCCAGAGTTTGTAGTATGCTGTACTTCAGTACTAGCCAGGGATGGCTATGGCTTTGGTTTATTTCTTCTCTTCAAAGAAGCCTCTCAAGTAGGCAGTTGTACATTGCTGTGCAAGATTTCTTGGAGCAGCTGTGGTCATTTCTGACCACTCGCATGAAACACTCTGAATAGTAGAGGGTGCCTCAAATGGATCATCTGCTGCCGTGTAAACTTATTTTGACTATCTCACCTCCTGAAGGCCTGAAATATAACTACAAATTGAGTGAAATTGTCTTAATTTTTGAATGGTTGTTTGAATGTCAGTCTAACATTCATACAAGAATTGGGTTGGACAACTTCACTACAACTTGCAGGGGAATTTTGCCTGAAAATGGGACCTTTTGAGTCCCCTGCAGGAGACCATTGGTGAATTTAAGTTTTTTTACACTCATGCGGTTATGGCCATTGTGAGTTGCAAATATATTTTTTTAAATGGGAATCTGAAGATCGAAAATGTCTAAACTGAGCAGTTGCTGTTCTTGTAACCAAAATCCAGTTTTTTTTTTTTTTTTTTTTTTTTTTTCTCCACTATCGCAAGAAGCCTGTATTTTAGAAATTCTAAATGAGCATAAAGCAAAGCCCACTGCATGTAAAGTGTGTGGTGGGTTTAATGTGTACGTAAATCCAATCTGATAGTCGAAGTGCATAAACCTGGACTTTTAATACCCTTTATTCAGTGACATCAATGTGGCTAGCAACCATATACAAGCAAAGACCAGAATGGCATTGCAATAAGATGTTAATCCTTGAATTTTGCTGTAAGTTTTTGATGTGCCGAATTTAAAAAAAAAGTGTACAATGTATGCACATGTGGATTTTCATTTTTGATGATCCTAGAATGGGTTTCATGGAGCAATGCTAAAATCTAATTCTCTTCTATTGTCTAGCAATAAAATGTCCAGAGAATTCTCATTATGGGGTATGCACAGACACCTGCAGTAGCACCTGTGGCAGTATCCCTGAGGTCACCTGTCATTCTAAATGCTACGAAGGCTGCCAGTGTGATTCTGGCCAAATGTCTGAAGAGGGAAGATGTATTCCTCAAAGCTCTTGTGGTTGTGTTTATGAAGGAAGGTATATCCAGGTGAGTCTTTAGGTTTTATTTGGGTGGGGTTGTTTTAAATCTCTGACAATTTTCTGCTTTCTATGGAAGTAGTTATGGAGTTGATTATGGTTCTTTGCTTTGTCAAGGTTGGACAGTTGTTTGTACTGGATGACTGCAGCCAGGAATGTACCTGCACATCTGAAGGTTCTGTCAAGTGTACACCAATGAACTGTGGACCTCAAACATACTGTACGGTGCAGGATGGACAGCGGATGTGTGCTTCTCCAGAAGCCAGCTGCACTTTGCATTCCTCTGGAGCCTACACTACTTTTGATGGTTTGTCACAGATGCTGTGGCTAGATGGTGCTTACAAGATGGTGACCTTCTGCGACAGGTCTGAACAGAACTTGCAAGTGGTTGCTGACCTTACAATTAATGGCAATGTACACTCCATAAATAAGGTCATCTTTGAGTATACTGGCCTTTCCATCATTCTGAACAGAGACCTGACTGTTTTGGTAAGTTGCAGTTTTCATACCTTCAAAAACTTGTTCATGGCAGTTTTTTTAATGGTGTAGTGTTGAGTATGTCACCTCAATTTTTGTATGTATATGTAAAACTGCTGAATAACAGATTAAAATGTGATTTAATTCCTGGTGTGTGGACCATAACTTGGTGGTTATACTTTGCAATAGTTTTAAGTAGACCCTAGTATTTTCAGAAGAATTTCTGAAACCCAACATGGGGATAAAGATGGAGTGACAAACCAAAAAGTTCGGTTTTCTGAAATTCTGAGTTTTTACTTGTCCTGCTCCAAATGTCTTCACACTATAATACTGTTATGGCTGGCTGATATAACTTGGTTTGCAGTTGATAGTAGCAATTTTAACTTCTGGATAAAGGCTTCTTGTAAAGTTGCAACAGAATTTGGCAAGCCCAAAGGGAAGAGCATTGGAACAGGACATAGTGGGGAAAAAAAATCTGTCTAGGGAGTTTTGCTTATGTTTTGACTAAAATTCTGGTTCCTCTGCACCATGTTGTTCTCAAGTTTACAATTGAAACCCAAACTTCTGGAAGATTAATGGTTGAATTGTGCAATCAATGTACTGGTCTCTGTAGTTAAACAGTTTGAACAAAAGGGTTTGGCGGAGGAATTTCTAGGATGGAATTGTGCCAGTATCTCAAACTTGAGGTCTAAAGTGATGCTTTTATTAATGTAAATCTCTTTACAGGTCAATAACCAAGTGGTCAGCTTGCCAGCAAGTCCAACAGAGGAAATATCCATCTCTGTAGAAGATGGCATCCTTCACTTTAAGAACAAGTCGGGGATCAGGCTTGAGTACAACACCCTTGGAAAGCTCACAATCTCAGTAGGGGTTTATTCAAACAAACTCTGTGGCCTTTGTGGAAATCTAAATGGCTGCATCCTAAATTATGTGAAGACATAAGTATGGGAGATCCTCCCTTATTTCTTGCAATCCTTGAACTGTAACGTATACTTAAATGATCTCTGATCTGTATCTGACTGATTAAACCTTGGTGTAATACAGTCCTTGGAAAGTGAAATGAGCAAGTTGGAAGTAAAATTTAAATATCTTTACATTCAGTTTACATTATTGATGGATGGTGTCAGTCTGGGGGGGGGGGGGGGAGATTGTGAATGCTATCAATATTGGTCTTCACAGGGTGTGAAGATCACAGTATACAACGTGGTTTCTTTTTTTATTTAGACCACATCCTCATTTGGAGATGTAATGTGTTTTTGTTGACAAAATGAAGATTCTAGACGAACCACCTGCTCCGAGCTTTTTTCCCTCCCCTTAATTTAGCAGAGTAATTTAGTCTTTGCCATCTGCTGTCACAAAGTAAGACTTGTTTGTCACATGCTGTATGCAGTTGATTGGGTGTGCTACATGAGGTTAACACAGCCAAAAGAAAAACATTGAGAAGAACTGAACACTTTGCTATCGCAACATGTTACTAATAGTAGTAGACTGTTTGTGCTATTCACCAAAATCTTTACCTTTGTCCAGGCTCCAAGTAACATCCGTCATCTAATGTTGGGATACCTGGAAGCATTAAATAAATTTCAAGAATTGCAAGCTACTAAAATGAGCTAAATTTTCCATCATACTCCCTATTTGAGCACAATAAACAAATTTTAAATTTAAGCTCTGCTCAAACCTTCAGCTTTATCTGTAGCTGCAGCCTGCCAGCTGTGCATGTACACCCCACCCTGTTTACATGTCTTGTCCTACCCATTTTGTTCTGTTAGCGAATGTTATCCAGTTTGTTGCAGTCAGAATAGTTCTCACCTTAGTGAATGCTCAAGCATGGTGAATTACTTTAGATTTGAATAACTTTCCCACCATGATGTGGTGCCTTTCAGGATCGGACATCTGTTCAAGTGGGATTTTTATGGGTTTAATTTTTGACTGTAGATGTCCTTAGTTCCATCTCCTTGGTGCAAGTTGGAAGAATACACTTCTTCCAGGGAGCCTTGAAAATGACTACAATTTAATCTTGCCTACTATGCTATTGACAGCAGCAGTAGCTCTATTAAGGCCAACAGTTTGTTTTTCTGGGCTTCTATAGTTTTAATCTCTCCTTTTGGGGAGAAAGTATCAATGTTAAAATACTTTTAGATCTTTTTTTCCTCCCCCTAAACATTTGGTTGAATGTCACTCTCTATTCTGTTGTATATTCCTTTTAATATCCACCCTGTTTTAATAATTCATAATTCAGCCTGATTCTTGCCTAGGTATAGGTTTCCAATGCACCCACTGTTAAAAGTGGGCCTAGGCAGGAACAATAAATGCCTCTTCCAGAGCCTCCATTCCTTCTGTAGTGGGAAAATACTAGAGGCTTAAGTCATCACTCCATGTGGAATTCCATCCTGGCCCTTTGCATTTTTTTTTTTTTTTTTTTTTTTTTTTTTAAGATGAATTCCATGTGCCTTTTAGTCTTCAGCCTGACAGGATGCTCTGAATAACAAGATTCTTTAATCTGCTAGGTTCATTTCCAGAACACATTTGGATTTTTTTTTTCCCCCCCACCTAACCACTTTAGAAGTTATACTCCAGAAACACACTGAATTATGAAATGCCACAACTAGTTAACATTAAAAGTTCATAGGTATAAAGACTACTGATATGTAAACGGTTAATACTGAACAAAGTGCAATGTTATGAAATCCAAACTCTCTGCTAGTTCAAATCAAGTCAGGCTGGCCTCGGTTAACAGGCAGGCAGTTTAAATTTTTGTTCCCCCATTTCCTTTGTTCACAATGGAGGAATCATTGACCTAGTATTTTCAACACCCGCTTATTGTAATTCTAGGTAGATTGTGACAACTAAAGTTAAAAAATAAGTTGGATTTCACACCATTGAAAATGGAAGTGCGCAAGTATAAAGACTTAGTTTTAAATGGATTGATGGGTTTCTCTCTCCTCTTTTTTTTGAACCTAATAAAATAACTATGAACCCTTTCTTAAACCAGTTTGCATCTGAACTACTCCACTCTTAATGCAGCTTCACAAGTGGTGGTGTAACTAAAATTTGACAGGCTTTACTCCAAAACAAATTCACTCTCGGTTGGAAAAAAAAATCAATTCAAAAATCAGATACTTCAAAAAAAAAAAAAAAGTGTTTCATAAAAGGTCAATAGTTCCCATTCTCCATGAAGTCTGATAACGCTATTAACCTTTTTCATTCTGATGTCTGGTAGGTAAGAATGTAAATAAAGCCTTTCAGTTATTGTGCCCCAGGTAGGGCTTGATTTTTAATATTGGATATTATGGAAATGTTCTTGCACTAATGGTCTATTTGTAAACGGCTGAGCATTTCCTTAGCATCGGAGATAGTTGCCACTGTTCTGAATGCCTCAAACATGGACTAGTAATTCTAAAATACTTAAACAGGGGCTTAATTGTGATGTCAATGGAATGGTAATTTTCCTTTTCTATATTCATACACATTATAAACATACTGTAATATTCATGAAGTACAAAGTTTAGAGATGCCTGCTCAATTCTCTCATCTCATTTAAGTATATTAACAGTATTTTGGTGATTTACACTAATGAGCCAAAACACTATAAGCACTTACAGATGTGAAGGGTGACTATTGCATCAGTGTATGTAAAGGTCATGGGATATTGGCTGGTAAGCTGATATTACATGGTAATTGTAGAAGATGTGGAAAAGTGTAAAGAACTGAGGAACTAAGTGTCCTTGTAATGGCTACAAGAAGCTCCGCATTTCCAAAATGGCTAGGCTTGTGCTGTGCTCCCATTTGGCCAGGGTGAGTAGTAACTGGTGGTGGGCTGAGGAGGGAGAACCCATAAGCTGCCATTCGGGCAGTGGGTTGCAAAGACTCAATATGAGGTCAACAGAGACTACTGTGGAACAGATTACTCCTGTAACTGTCATTAACATAAATATAAATTGTAATCTGTCAATACACTGTTTAAAATATTATTGCTTATGAGACTGCATGGCCACAGGCTGATCAGTGACACCAGCTAAGCCCTGTCCACAGTTGAAAGTGCCTACAATGGGTATTCAAGCTTTGGAGCAGGACTTTAGATCAATGGGACAAGGTTGCCTGGTTTGATTTATCCTTTTTAGTTGCATGATTTTACCTGGGGCAGAGATGGCACCAGAAATCACTGTGGGTAGATGACAAGACAATGGAAAGTGTTTGATGTTTTGGGTAATATCCTGTTATAAAACCCTTGTTCTGCACAATCATGTTGTCATTAATTTCACATTTACCATCCTTCCTAAACATTGTTTTAGACCAGGTACTGTGAACTCCTTCATGGCAACAGTATTGCCCAATGGAAGTGGCATCTTTCAGCAGAATAAGGAACCCTGCCACAGAGCATATTGTTTGGGAATGGTTTGAAGAACAGGAGGTCAAGGGTGGTGTTTCTCACTTACTCTGCGGCCCAGTTCACAAACCAGTGTGAACATCATATGCAATACTTTAAGACAGTACTGTATATCATCCATTATCTATGAAGTCAGTGTAGCTCCAAGATTTTTTTGTTCCCCTTTTCTGCTTCATGGAATTTGCTTTTTAAAAACATCTTGTTGGTATTTCGGAATCCTAATCAAAAAGCTCTACAAATTTGCCCACTGATTACAGTATATGCCCTCACATAAATGATATTCTTGAGGATTGTCCTCTGTCCTTTTGCTTTTTTTCCCTGGACGCCTCCGATACATTTATGCATATGTTTTGGGACGGTCCTGTGTTCATCCACTCATTTATATTTATCATTGCATAGAAGTTACTTAGAGACACCCGCTTGTAAAATTGCCTTAGCCTCTCAATGTAAATTGCCCAACTTTTTTTTTTTTTTTTTTTTTTTTTCCTTCATTTGGAAGTAGTCTTCTTTAAATTTAATCCTTTTTGGAATTTTCAGTTACAAGGATTTATGACTCTTATATTGATTAATGAACTGAGACAATAGCTGGTCCGATCACATGCCTCTGGTTCTGGCTGCAGTCCTAATCATTATCTTTTCTTAATGGGGCAGGTGTACTGTTTACTTGCTTGCTGGTCTGTTTGCTTGGTTTTTCTTTGCTGTTTTCTTCACTTTGAATGTGGCAGAGTGGAGTTGGGTTCTGCTAGAGGATAGTGAGGTGGGTGCTGAACATCGGGTTTCATTTTAACCCTTGTCAAAATGGTTTACATTTTCCCTTAACGTTTTGGCTTTTGCATTTCATTAAAAATATGATAAAACTTCAGGGTGTTTTTGTACTCCAAAATCTCAATCTTAATCTAATCGAGCAGCAGTACTCTATAAGAACAATATCAACTCGTGAATCTTATTTCTTTCTTATTATGAAGTAATTTGAGAAAGCAGACTTGCAATACGCTGTAGTCGCTGTGGTGTGTTGGTTAGAACACAGGAACTAATCCAACCATTTCAGGAACACTGCTTTAATGTTGAAATGCCAAAAATTCACACGAAGTAGAACAACTGTACAGGTAGGTGAATAGGTGTATGTGTGGTATTTGGTCAACAACACACAAACTTAAACTTTCTCTAGTGGCTCCATTAGTTCTGGCTTTCACGAGGTACATCTCACAAATGCACATGCTCCCTGCACACTTCACGGTTTCCACGTGACCATGCTTCAGCGCCTTAAAGGCACACAAACCTTTTTTACAGCCGCCCCCAAATTTGGTATACCAAATTTGACCTCTTACATCATTCCGAAGGTTTGTCACTGGAAAGCTCGTCAGGTATTTTTGGAAGTTCTATAAGTTGGGTTACAGGTCTAGTGTACACTCTTCCGTTAATCCTTACTTCAGCTGTTTGAACTCGTCCGTCAGCTCCTGGTATGACGTGCAGCACTCTACCTACAGGCCATGAAGGTCTGAGTAACTGTGGATCAAGAAGCATTACTACCTTTTCAGCTGCTAGATTAGCTGCCTCTTTCTGCCACTTCTGAAGTGTCTGAAGATTTGGTAGGTAATACTTCAGAAAGCATGACCAGAAATGATCTGCCAGCACCTGGCTGTGTCTCCATCTAGTCAAGAGATCTGATTCAGAATAGACATCCTGAGGAAGAGATGAGTCAGGCTGTCCCATAAGTAGATAGTTGGGGGTCACTGGGTCAAGATCAGCTAAATTGGAAGAAACATACCCCAAAGGTTTTGCATTTAAGATCCCTTCTACTTCCACTAGAATTGTCCTCAGCACCTCTTCAGTAACTGTTTGGGACCCCAGGGTTATGTTAAGTGCAGTCTTTATCAAACGAATCTCCGGCTCCCAAGCACCACCAAAATGTGGTGCACCTGGTGGATTGAACTGGAACCTAATTTTTTGTTTGGCCAGAAGCAACTTAAGATCACTTGTTAAACTTGCAAAGGCCTCACACATCTCTCAATTACTTCCACGGAAATTTGTACCTTGATCACAAAGCAATTCATAGGGTTTTCCTCGTCGTGGAATAAAGCGTTGAAGGGTCATTAAGAAAGAGTCTGCATCCATGCTATTAAATATGTCCAAATAGACTCACCTGGTTGTAAGACATTTGAATACCACTCCCCATCTCTTTTCATTACGACGGCCAACCTTCACAATAAAAGGCTCAAAGCAATCCACTCCATTACTATAGAATGCTGGCTTAAATAAACGGAGCCGGGCTAGTGGCAGATCAGCCATCTTAGGCATTTGAGGTTTAGCTTGCCATCTTTGACACTCTCTGCAAACATGCTGTTGTTTCCTAATTGCCTCTCTTCCTCTCAGGATCCAGTATGTGAGCCTAATTTCAGCAAATAAACGTTCTGGTCAAACCTTTGAATCAGCAATTTTGTCACAGGGTGAGTAGGATCCAATATAATAGGATGCATTGCATCACATTCCAACTGCTCAGCTCGCCGCAGCCTACCACCAACTCTGACAATTTCACTGGAATGGTCAAATTCTGGAGATAAGGCTATCAGTCTGCTACTAGAAGAAACAAGTTTACCTTCTTGTAGTTATGTAGTACTAGGGTGCTGTACCGTGTTAGCCATTATGAATGTAGAGAAAAGCCAAGCAAAATGACACCTTTTATTGGCTAACTAGAAAGATTACAATATGCAAGCTTTCGAGGCAACTCAGGCCCCTTCTTCAGGCAAGATAATCTTGCCTGAAGAAGGGGCCTGAGTTGCCTCGAAAGCTTGCATATTGTAATCTTTCTAGTTAGCCAATAAAAGGTGTCATTTTGCTTGGCTTTTCTCTTCTTGTAGTTGATAGTTTTCCTGATGAATTCAATCTATTTGAGCCCTTTGTACAAGTAGCAATTCAGCCTTTTGACAATCAGAGGCACAAGGTTGATGATCTTGTAGTCCTTCAACTAATCTCACAGTGGCTTCTAACAACTCACCATAGGTGCGAAACTGACTAGTATCTGGAATACCTGGTACTGAAAGTAGGGGGACTGTACAGGGTCTAGGAGGCTTTAATTCGGCTATATCTTCAGAAATTGGGGCAAAATATTTCAGGCCAATCCCTTTGGTGCGGTAGGAGAAAGGGTGGTCCAAATCGCCAAGTGTGAGAATTTTGCTTGATTAATTTAATCAAACTCTTTGAGAATTGTGAAGACCTAGATTAGGACACACCTACACTATATTTTGTTATAAATATTTCAAAAGATCACAATCAAGTTAAGGAACTCCTGTGTATTTGTGTTGACCCACAGTACATTTTTACAATCTAAAAGTTGAAAATGAGATGGTGAACTAAGCATTTTAGACAGGTGGGCTGAAATTCAAGAAACTTCAGCACAATCATGTTCAATATTTTTCTGTTTATATGTATGTTTATTTAAGGTTAAAAATTCTGCTAAAAGGTACTAGCATACACCACCAGCAATTAAATATTTCTAACATAGTTTTGAAATCTGATTTAAAAAGCATGTCTTAAATCACTGGTACTACACACTTCACATGTACAATGTAAAATAAAAGTAGAAACAAGACTTCACAGCCTCATACCCAAATAATTTGGAGAATTGTCAGTCTTTGAAGAAGCCTAGAGACTCAACATCTAAATTTGTGGAGGACAGAAGTCCATTTGAGTCATCTGATAATCCTCACAGCCAGCCCCCTCACACCTCCCAATCCACATTCTATACGGGGTATAGTAGAACTTCACCACATTGTCACTAGTCATCTTTAAATAACCTTCAAATGCCAAATTCCTGATACAAAATTAACAGCAATCTGGCTTTTAGATAGATAGATAGATAGATAGATACTTTATTAATCCCAATGGGAAATTCACATTCTTCAGCAGCAGCATACTGATACAATAAATAATATTAAAGAATGATAATAATGCAGGTGAAAAACAGATAATAACTATGTATAATGTTAAATGGGGCGGCACGGTGACGCAGTGGGTAGCGCTGCTGCCTCGCAGTTGGGAGATCTGGGGACCTGGGTTCGATTCCCGGGCCCTCCCTGCGTGGAGTTTGCATGTTCTCCCCGTGTCTGCGTGGGTTTCCTCCGGGCGCTCCGGTTTCCTCCCACAGTCCAAAGACATGCAGGTTAGGTGGATTGGCGATTCTAAATTGGCCCTAGTGTGTGCTTGGTGTGTGGGTGTGTTTGTGTGTGTCCTGTGGTGGGTTGGCACCCTGCCCAGGATTGTTTCCTGCCTTGTGCCCTGTGTTGGCTGGGATTGGCTCCAGCAGACCCCCGTGACCCTGTGTTCGGATTCAGCGGGTTGGAAAATGGATGGATGGATGGATAATGTTAAATGTTAACGTTTACCCCAAGGGGTGGAATTAAAGAGTCGCATAGTTTGGGGGAGGAACGATCTCCTCAATCTGTCAGTGGAGCAGGACAGTGACAACAGTCTGTCGCTGAAGCTGCTCTTCTGTCTGGAGATGATACTATTAAGTGGAAGCAATGGATTCTCCATAATTGATAGGAGCCTGCTGAGCACCCTTCGCTCTGCCACAGATGTTAAACTGTCCAGCTCCATGCCAACAATAGAGCCTGCCTTCCTCACCAGTTTGTGCAGGCATGAGGCGTCTTTCCTCTTAATGCTGCCTCCCCAGCACACCACTGCGTAGAAGAGGGCGCTCGCCACAACTGTCTGATAGAACATCTACAGCATCTTATTGCAGATGTTGAAGGACGCCAGCCTTCTAAGGAAGTATAACCGGCTTTGTCCTTTCTTGCACAGCGCATCAGTATTGGCAGTCCAGTCTAATTTATCATCCAGCTGCACTCCCAGATATTTATAGGTCTGCACCATCTGTACACAGTCACCTTTGATGATCACTGGGTCTATGAGGGGTCTGGGCCTCCTAAAATCCACCACCAACTCCTTGGTTTTTCTGGTGTTCAGGTGTAGGTGGTTTGAGTCGCACCATTTAACAAAGTCCTTGATGAGGTTCCTATACTCCTCCTCCAGCCCATTCCTGATGCAGCCCATGATAGCAGTGTCATCAGTGAACTTTTGCACATGGCAGTACTCCGAGTTGTATTGGAAGTCCGATGTATATAGGCTGAACAGGACCGGAGAAAGTACAGTCCCCTGTGGCACTCCTGTGTTGCTGACCACAATGTCAGACGTGCAGTTCCCAAGACGCACATACTGAGGTCTGTCTTTAAGATAGTCCACGATCCATGCCACTAGGTATGAATCTAATCCCATCTCTGTCAACTTGTCCCTAAGGAGCAGAGGTTGGATTGTGTTGAAGGTGCTAGAGAAGTCTAGAAACATAATTCTTACAGCACCACTGCCTCTGTCCAAGTGAGAGAGGGATCGGTGTAGCATATAGATGATGGCATCCTCCGCTCCCACCTTCTCCTGATATGCAAACTGTAGAGGGTCAAGGGCATGTTGAACCTGTGGCCTAAGGTGGTGAAGCAGCAGCCTCTCCATGGTCTTCATCACATGTGATGTCAGAGCAACAGGCCGAAAGTCATTCAGCTCACTAAGACGTGATACCTTTGGGACTGGGGTGATACAAGATGTTTTCCAAAGCCTCGGGACTCTCCCCTGTTCCAGGCTCAGGTTAAAGATGCACTGTAGAGGACCCCCCAGCTCCGATGCACAGACCTTCAGCAGTCGTGGCGATACTCCATCTGGACCCGCTGCTTTGCTGGCAATCAGCAGAAGGATGTGTGGAGGGTGCAATAGTCCGAGGTGAGAGTGAGAGTGGGTTAGGGTGGTCAAACCTGTTAAAGAAGTTGTTCATTTGGTTTGCTGTCTTCCCGTCTCTCTCGATGGTGGTACCCCGCTTCGAGCTGCAGCCGGTGATGATCTTCATCCCATCCCACACTTCCTTCATGCTGTTATTCTGCAACTTCTGCTCCAGCTTTCTCCTTGACTGCTCCTTCGCCGCCCTGAGCTGGACTCGGAGTTCCTTCTGCACACGCTTGAGCTCATGCTGATCACCGTCTTTAAAAGCCCTTTTCTTCTGGTTCAAAAGGCCCTTGATGTCACTTGTAATCTTGTAAACTTGTAAACATTATGTACCCTACACAACCCACCCTGTGTACATAAGCTACAGCACATCACTCACACTTTTATGTACCAGAACAAAAAATTAGAAATATTGTAGACCAACTGATGAGAGACTCTGGACCCCTGTGACTATGGCCCGATCTACCTATTAGAATGACTGGCTTACAAAGGGTTCTTAGCATATGTCAGAGAAAAATTGCTATTAGCGGGGAAAAAAGTCCATATGTTCACTGACTGTGCAAGTCACTACACCACATCCAAAACACATTCCTTCCCAATGTTGCCGCTCATGATTCTAAACTTCTTCAATTAGAACTGCATAAAAAAACTTTCAAAAGAAGCACAGGAGTACCGATTGGTCACACTCCAAGCAGTTATGTCATAGGTTACTTTTGAGATTGTGTGCAGCGAAAAGACAAAATTAGAAAAGAGTGCCAAAAGACAATGTTTTGCTAAAACGTTATTGGCCATTAAAAAAAAAAATTAAAAAAAAAGATTTCAACAAAATGATATATTGCAGCTCAGAATGATCTCACGGTTAACTAGGAGACAGCAGGCATCTCTGCTTCCTGAGTGTATATGAGTGCACCGGCCTAGTGGGGGCATCTTGATGGAGCTGGTGAGGTAGGTCCTTTTGAGCTTCAACACTCTGTTATTGAATGTTGCTTTTAAATATGACACAAAATCCTTTTAAAATTACCTTATTATTTCATTACAATGCAGATACGGTATTCCATAGGTGTAAATCAAACTGTATTACAATTATGAAAAGATACCATCTAAAAGCTTTTCTAATAATACCTCTTCCCCTGCTTAGCACGTTACAAATAATCAGAATAAATACCCACAATACCAAACTCTCATAATCCTCCACCCTTTACTATTCTCCTCTTTCTGTTTCATTAGTAGAAATCACTAGTTTAATGTTAGTCGTCCACTTTTAAGGCAGACACGTGGTCACTAGAATGATTCAATGCAGTAGACCAGGGGTAGGCAACGTCGGTCCTGGAGTGCCACAGTATGTGCAGGTTTTTGTTCCAACCCAGTTCCTTAACGAGAACTCAATTATTGCTGATGAAGCACATATTGCTTAAGTGACATTTTAATGCTTCATTTTAGTGGTCTCGCTTGTTAAGGTTCTCCAACCTTAATTGCTTATTTCAATCTTAAACTGCTGCATTGTGTTTTAATTGCTCCTTATTAGCAATAAGATGTAAAAGACAAAGCAGCCAGCAGTTCTCCAGCTAGCTTTTTTCCAATTACATCTGTGTGTGTTCATCATGCACGGTTTGATTTAATAAAACACTTAATAGAAAAATGTGACAGACTGAAAATGATCTGTTTTAGGCTTCAAATCATTTGGATGATATCCTTGGAAAGGAAAAAAATCTACGATATAAAAGCCTTACATTGCACAGACTAACAAGCCATAAAATTAAATAAGGTCTGAGATTGGCAATGATTGGTTTCTAATTAAGCAATTGGGTTGAATGAAAACCTGTAGCCACTGCGGCTCACCAGGACCGACATTGCCTACCCCTGTTTTACATCTTATTGCTAATAAGGAGCAATTAAAACACTGAATGCAGCAGTTTAAGATTGAAATAAGCAATTAAGGTTGGAGAACCTTAACAAGCGAGACCACTAAAATGAAGCATTAAAATGTCACTTAAGCAATATGTGCTTCATCAGCAATAATTGAGTTCTCGTTAAGGAACTGGGTTGGAACAAAAACCTGCACATACTGTGGCACTCCAGGACCGACGTTGCCTACCCCTGCAGTAGACCAGTGTTTCCCAACCTCGGTCCTGGGGCCACACTGTGGCTACAGGTTTTTTTTCCAACCAGCTTCTGTTTTTAATTGGACTCCTGGGCTAATTAAGTGATGTGTTATTTCCCAATTTCTGTGTTTTGGGACTAATATAGAAATTAGAACACTAAGTTTGGTAAAAACAAAATATACAGTATATATATTAAAATGTACTAAGCAGTTATATGGGAATAGTGTATTTTTTTTTCTTTTTAACAATATTTTCATCTTGATTTTCATTCTACTTTTCTAGGTGTTCTAATTGTTTAATTAATCCGTTATTTACTAATTAGCTGGTCTGATGCTAAAGTAGTTGCAGCCTTTGATTATTCCGTGTTGTTTGCCTGCATGTCTGCTCTTTTCATTTTTAATTGTCATTAATAAAATACAACAAAGGGGAAAAACTGCACTGAAAAAGGGCAAAATATAACTAAGTCAACAGAGTTAAGCATTTAAATCTATAGCAACAGCAGAAATATTTCTAAATGTCTTCTAAATATAAAAACCCTGCTGCTGTGCTTTTCTGAATGTAGAAGAAAAGAAACAACTACCAGCTAATTAAATGAGATCAGTGCTATCAGGTTTTGTCGTTGATTAGGAATCTGGTTGGAAAAAAAAACCTGCAGCCACAGTGGGCCCCCAGGACCGAGTTTGGGAAACACTGCAGTAGACCACGGGTGTCGAACTGCGGGCCTGGAGGGCCACAGTGGCTGCAGGTTTTCATTTTAACCCTTTTTCTAATCAGTGAGCAGTTTTCACTGCTAATTAACTTGTTTTCCCTTCATTTTAATAGTCCTGTTTTCAAGGATTCAGTGCTCTGAATTGATTCTCTTCTTCATTAAATAGCAGCTAAACAGAAATGAGATGTGAAACGAGTCAACAGATGACCAGCTAAACTGGGGCTTCAAACTCCAACCAAGCTTTTAATTAGAAGCCAATTCTTGCTGTTAATTAAACCAATTTTTCAATTTCATGGCCTGTTGTTGCTTTCATTCTGACTCAGCAGACATTTCTAAAACTGTTGATTTTCTGTTTTTTCTAAGAACACTGTTGAGATGTTTTGGTGACCTCGGAGATCAGCTTTACTGAGACCCTCATCTTTCTTTATGTTCAGATAATGTGGTTAGCTGGTGATGTGGCAGCTTGTTTTACGTCTCATTGTTTGGCTCCTTATTAAGGAAAAAGAAAGAACTAAGGGGTCTATCCATCCATCCATCCATCCATTTTCTAACCCGCTGAATCTGAACATAGGGTCACGGGGGTCAATCCCAGCCAACACAGGGCACAAGGCAGGAACCAATCCCGAGCAGGGTGCCAACCCACCGCAGGACACACACAAACACACCCACACACCAAGCATGCACTACGGCCAATTTAGAATCGCCAAACTAAGGGGTCTAAGTCAAGTTAATTAAAACAAAAGCAAAAGAAGTTAATTAGCAGCAAAAACTGATCACTAATAAAGAAGATGCTTAGAATGAAAACCTGCAGCCATTGTGGCCCTCCAGCACTGGAGTTCGATACCCCTGCAATAGACCCTAGTTAACAAATTGATTTAAACCGTCAATTGCGCTAATTCAGATTGTCTGACTAACTAAGTCGATGTGTTAATTTGACTTTCCGGGTGTGCTCCGTTATCTCAGTAAGGAATTAAACGGTCAGAACGAGCTCATGTGCGGCGTACGTGTCTGTCCTAACTAAACGGTAAACCGCAACTCCTTTCAAAATCTACCATTTACGGGGTTTGCTTTTTCTGATTGCTGCCTGTTTGGCGGCATTAATTTCTTGTTCTCTCCGTTAACATTCTGTTTTGCTCATCTCGATACGGGTTCTCTCTAATGTTTACTAACTTTCGAGAGCACTTTATTATTCCTTCTTTTTCAGACGTAATACATTAATGACTGCTTGGTGCGATTGTGTACTGACCAATAAAGAGTAATGCTTCGGTATAAAATGAATTGTTATTAAGGGTAGACGCAAATAACTCACTAACGATTTATAGATCTGAAAAAAAAATCGTAAAGGATCAACGGTCAGAAAATCGAGAGTTTCTTTGGAGATAAAAAGTTGTAACCAGTTCAGTTAGTTATCCGAAGATGCTAATGGAGTCAAAGGAATTTGTAGAGTTGAGGATTTGCTCGGCTTGATCGAGAAATGAAGAGAACGAATGTTTGAGCCCAGTCTGGTGAGGGCAACACGACTGCCGTTAAATGGCTCTACGAGTCCTTAGAGCAGTAACTAGCCTACTTGTCTCGTCAGTGAATGACAGCGGGGCAGTGGTACTATTAAAATCGATCTGTTTTGTGTTTCGTCATATTAAGCTGATTCGTTTCCATTTTTTTTATTCTCAGAAATGGGGCTCCAGGCAGCTTTAGCGCTGCTTGTCTTAAACACGTGGTTTTGTGGTAAGTATGCTTTAATTTCATATGCTTTATTGACATCAAACAGTAAAAGTAATTCAAAGTGTACTTAACATGTAGTATGCTGCTTGTATTCAGGGTGAGGTGAAAATTAGCTTTCCGAGACTTCGCCGCAGATGCGCCGATTCATTTGAACTATTCTACACTTCAATGTCTTAATTTTTTGAAATTAAGTGATTGCACAGTTTTTTTTGTAACGTTTTTCCACCTAAATAAGTACATTCTGCTTTAAAAAAATGTCATTTTGTAACCGCATAATCCAAGCCAGGGTCGTTGTGGGCTTGAGCCTCACCCAGCCAGCACGTGGTGATCGCAGGCGCGCACTCTCGCCTAACAATTCCAAACGGCATGTCTTTGGAGAATGGAAGGAAACCCTCCCAGACTCGGGGAGAACATGCAAACGCCACATAGGGAGGAACCGAGGACCTGGGATGAGAACTGCGGCCTTCTGCCCCACTGTGCCGCCCACTTAATACAACATAGGTTTAAAGTCTTTTATTTTAACATGATGAAGTTAGTCGACTCGCACACTGATGACTTCAATTGCATACCCAGAAAAAAACATTTTTAAAATAATGGAGTGGAAACGCTGTTACTCGCTTATGATCCATCAACACAAACCATAAAGAATAAACACTAGTTTGTTTGTTTTGGTTCATTACAGTTTATGTGAAATTTCACATTAGGTAATGTGTTGCATTTAAAGTAAAGAAAAAGATGCTTTTATGACAGGGTAGGGTATTCTCTCTCCCTCGCACCCTGAGCCCCAAGAACTTTATACAGCCACAGAAAGAGTCAACTGCAATTTGAAAGAAAATACATTTATATATAATATAATATTAAAATAAACTAGCTTTCTTTACAATTAAGTTGTAAAGCACAGTGCAATTAAAGGGGTAGGGCTTTAAGCAAAATGTCATATTATGCATAAAAATTATTATGGTCCTGTACATAAAAATTTAATTACAAAGCTAAGTCTACTTCAACTCTGTACCAGGAAAATCAGAATATTTTTAGTAAGATTAATATAAAATAGGTGAATAATTAAGTCTCCAAGGCTGGTTACACTTTTAAAAGAAAATAATTCAAAGGGTTTGTTTCAACCTTTATTACCTGTGTTAATGTAACATCTGATAGAGTATTGTCAATGTAACGATAAGTGATGGAATACCAACAAACGCCTTTATTTGCGGTTCAATAACCTTAAATTGGATGTATAAATATCCCTCAAAGGTTTAGTGTCCTGACTGCTACATCTAAAAGCAACCTGCGTTTAAAGTCTGTGTGTTTGTTTATGCATATTTGCACAACTGATGGCAACTTCAGGGGGGGGGGGACTGTCACCATAAACTACATATTAGACTTGATAACGATATAATAATAGGATTAGTCTTTTAAGGAATGTTTGTAACCGTAAAATGACCGGATAATGTAGGATAAAATGTCAGAACAGCAGTCTCAATTTTAAAGATTTCAAAACGTCTCTTTGTGCTTTATTTAGGTAGACTTTTGTACTTACTGTTCAAACTTTTGCCAAAAACGGAGCCCTGATAAGCACAACAATGTTTTTAATCTTCTTCTATAATACGCTACTGTAGCTGTTTGTTTGTCTGTTCCGGATTTTAAATCACCTGTAGCTCGCAAACCGTTTGAACTATTGACTTGAAATTTGGTACACATATACTACGTGATGTCTACTATCCGGGTGATGATTGACCTCCAATGTTATTCCTCTTTTTTTATTTTTATTTTGTGTGGCGCATGCGTAGGGGTTCCGCTCTCATCCCTACCGCCTTCTACCACCTTTGCTGTCACTTCCTCAAGTCTTCAATCTGCCTCAAGAATGATTTAAGATAAAGTGCCAGCTTAAGTGAAAAATTTAAAGAAAACGTACTAAGTAATTGCAACACAAACACTGACTTAATCAGTTTTAACGTGAAAAGATGCTGACGGAAGAAGAGAAGAAGCGGGCTGCTAGGGTGGAGAAAAGAAGAGCTGCTCAGGAAGCAGCAAGCGCATCAACCTCTGAGCAAACGAATGCTAAATGTAATTTTCATCCTCTTTCTCTGTACAAGTCAAGTGTTATTGTGCATTGCACCGTTGCTGGTCTGTTATAAAAGCAGAAGTGTCTGCTGCAGTTATAGAAAATATTACAGTAAACCTGCCGTGCCTGCAATCCCATTAATCCAGCCCCCGAACAACAGCATCTATAGAATCGTAGGATATATTAAGATTTTTGTGATACCAGGCAAATTCTGTGGTGTGAAGTTTTTAAAATGCGCACTGAGAAAGTGTGGGTTGGGAACATTTCAGGTTTGTACGGAACTGTATTAGGACCATGGAGAAGACAAAAAAATAGACACTGTGAAGAGAAAAAAATGTCAGTCGACATGTTGACTTTATTCTCGTAGTTTATTTTGTCATTAAAGTAGAACATCTCTAACAAGTTTAACTTTGCCATGTCATAAACTTCATTTTAAAATCAATGTTTTATTAGATTTTCTCAAACCCTGTCGTAACTAATGAAGCACATTAAATGCTTTGTTTTAAGTGTTCCCCTAGCCATGTTAATCGGTACGTGCTTCCTAAACTGACTTCCTCTTGCACTTGTGAGGAGATGCAGGCAGCGATCGGCACGCAAAATTCATTAATTGCATGATATTCATGCTCTCTGAACATTTTAGAATGCTAAAATAAAGATATGATATAATTTTCATGGGTTTAAACAATAATTTCACAAGGGTTTAAAGTGAAAATGTCAACTATAATCTCGACATAAACAGCGAGAATAAAGTCGACATTACTACTTTTTTTTTTTTCCTCTGTGGCCCTAATACGCAAGTAAGTTTGATAGATATCTATCTATCCATCTGTCATATAGTGCTAGCTTTTCAGTTCTGTCTTTCCATCTGTCATATAGTGTTCGCTCTTCAGTTCTGTCTGTCTATATCTATATTTACATCAGGCATGTTAGATCTAACGGAAACAATGTGGAAGTGTAGCATTGCCTTAGCATATCCTTCGATCTTATGTGCTGTATTATGGATGTTCAATGCCATTTAATGTCATCCATCCATCCTCTGACCTCAGCTAAGCGGAAGGTCACGGGGGCAGCAGCTTGAGCAGAGATGCCCAGACTTCCCTCTCTTCTTCTAGCTCTTCTGAGAGAATCCCAAGGTGTTCCCAGGCCAGCCGTGAGACATAGTCCCTCCAGCATGTCCTGGGTCTTCCCTGGGGCCTCCTCCCGGTTGGACGTGCCTGGAACACCTCACCAGGGAGGCGTCCGGGAGGCATCCTGATCAGATGCCTGAGCCACCTCATCTGACTCCTCTCGATGCGGAGGACCAGCAGCTCTACTCTGAGCCCCTCCCAGATGATTGAGCTTCTCACCCTATCTTTAAGGGAAAGCCCAGACACCCTGTGGAGGAAACTCATTTCAGCCACTTGTATTCGCGATCTCGTTCTTTTGGTCACTACCAATAGCTCATGACCATAGGTGAGGGTAGGAACATAGATCGACTGGTAAATTGAGAGCTTTGCCTTACAGCTCCGCTCCTTTTTCACCACGACAGATCGATGCAGAGCCCGCATCACTATGGATGCCGCACTGATCCGCCTGTCGATCTCCTGCTCCATTCTTCCCTCACTCGTGAACAAGACCCCGAGATACTTGAACTCCTCCACTTGAGGCAGGATCTCGCTCCCAACCCTAAGAGGGCACTCCACCCTTTTCCGGCTGAGGAACATGGTCTCGGATTTGGAGGTGCTGATTCCCATCCCAGCAACATAACACTCAGTTGCGAACCGATCCAGAGAGGGCTGAAGATCAGTCTGATGAAGCAAACGGGACAACATCATCTGCAAAAAGCAGTGACCCAATCCTGAGCCCACCAAACCGGACCCCCTGAACACCTTGGCTGCGCCTAGAGATTCTGTCCATAAAAGTTATGAACAGAATCTGTGACAAAGGGCAGCCCTGGCGGAGTCCAACTCTCACTGGAAACGGGTTCGTCTTACTGCCGGCAATGCGAACCAAGCTCGGACACTGGTTATACAGGGACCGGACAACCTTTTTCAGGGGGTCCGGTACCCCATACTCTCGGAGCACAACCAGGATTTAATCATTTAATGTCAACTTGAGGGAAATCACTTGATAATAAACACAGTGTAAAGATTCAAATGAGGATATTTTTGGCAATGTACATAAATTTAGAAAAAAAAAAAGGTCACATTTTCCCCTTGTGGATGCTAGAGGTGCTGTTGCCCCGCTAAACCCACCAAACGGATGTCCAAGACATACTTCTAAAAAGCAATAAGAAGAATCTTTAATAATTTTTCTTCAATAAGTGCACAAAGCATCACACATTCTACAATTCTCCAATAATAATAATCACAATCCTCCACTCCTCCCAGCAGCTCTCACTTTACCATCCAACTCCGGCTCTCTTTGCTCGGTTTTGACCAGTCCTTTTAAATAGTCCATGACCCGGAAGTATTCCTTCTCCGGGTCAAATGCCACATCATCCTTCAATTAGCCCAGAAGTACTGCGGGCTTCCATCCTCGTGCCTCTGAAGTACTTCCGGGTCGTAACAACAATAGGAGTCTCCATGTTCCTTGTGAGCTCCCCCTGGCAGCACCCACGGCACCCAACAGGGCTGAGGAAATGGATTCCATGTCCCTTGATGCCCTGTGGGAATCCAGGGAACCATTTCCGTCCAGGGGATGCAGTGCACTGAAAAACCTACTCTCCCTCTTTTTTCTGTTCAGGGATGTCCTGGCCAGACTGAAACGCCAGCTGTCCACCACGCCTTTTGCTTTCTTAATTCAGCAAGTTGATAATTAAACTAATTCAAATAGTTGTTGGCATGAAAATGCAACCCTTTACAGATGCTTACTTAAAATATGGTCCAAATGCAGTGCAGTGATCCGATCATAATAATTATGGTACTGTAACGTTAGCAAAATATAAATGTTTTGAGGGGTATAGGTGTTACAGTTGTATATGTAGTCTGGACATTTCATGTGTTGGGTTTTTTTTTTTCTTTCCTTCTTCTTTCCCAGACTCGGTTGGAGAAAGTGCTCAAGTCTTCACAAATAACACTGGTAAGTGTCTACGCCTGCTTCTCCATGGTTCAGGTGATTTATCCTGGCAATCTATTTTCATTGAACAGTGCAAGCTTAAGATTTTCTTTTCTGGGCAACCACTTTAGCGAGAAACACGAGGCATCTCCTATTTTCTTCCCTATTTTCCTACATTTCATGAAACCCACTGTTTTATTTACCATTGACTACTCAAAGGTGTTTTTCTTGGCATTCTTAACATTTCCAACTTGAGCTGTACTGAACTTTTGTTGTTGGGTTGTAAGCTCCCTGTTTTATTCAATATAGCAACAATTTTAAAGGGAAAATGTGTGCATTTCCTGTGAACAGAAGTGGCCAGATTAGTGCTGGATTTAATACAAGTTGCAGTAACAACGTAAAACTCAACAAAAAATGTGCAAACTTACGAGGTTTGTAGCCCAAGTACCACGGAAGTCCAAATTGGTTTGCTGTCACTCCCTAGGTATTCTGCAGATTGAATCCTTTTATTTATTATTTATAAATGCACTCTGTCCAGTTCAGGGTTACATGGGAGTGACATGGATATGGTACAGATGGAATGAAATTGTGAGCCAGGTGGAAATGAGTCCCTTGTATTGTGCACAAGTGTTTGGGTTTTAATTGTATCAGCATGTGACTTTATGGCATGTAAAAGTAAAAAATCTTTACAATAGCAGATGCATACACTGCACACTGATCTGCAATAATGTAATTTTAATAGGCTGTAGTGTCCTAGACTCAGAAATGAGAGTAATACCTCTCATAGGTGCCAGAAATACCCGGAGAAGCTGGTGATAAAAGCTGCTCTGTGAACCGTATAAGAAGGGGAGGCACAGTCACAACACTTCAAGCACTTCATGTGTGTTGTGCCTGCTGATAAAGCCCATTATCCCAAAGTTTACTGAATGTGGATCTGGTAGACCGTGAGGCTCTGAGGCAACCTGTAAGCCGGAGTAAGTGGTGTGAAGTGGAGCTGATCGGCGTGTGTGTGTGCAGGGGCAAAGTGGCTGGGAGCACATGGCACTAAACATTTGAGAGGTGTGTTCTTCCGCGGCCTCATCACCTGCACAACATTCTTGTTCAGTGTCAGTTGCTATCCGTGTGGCGTAAAGGTGCTAACTCCTTTCAGCTGTAAGTCACACCCTGAGGCTTTCTGTCTAGGAGGACTTTCCTCTTATTAAATTGTATAGCAGATGCTGCAAGACCAATTTAGTTATTTGCCATTTGAAACCTCTATAGGTTTTCATTCCCCTGAGGGCTGATTTTAAGAAACACATCTACAATCACAACACTTTAAGCAAGCTTTGCTTGTTAAAAAAAAAAAAAAAAAATGTGAAATTGAAAAAGTACATTAGTTTGTTCATATCTTCCATTTTGCTGTATTGTTAGTTTACCTGTCCTGTAATCTTTCACTTTGTTTTGCTGAAGAAGGCACCCCTTCTGTTTTAAACAGATTAAGTTTAATGTACAGTAATCCTCTTTTTATGTCATACTGAGGTACAGATATTACTGTCATTCATTTTTAGCATTATGACAATATTTCAAAAACTTTTTTTTTTTTTTTAAGCAGTCCCTTTCTAGCATCTGAAAGGGACAAATAAAATGGAATGCTGGGGGGGGGGGTTTGCAACAAAATGCTAAAGAAGAACTAATAGTTATACATTCCCTCACCCACCTCTGATACATTCAACTATGCCTGTGTCATTGGAACATTTTTTTTCAGGTGACACAAGTCCGTGTTGTATCTAAAGACTGAGATGTGCACAGTAAACAAGTAGGGAGCAAGTACAGATCCCAGTGGAAACTTTGTAGTACTCCTGGCTCTGTCTGATTCATAGGTCTTAGGCCTCAAACTGTTGTCTTCCAGTTAAATTTTCCATTATCTAGGACACTGTGTGGCTGTTGGCCTGCATTGACTGGACCAAAGGTAAAGGTAAACCTCAACTTATTTGGCTGATGCCTTTGTCCAAGGTGATTTACATCACTTTAGATACAACTGAAGTACAGGGAGGTAAAGTGACTTGCTTAAGGGTCATATTTCCCCTTAACTGTCAATTTAGTTATAAACTAAGAAAGCAAACTAGTCCAACTAAAAGGTGGGCAAGATAATGCAACCCTTAAGACCCTCAAGAAGTTAATTCATGTTGTAAATGTGGTGCAGAGGCGTGATTATAATACTGTTATATTAGTCAAACATTTTGAGGGGCATATGTCTGTGACAATTGTATATCGTTTTTATACATTTTAGCCACCAGGCTAATGCATATAATTACTTTGTCTCCAGGTTCAGATGGAGGAATTTCTCCAGTCTCCACAGATCATAAACGTGGTAAGTGTCCAAATATGTGCCAATTAGTTCTCTGTCAAGTATAGTCTGCTTCTCCAGGGCTCTGGTAATGTACCCCCTACACTCCAATCTACCTAGAGAATCCAGAGACCACTTCAGTAAAAAAATCGACTTTAGATCTAATGTGTATGTTTTGGTCTGCCAAATTAGAGACACTCCTTCCCTTTCTTCTTTCAGGATCTCCCACCAAGGTTTTGTATATGCCCTCCATACCTCCTATACATTTCTGCATTCTAAATGGTTCTAACTGGAGTGGTACCAAGCTTCATTGTAGGGTTGTAATTACCTTTGTGGAATATAGGGGCACTGTCTTCCCCTTGAACCCTCAGACCAGACACCAGATAAAACTCCAAAATATTATTTATTATAACAATAGATGTGCACAAGCACCTCTGCCTCCACTATACTTAATAATAATAATAATCCAAAATACACAATAATCAATACAATCCTCCACACCTCCCAGCAGCTCAGTCACCCTTCCTCCCAACTTTGCTCACTGCTGGGATCTCCCATAATCCTTTTATAGTCCTTGACCTGGAAATGTTTCTGTCCCTCCGTCCATGTGACCTTATAATGCTTCTGGGTCATGTGAAAACTTCTTTTCTTCAACCCGGAAGTATGTCATTTCTTCTGTCCCTGTGACTAGGACTTACTTCTGGGTTATAGTGCAAATAGAAGTCCCTGGGCCCCTCTGCAGCGCCCCTGGTGGGCCCCATGGTATCCAGTGGGTCTGTGCATTAAAACTCCAATGTCCATGAGGCCCTGCTGGAATTCGGGGCACCTCCATGTTGCAGGGAGTGCTCCATCTGGTGGCCTGGGGGTATTCGATGGCAATATGTTGGCCATCTATCATACCTTTTTATATACATAAACTATTTGCATGTGTAAATTGATGTGGACACATACAGTATTGTAGATTTGTGATTGTTTAATAGTGGAAGAATGTGAATGTTGAACCTAATAAACTGTACCACTTATTACCAAGATTAACACGAATTACCAAAGCCTAAGAAAAAAAACTTGTAAACCCGGCCCACCTTTAAATCCCTTTGCACCTCTCCATCAGCTTCGTTTGTCTTGTAAATGTGTCTAAGTGCAAGCAGCCTGCTATCACATCCCCCACCTCACCCCACTGCTGCAAAAAGGGCAAGAAGTTCTCCCACTTCCAGCCTTGATTAACTGGGAGTGAGCTATCTAGTGTTGTATAGAGTAAATCATTTCATGTGTGTTCCATGTCTGCAACAATCTATGTAAACACGTTGTTTAAGAAAATGTTTTTTACTTGGAGAAATACCAGTTACATTGTAGATGCAAGTGGTGTTTAGAGACAACTATTCCCAGTTTCAGGTAAAAACTAACCCTGTCTGATCTGGGTCAGGGGTTGGGGGGATGTTGTATCATGTCTGAGAATAAAAGTGAAAAAACGCTAACTTTTTATAAGTACTATAAATTTTCACCAGCTTTTAGGTACAAATAAAATGTATGATTTTATTGTATAATATTTAACAGCAGCTCACTATTCAAAATGGTAAATTTGCAAGGGAGCTGGTTTCAAACTCCCTCTCAATTACAAGTCGGCAGTTCTTGCTGCTGTACCACAGAAGCTCTCTTATTACCCTTGTACCGTTTGTGAAAGTGTTTTTTTGATATTTGGACTTCAGCCATCGCTCATTATACAGTTCATGCCTACATTTTGTCATTTATTACTAAAACATGAAAAAAGTTTGTTTAAACTGTGTTTACATAGATTGTTGTAGACACAGATTGCACACACAATTTATTTACTCTATGCAACTCTAGGTAGCTCACTCCCACATAATCAAGGCTGGAACCAGGAGAACTTCTTGCCCTTTCTACTGGGGTGGGGGGATGTGATAGCAGGCTAAAAGACGCTGATGGAGGGGTGTAAACCTGGCCCCACCTTAAATCTTTTTGCAAGTTTTTTTTTTTTTTCGTAGGCTTTGGTAATTGTAGTGTGAAATGAAGCAGACAGCCCTATAACACACTGGTTGGTTAAAGCAGGTTGAGATTTGTACAGAGTCGGGTAGGCTACATGGTTTTGAAGGTGATCTGCAAAT
The DNA here is from genome assembly GCF_900747795.2 of Erpetoichthys calabaricus. Taxonomy (NCBI): domain Eukaryota; kingdom Metazoa; phylum Chordata; class Cladistia; order Polypteriformes; family Polypteridae; genus Erpetoichthys; species Erpetoichthys calabaricus. The sequence continues at coordinate 26,142,968 of NC_041410.2, read as the reverse complement.
GGGAAGCCGTAGCTAATGATGCAAATGTCTTGCAGTAAAAAGCTGTACTGTGCAGAGTGTGTCTTAAGATCAACCATTTTTATGGTTGATTGGATTTGTGATGGTTATTCTTGTCTACAGGTTTAACTGTTTGCATAATGATGTGTCGTATTGGAATGCATTGCCAAATAATCAATGGTCAAGCCATGTGCGTACCCTTGCCCAAAGCAGTGTGTCGTGTTTGGGGAGACCCACACTATATCACTTTCGATGGCCAACATTTTGACTTCCAAGGAACCTGCACTTACACCATTGCCAAGACCTGCATAGGAACCTCTGATCCACTCACCTTCAATGTGGAAGCAAAGAATGAAAATCAGGGCAACCTTGGGGTGTCCTGCTTGAAAGAGATTAAAATTGCAGTTTATGGCTACAGCATCATGGTATCCAGAGGCGAAAATGGTCGAGTGAAGGTAAGCTTTTATTAATGTGTATCTAGGTGTCCTCCATTTGTAAGTTGAGTTGATGGCTTTGCTTGAACATGGCACAAATATAAAGGGAAACTGAAAATGGTCATTTATGTGACACCTAAGCTACTGGATTCTTCAGATTCATTTAAGATGAATGTGTTCTGTGATTCATTCACTTTAACTCGCAAATCCCTTCTTCCAAATAAAAGGCAAAATTAATGACACTTCTGTTGTAGCCACCTGTTATTTAGGTCCCAGAACAGCATAGGCAGTGCATTGGTGTGGTACAACTTAAGGAGTCACGGTGTGATTAGACGGTGTAATAAATCGATGACTAACTGGAATATAACTATTTGAACTTGTTAAAATCTACTGGATCACTAAAGAGCAGGAACTGACAATAAAACAATGGCCTGAAAAGATAGCTCTAATATTTATTGCAGAGTTGCCTTTTTAAAGGTGGATTTTTATTTCAGATCAACCAAAACCTGTATTTTCTGCCCGTCAAACTTGAAGATGTGAAAGTAAACATTTACGAGAGTGGTGACAATGGTGTGCTGGAGACAGATTTTGGTCTTCAGGTGACTTTCGACTGGAATCAGCTGCTCTTCATATCCATTACCAGCACATTTATGGGTCAGCTCTGCGGCTTGTGTGGAAACTACAATGGTGACCCAAGTGATGACCTGCAGATGGTGGATGGGTCTCAATCCAGGGATGTGGTGTCCTTGGCAAGAAGCTGGATGGTACCCGATGGGGACTCCAAATGCAGCCATAGCTGCAATGGAAAATGCAAGAGCTTTGATGAATTACCTGTTGCCAATTACAGTAGTGATCAGTTTTGTGGGCTGTTGGTCAAAAAGGATGGTCCTTTCAGAGAATGCCATGTTGTCCTCAACCCCAAGAGATTTATGGATGCCTGCGTCCATGATGTTTATCGGAATGGAGGTCTGCAGGCTTTACTGTGCCAGGCATTGAAGACTTATGCAGATATATGTCGTGTGGCAGGAGCTAAGGTATTCCTCTGGAGAGAACAGTCACGTTGTCGTGAGTATTTGCTGGCTTGTTTGCCTTCCCATAAATAAGATTTTTGTTGTCTTTTTTTTTTTTTTTTTTTTTAAATCTGCTGTTCACTAGAACCAAATTGTTTTGTGCCTCTAACTGAGACACCATATTCTCAATTTGCAGCTCGATTCTGTCCACCCAACAGTCACTATGAATCCTGTGGCAGTGCCTGTCCAGCTACCTGCTCAAACCCCCATGCTGGAGAAACCTGCAGACGTCCCTGCATAGAGTCTTGCCAGTGCAATGAAGGCTTTGTTGTTGGTGGTCAAGGCTGTGTACCAGCCAAGGGCTGTGGGTGCACGTACCAGGGTCGCTTCTACCCACCGGGCCAAAAACTGTGGATTGATGACAAGTGTCGGCAGTCCTGCATTTGTGACCCTGTAACTGGTTCAGTCACATGTAGTGATGCACCATGCAAGCCCACTGAAGCTTGCCAGGTGGTCAATGGTGTAAGAGGTTGTTGGCCAAAAACTGAGGCTACTTGCACTCGTGGTGGGGGCTCCCACTACATGTCCTTCGATGGACTTGGGTTCGACTTCCACGGGACATGTAAATATCTGCTGGCTGGGCTTTGTGAGCAGAAGAAAGGGCTGGATCCATTCCAAGTCACGCTACAGAACGAGCATCGAGGCAGCACTTTGCTGGCCTACCCTCGACTGGTACGGGTCACTGTGTACAATCATGCCATTGTGATGAGCCGGGACAATTCGGGCAAGATCATGGTAAGTGAATGCATGGAATTTTTCCTCTTGATCTGGAGAAGTAATTTAGTTGGCAATTTTAATTTGCTACAGTCGAGTGTTTCTAAACAGAATTTGTGTGCAAAGTGTCCCAGAATCTTTTAGTGGCCAGTGCGTCATGACTGGGCACTTTATAGGACAGGATTCATTACAGTTTCATTCCCACACACTTTATAATTTCACTTAAAGTGATGCAACATCAGGGCAATATAATGGTCACAACCTTTGCAAAGGTATATACCCATGATTATGTCAGATTGCAAGAAAATAAACTACTCGTCTACTGCATGTAAACTTCATTTTCCTAATATACACCCCTTAAGGCGAAAGGAATTTTTTTTATTTATCCTATCTAGTTAAATGAAATACAACAGCAAGAGTTCACATCACTGCACGTCACCATAATTTAAATGCTATGCATAACCATTTTCATCTTGTACTGCATATATATATAAAAGCTTGGACAAAATACACACAATGTTTTAGAACACCGTCATCATTGTACTATTTTTTTTCATTTGTGTCACTGGTCCTGTACGTCACATTTCGGAATTTCAGAACCTTACAAAATTGTGCCACTATGTTTCTATATGAACCTTGGCAAATATGTTCTTTGTGTGTCTCGTCTACATCTATATTTTAGTGCTTAATCTGGACAAGTACCTTTTTATAATTTTGTCATATTCCTGGCGTTTTTTCCATCCATTTTTTTTTTTTTTTTTTTTATCTCTCGCATCAAGAAAACTAAACACTCTTTAGTCAACAACATCCTCGTAACTCCTAAAGGACACCTATGCATGATATGAAATACCTGCCATCTCATTTACTAAAACAATGTGTGTGTTTGTTTATATCAGAACAGGCCATTCAGCCCAACAAAGCTCTCCAGTCCGATTCAAAACTTGATTTTTTTGGAAGAAATAAGTGAAAGTCCCCAAAGTCTTGAGTGTGTGTGATATCTATATACTGCATATTATACAGTACATGGATACTGTATATATGCTTTGATGTCACCCTTCATCTGCTAATGAAGCAGAAATTAAATTTTGTTTAGACTGTGATACGCCAGAATTCCAGAAACCATGGTTAATGACAAATTTGAAAATTAACCGTCTTATTAATTTTCTAAAGTTGCCCTTTATTGAAAGAGTCTCCACTCGTATTATGTCCTCTGGTCTCTCGGACACCTGGTAGCAAAGCAGTGAAGTAGCACTTATTAGACACCTTAGCAAAGTCCCCTTTCTTTCTCTTTATTTCATTGCGCTTTGCCACCTCATGTTGGACACCCTTGATATGTGCCACTCTTACACTACCAAGTATTCTCAGCAGTGTACTTGCAGTTAAATTGGGAGTTCTTTACTGTATACCTTTTTTTTGTCTTTAAAATTTCTTGTGTCGTGTCCTGGAAAATAGTGCTGGCTCAGAAAAGGAGAACTCTTTAACACTGATACAAGTGCAGTATTAAGAAAGGATTGCCCTCTTTTACTGTTGGTTTCATATGTGGCTACTTTAGCTGCACATGTTTACAGCAATCGCAATGCAACCCCTGACTGAAATGTGTCCTGAGTTTTGGTGTTTCTTTCTTGCGCAATCAAACTTCAAGCGCTCAACCCACCTTTTGACCTCGCATTCTGGGTTCATCCAATGGCATGTCACTATATCTTTTCATGGCATTGGCACCAGTGAACCAGCAGATTTATCTTTCTTTACCACAAATGAAGGACATGTTAATGTTGTTTAACTCAGGGGTAGGCAACGTCGGTCCTGGAGTGCCACAGTACGTGCAGGTTTTTGTTCCAACCCAGTTCCTTAACGAGAACTCAATTATTGCTGATGAAGCACATATTGCTTAAGTGACATTTTAATGCTTCATTTTAGTGGTCTCGCTTGTTAAGGTTCTCCAACCTTAATTGCTTATTTCAATCTTAAACTGCTGCATTCAGTGTTTTAATTGCTCCTTATTAGCAATAAGATGTAAAACAGGGGTAGGCAATGTCGGTCCTGGTGAGCCGCAGTGGCTACAGGTTTTCATTCCAACCCAATTGCTTAATTAGAAACCAATCATTGCCAATCTCAGACCTTATTTAATTTTATGGCTTGTTAGTCTGTGCAATGTAAGGCTCTTATATCGTAGATTTTTTTTTCCTTTCCAAGGATATCATCAAAATGATTTGAAGCCTAAAACAGATCATTTTCAGTCTGCCACATTTTTATATTAAGTGTTTTATTAAATCAAACCGTGCCTGATGAACACACACAGATGTAATTGGGAAAAAAGCTAGCTGGAGAACTGCTGGCTGCTTTGTCTTTTACATCTTATTGCTAACTAGCAAAATACCCGCGCTTCGCAGCGGAGAAGTAGTGTGTTAAAGAGGTTATTAAAAAGTAAAGGAAACATTTTAAAAATAACGTAACATGATTGTCAATGTAATTGTGTTGTCATTGTTATGAGTGTTGCTGTCATATATATATATATATATAATATGTATATGTGTGTATATGTATGTGTTTTATATATAATATATATACATATATTATATATATCTACACATTATATAATAATAATAAATAATTCATTACATATATATATATATATATATATATATATATATATATATTTGCAAACTGTTTCTTCTTCATTGAGGTTTTCGCTTTTTTCATTTCATTGAAAATTAAAGCAGCAGCTGCCAAATTATGTAGCTTTCTTATTAATTTTTCAACATTGTGTAAAAACTTTTTAAAGTTACATAAAACGTTTAAATACTGGTTATCCTTTTACACTAAAATATTACTAAAGAGATACAAAAAAAGTAAAATGCATATGTTCTTTTTCTTTAAGGAGATTTAATATTACTGAAGAAAGAAAAAAAAAACTAAAACAGCCAAATGGGGCAATGCATACAAACTTAAAAGGTTTAAATAAAACAGAAATATACACTTTTATTTTTACTTGCTTAACTTGTGGAGGGTGTATCCTGTAGCAAAGCCCCAACTTTTTTCGTGAAAGCCTGTTTCAGTCAAGTCTTAAAAACAGGTGTAAAGATATTGACAATAAGCTACGGAAACCCACCAAGACATGGAATCGTTTAAATCAAGTATCATTACATCTTCCTTTCTTAAAGAGAAGTAAGGCAGTACTTATATATATATATATATATATATAATCTATCTCTCTCTCTCTAATTAATATATATATATCTAAATCCCCGCGAAGTACTGCTTTTAAATTTTTATGAAGAAGAAAAGCTTTTTAAATTGAGGGAAAATATCCCAATAGAAATTTAAGGATCTGTTTTTTTGTGAAGCAGCCTTAACACAGCTTTTCCGCTGTTTTATAAACGAACGCCATATAAGGTCTTCCTTTTTCCTTGTTTCGCCAATGAAAGAGCCCTTTTATTAAATTCAAGGGTTCTTCGCTTTTTTTTTTTGTTTGTTTATTACGATTGTTATAGTTCTGTTTGTATACGACGTTGTCAGTTCAGCACTCAGGTTGTAATATGACCAAGCTGTACAAGCTTACTGTTAAGAATGCAACGTATAGTTGTACATGAGAAAAGCAATCTTGCCTCAGATCAGTGGCAACCTTTTGTAGGTCTATGAACTTAATTTAAAGTTTAGGTTTACACGGTGCTTTCTTTCCGAAGTACCTGCACTCATGAATATGTCTGTATGCGTCAGTCGCTCAAATCCCCACGCTTCGCACTGGCGAAGTACTGCTTTTAAATTTTTATTAAGAAAAGAAAACCTTTTAAAATTGACGGAAAATATACCAATAACAGTTTAAGGATCTGTTTTTTTGTGAAGCTGCGTTCACTCGAGTGATCACTTCGAGCTGACTTGCTGGCTAACCATAAGCATTACCTGGTAGGTAACCACCCACACAATCAGATTGTGAATCAGACTACGAATGCCGTGAATGTAATTACCCCGATCTACATGCTGTCAAATAAACGAACCACACGCCGTGGCGCAATTTTAGGGGCTTCGCCTGTATCGCTGACGTCCGAGGTTCGATTCCCGTATTGGAGTGAAGTGAGTGGGTGGTTACCTACCAGGTAACGCTTATGGTTGGCCAGCAAGTCAGGTAACATCAGCCACGGTGCCTTCAGTTGTGAGAAGCAGATCATAGAATGGATGAAAATAGTTTACTGTCAAATAATGCAAAGAGTACGCGACACCTGTTTCCCCCTTATTCTTGACTCATCAGGCGTACACACTCATTGCACTTGCTTGCGGTAATCGAACGTCAGACATCAGCGCTAGAGGGGCTTCGCAGCGGTGAAGTATTGCTTTTAAATTTTAATTAAGAAGAAAAGAAAACCTTTTTAAATTAAGTCTTAAAAAGAGGTGTAAAGATATTGACAATAAGCTACGCGAACCCACCAAGACATGCAATCGTTTAAATCAAGGCGCAAGTCGAAAAACACCATCCCATAATATTAGTTAACGATTAACACATTTGTATATGTATTGTAAGCATACAATACAACTGATAATATGTTGCGCTTATTTATCTGGTGTACTGACATTTTTGTGCGTTTAACGGCTGAAATCTAACGTGGTTTGTGCCCTTCAGAATGAAAAGAGTTTGCATTTACCTTTTTAATAAAAGGCGAGCTTTTAAGCCTGAGAAATCACCCCGTAAATGCACACGTTTAATTGCACATGTGTTAATATGTATGCTTACAGAGTATTAAGACACTCAACAAGTACACAGTATTAAGACAGTCAACAATTAACGTCATTTACCTTCGTTCCCGCCTCCTCTATTAGAGTATATGGACAAAAAATAGGTTCCAGTTATGACCATTACGCGTAGAATTTTGAAATAAAACCTGCCTAACTTTTGTAAGTTAGCTGTAAGGAATGAGCCTGCCAAATTTCAGACTTCTACCTACACGGGAAGTTGGAGAATTAGTGATGAGTGAGTCAGTCAAACAGGTTCCAGTTATGACCATTACGCGTAGAATTTCGAAATAAAACCTGCCTAACTTTTGTAAGTAAGCTGTAAGGAATGAGCCTGCCAAATTTCAGACTTCTACCTACACGGGAAGTTGGAGAATTAGTGATGAGTGAGTCAGTCAAACAGGTTCCAGTTATGACCATTACGCGTAGAATTTCGAAATAAAACCTGCCTAACTTTTGTAAGTAAGCTGTAAGGAATGAGCCTGCCAAATTTCAGACTTCTACCTACACGGGAAGTTGGAGAATTAGTGATCAGTCAGTCAGTCAGTCAGTCAGTGAGTCAGTGAGGGCTTTGCCTTTTATTAGTATAGATAAGGAGCAATTAAAACACTGAATGCAGCAGTTTAAGATTGAAATAAGCAATTAAGGTTGGAGAACCTTAACAAGCGAGATCACTAAAATGAAGCATTAAAATGTCACTTAAGCAATATGTGCTTCATCAGCAATAATTGAGTTCTCGTTAAGGAGCTGGGTTGGAACAAAAACCTGCACATACTGTGGCACTCCAGGACCGACGTTGCCTACCCCTGGTTTAACTTATCAACCTAATTTGTGGCATTTGGTATACTTTCCTGCTTTAAGTTTTGAAGAGAGAGGGGCAGAATATAAAGAATAGGATTTCCTGCTGACCATCGCCTACTGTAGCTCTAGACATGCGCTACATAATATGGGATTTATAAATTTCAGAATTTTATAGTTCAGTAAATTTTACAAGCAGGAGCAATATTCAATCTTGAACAATTTCAACATCTTTCTTCCTTTTAAGCAAGACATCCATTAGCATCTATGGATTCAAACAGCAATAAAACAAAACGTGAATAACTTAGGACAGAGGTCTCCAACTCCAGTCCTGGGGCCTCATGTATAACACCGTGCGTAGAACTCGCACTATAACCTGGCGTAAGCACAAGTGGGAATGTGCGTACGCACAGAAAAATCCAGATGCAGGAATCTGTATGTACGCAAACTTTCACGTTCTTCCACTAGATAAATCCGGATCAGCGTGAAAAGTAACGTACGTGCACGCGCCTTCTGTCCCGCCCCAACTCCTCCCAGAATTACGCCTCTTTGAATATGCAAATCGATTTATAAATAGCCTTCTGAGAAAAGACAATGGGAAAAGCACGGGGGGAAAATATAAGAATTTTCAGCGAATACCAAGTGGAGGCAAAGGAAAAACGTTCTATTTGTTGGTTTAAACAGTGGTATAATCAACAGAAGAAAGTTGATCGAGTGATATAGTGTCGGAGAAACTCGAAAGCTCAAGTTCACAAAGTCGCACAGTGCCCGAAATAAAAAAGAAATCGCATATCAAAGTCTGCGTGAAAAGACGAGTCATAGCCCACCGTCTGAGTGTCATATGAAACCTTATTAGGGTACAGACAAAAAAATAGGCACACAGTGGGGGGGAAAAAAGCATGAAATGTCAACTTTAATCTCGAAATTTCCACTTTAGTCACGTAGTTTATTTTGCCATTAAAATAGAACATCATAAACTTCATCTTAAAATCGTTTAATTTACTAGTTTCTCAAATCCCATTGTAACTAAAGTAGGACGTTAAATGCTTTGTTCTGTATTTGATCTTCTTTGTGCTCTGTGTGTGAATCACTACCTGCTTGTTAAACGGGCTTTCTCTTTCTCCGACAGGACACATAATCCATTACATTCGTGATATTACAGCTCTCTGAATAATTACAATACTGAGATGTATACGTGATATCTTTTTCATGATGATAGGAATGAAAGTATTTTATTAAACATGGGAACACGGTGGAGCAGTGCTTGTTCATATCTCGCGCAAGAGGCTTGCTGCGCCATGTGCGACCTTCAATGAAATTTATCACAGCAGTACTGTCTCTTTCAAACATACTATTCCTATCCCTACTTTTCATTCTCCAAATACCCAATCGCCACACAATCAGCTATGTAATAGACGTGAAGTCATTTGTAAGCTTAGAACGCCAATTCTTCAAAACTTTTAAGGAACATTGAAATATCTTCGTAGTACATGTTTAATTGTTCTATCCGTCTATCTTTTCAGTGTTGCGTCCGCGCAAGAATACAACGCAATGCAGGAACAATCCGTGAACTAGCTAGCATTGCGGCACCGTGTCCTCACATGTTTAATTATTAACAATACAGGTTATTTAAATGAAGTTAGTTTTATCTGTATAATCAACATATTTTGCTACATTTCATCTTAAAAATGAATACCGTGATCATATGTAAATACACGCTTTATAAAGTGGCGCAGGTTGTACAAGATTATAACTGTAGTGCAAGTTTACAGTGAGGTAATTGTACTTCTAAGTAAACAGTTCTACAAGGAGCACTTGATGGACTGATTGAGTGCGTTTTATAGTTCTTGGGATGAAACTTTTTCTAAACCGCAAAGTCCGTACTGGGAAGTCTCTAAAGCGTTTTGCCGTGGCTGAGTCAGCGTCTGCTTCATGCCGTTTACCAATAATTCTTTCCCATCCGCTGCTGCTGTGATTTTCCCCACTCAGATACAGTGATATAAATACTCCGAGTGGTGCAGTGAGAGTAATATGGAAAAAGATGATCTGCTGTGGCAACCCTTAACAGGAGCAGCTGAAAAGTGCAGTGAGAGTAACAACGCTAAAGCAGTTATGGTATTTGGAATACTATGGCTATTTCCTGGACCATTATATTGCTGCAGGTTAATTACAATCGGATGCATTACACTAATAAACAATATGCAGTTAATTTCAGTGTGTTTATAAAGCCACGTCAGGAATGTGGGTCTAAGAAAGAAAGGGTGATCATACAGGAACAGTAGCATTGCTGTGACGCTGGGTGCCGCCAGTCTGCAGAACCGAGCAGAGAAATTGCGTAAGCCAGGGCATGAGTTACCATGGAAATGTGCATGGCTTTACGCCAAGTTTAGGATTTATACATCGCGATTTGTGCGTGGAAACATTCATACGCAACATTTCTGTGCGTACGCACCGTTTATACATGAGGCTCCTGGAGAGCTACTGTGGCTACTGTGCTAATTAAATCTGTTATTTAAATTCCATGGCACTCATTCTGCCATGGCAGACATTTCCAAAACAGTTGATTTTCTTTTTTTTTAAGAGTGCTATCAAAATGTTTTGTGGACTTGACCGGATCAACGTTATGGAGGCCTTCACCTTTTTTTTTATTTTCAGTTATTGTATAATGGACACAGGTTGTTTTGTGTTGGTTCATTTTGTGTCTTAATATTGTTTGGTTGCTAATTAAGGAAAAAAAAAAATGATTAAGAGGCCTGAGTCTTAAGTTGTGCATCAATTACAATTAAGGCAAATACTGTAGTTTAATTAGTAGCAAAATCCGGTCACTAATTAAGAAAGGGTTAGAATGAAAACCTGCAGCCACAGTACCTCTCCAGGGGCCTCATGAATAAACGGTGCATACGCACAGAAATGTTGCGTACGAACCTTTCCACACTCAAATCGTGATATATAAAACCTAAACTTGGCATAAGCCACGCACATTTCCACGGTAACTCATACCTTGGCGTACGCAATTTCTCCGCAAACTGGCAGCACCCAACGTCAAAGCAGTGCTACTGTTCCTGTGTGGTTACCCTTTCTTAGATCCACATCCACGGCGGCTGCTTTATCAATTACACTGAAATTAACCGCATATCATTCATAAATTTAATGCATCTGATTGTAGTTAACCTGTAACAATGGCTTCCCATGGGCTCACCACCTATGGGAGGGGCCAAGGAGGTCGGGTGCAGTGTGAGTTGGGTGGTGGCCGAAGGCGGGGACCTTGGTGGTCCGATCCTCGGCTACAGAAACTGGCTCTTGGGACGTGGAATGTCACCTCTCTGAAGGGGAAGGAGCCTGAGCTAGTGCGCGAAGTTGAGAGGTTCCGGCTAGATATAGTCGGGCTCACCTCGACACATAGCTTGGACTCTGGAACCAATCTCCTTGAGAGGGGCTGGACTCTCTACCACTCTGGAGTTGCCCCCGGTGAGAGGCGCCGAGCAGGTGTGGGTATACTTATTGCCCCCGAACTTGGAGCCTGTACATTGGGGTTTACCCCGGTGGACGAGAGGGTAGCCTCCCTTCGCCTTCGGGTGGGGGGACGGGTCCTAACTGTTGTTTGTGCATATGCACCGAACAGCAGTTCGGAGTACCCACCCTTTTTGGAGTCCCTGGAGGGGGTGCTAGAGGGCATACCTTCTGGGGACTCCCTCGTTCTGCTGGGAGACTTCAATGCTCACGTGGGCAATGACAGTGAGACCTGGAAGGGCGTGATTGGGAGGAATGGCCCCCCTGATCTGAACCCGAGCGGTGTTTTGTTATTGGACTTCTGTGCTCGTCACGGATTGTCCATAACGAACACCATGTTCAAGCATAGGGGTGTTCATATGTGCACTTGGCACCAGGACACCCTAGGCCTCAGTTCGATGATCGACTTTGTGGTCGTGTCGTCGGACTTGCGGCCACATGTCTTGGACACTCGGGTGAAGAGAGGGGCGGAGCTGTCAACTGATCACCACCTGGTGGTGAGTTGGCTTCGATGGTGGGGGAGGATGCCGGTCAGGCGTGGTAGGCCCAAACGTGTTGTGAGGGTCTGCTGGGAACGTCTGGCAGAGCCCCCTGTCAGAAGTAGCTTCAACTCCCACCTCCGGCAGAACTTCGACCACATCCCGAGGGAGGTGGGGGACATTGAGTCCGAATGGGCCATGTTCCGTGCCTCTATTGTTGAGGCAGCTGACCGGAGCTGTGGCCATAAGGTGGTCGGTGCCTGTCGTGGCGGCAATCCCCGAACCCGCTGGTGGACACCGGCGGTGAAGGATGCCGTCAAGCTGAAAGAGGATTCCTACAGGACCCTTTTGTCCTGTGGGACCCCGGAGGCAGCTGATAGGTACCAGCAGGCCAAGCGGAATGCGGCTTTGGTGGTTGCTGAGGCAAAAACTCGGGCGTGGGAGGAGTTTGGGGAGGCCATGGAGAATGACTTTCGGACGGCTTCGAGGAGATTCTGGTCCACCATCCGGCGTCTCAGGAAGGGGAAGCAGTGCAGTGTCAACACTGTATATGGTGGGGATGGTGCGCTGCTGACCTCGACTCGGGACGTTGTGGGTCGGTGGGGGGAATACTTCGAAGACCTCCTCAATCCCATTAACATGCCTTCCAATGAGGAAGCAGAGCCTGGGGACTCAGAGGTGGGCTCCCCCATCTCTGGGACTGAGGTCACCGAGGTGGTCAAAAAACTCCTTGGTGGCAGGGCCCCGGGGGTGGATGAGATATGCCCGGAGTTCCTCAAGGCTCTGGATGTTGTAGGACTGTCTTGGCTGACACGCCTCTGCAACATCGCATGGACATCAGGGACAGTGCCTCTGGATTGGCAGACCGGGGTGGTGGTCCCCCTCTTTAAGAAAGGGGATCGGAGGGTGTGTTCCAACTACAGAGGTATCACACTCCTCAGCCTCCCTGGAAAAGTCTATTCAGGGGTCCTGGAGAGGAGGGTCCGTCGGATAGTCGAGCCTCGGATTCAGGAGGAACAGTGTGGTTTTCGTCCTGGTCGCGGAACAGTGGACCAGCTCTATACCCTTAGCAGGGTCCTGGAGGGTGCATGGGAGTTTGCCCAACCAGTCTACATGTGTTTTGTGGACTTAGAAAAGGCATTCGACCGTGTCCCTCAGGGAATCCTGTGGGGGGTACTCAGAGTATGGGGTACCGGCCCCCCTGATAAGGGCTGTTCAGTCCCTGTACGATCAGTGCCAGAGCTTGGTCCGCATTGCTGGCAGTAAGTCGAACCCGTTTCCAGTGAGAGTTGGACTCCGCCAGGGCTGCCCTTTGTCACCGATTCTGTTCATAACTTTTATGGACAGAATTTCTAGGCGCAGCCAGGGTGTTGAGGAGGTCCGGTTTGGTGGGCTCAGGATTGGGTCACTGCTTTTTGCAGATGATGTTGTCCTGTTTGCTTCATCAGGCCGTGATCTTCAGCTCTCTCTGGATCGGTTCGCAGCCGAGTGTGAAGCGGCTGGGATGAGAATCAGCACCTCCAAATCCGAGACCATGGTCCTCAACCGGAAAAGGGTGGAGTGCTCTCTCAGGGTTGGTAGCGAGATCCTGCCCCAAGTGGAGGAGTTCAAGTATCTCGGGGTCTTGTTCACGAGTGAGGGAAGAATGGAGCGTGAGATCGACAGGCGGATCGGTGCGGCATCCGCAGTAATGCGGGCGTTGCATCGGTCTGTCATGGTGAAATTTACCAGTCAATCTATGTTCCTACCCTCACCTATGGTCATGAGCTATGGGTAGTGACCGAAAGAACGAGATCGCGAATACAAGCGGCTGAAATGAGTTTCCTCCGCAGGGTGTCTGGGCTCTCCCCTTAAAGATAGGGTGAGAAGCTCAGTCATCCGGGAGGGGCTCAGAGTAGAGCCGCTGCTCCTCCGCATCGAGAGGAGTCGGATGAGGTGGCTCGGGCATCTGATCAGGATGCCTCCTGGACGCCTCCCTGGTGAGGTGTTCCAGGCACGTCCAACCGGGAGGAGGCCCCGGGGAAGACCCAGGACACGCTGGAGGGACTATGTCTCTCGACTGGCCTGGGAACGCCTTGGGATTCTCCCGGAAGAGCTAGAAGAAGTGGCCGGGGAGAGGGAAGTCTGGGCATCTCTGCTCAAGCTGCTGCCCCCGCGACCCGACCTCGGATAAGCGGGAGACAATGGATGGATGGATGGATGTAACAATGGTCCACAGAATGGTCCAACTACTGTTCCTGTGTGCTCATCCTTTCTTAGCTCCAAATTCCTGACGCGGCTTTATAAATACACTGAAATTAACTGCATATTGTTTATTAGTGTAATGCATCTGATCGTAATTAACCTTAACAATATAATGGGCCAGGGAATAGCCATAGTATTCCAAATACCATAACTGCTTTAGCGTTGTTACACTCACTGCATCTTCTTCTTCTTTTTGCTGCTCCCGTTAAGGGTTGCCACTGCGGATCATCTTTTTCCATATTACTCACTGCACCACTCTGGGTATTTATATCACTGTATCGGAGTGTGAATCACAGCAGCAGATGATCGGAAAGAGAATTATCGGTATACAGTTTCAAGTACATTACCTCAACCACGGCAAAAAGCATCAAAGCCTTTCCTGTACGGACCTCGCGTTTCAGAAACCGTTTCATCCCAAGAACTATAAACGCACTCAATCAGTCCATCAAGTGCTCCTTGTAGAACTGTTTGTACTTATAAGTACTATTACCTCACTGTAATCTTACACTACAGTTATAATATTGCACAACCTGCGCCACTTTATAAAGCGTGTATGATGATGATATCATTTTTAAGATGAAATGCAGCAAAATATGTTGCTTATAGTATACAGATAAAACTTCATTTAAATAATCTGTATTGCTAATAATTAAACATATGAGGACACGGTGCCGCAGCATATAGCTAGTTCAAGGATAGCTCCTGCCTTGCGCTGTATTCTTGCTGGTGCTGATGCGACACTGGAAGGATAGACGAATAGAATAATTAAACATGTGCTACGAAGATATTTCAACGTTCCTTAAAAGTTTTGAAGAATCGGCGTTCTAAGCTTACAAATGGCTTAACGTCTATTACAGAGCTGATTGTGTGGCGATTGGAGAAAGAAAAGTATGGACAGGAATTGGAGGTTAGTACGTTTGAAAGAGACAGTACTTCTGTAATAAATTATTTCATCGAAGGTCGCACATGGTGCAGCAAGCCTCTTGCGTGAGATATGAACAATCACTGCGCCACCGTGTTCCCATGTTTAATAACATGCTTTCATTCCTATCATCATGAAAATATCACGTATACATCTCAGTATTTTAATTATTCAGAGAGCTGTAATATCTCGAATGTAATGGATTCTGTGTCCTGTCGGAGAAAGGGAGAGAACGGAAGCACGTAGTGATTCACACACACAGAGCACATAGAAGATCAAACACAGAACAAAGCATTTAACATGCTACTTGAGAAATTAGTACATTAAACGATTTTAAGATGTTTATGATCTACTTTTAATGGCAAAATAAACTACGTGATTAAAGTGGAAATTTCGAGATTAAAGTTGACATTTCGTGCTTTTTTTCCCACTGTGTGCCTTTTGTTTTTTGTTTGTACCCTAATAAGCTTTCATATGACACTCAGACGGTGGGCTACGACTTGCCTTTTCACGGCGACTTTGATATGTGATTTCTTTTTTATTTCGGGCACCGTGCGACTTTGTGAATTTGATCTTTCGAGTTTTTCCGACACTCTGTCACTCGATCAACTTTCTTTTGTTAATTATACCACTGTTTAAACCAACAAATAGTACATTTTTCCTTTGCCTCCACTTGGTATTTGCTGAAATTCTTATTTTCCCCTGTGCTTTTCCCATTGTCTTTTCACAGAAGGCTATTTATATTGATTTGCATTTTCAAAGAGGCGTAATTCTGGGAGGAGTTGGGGCGGGACAGAAGGCGCTTGCACGTGCGTTACTTTTCACGCTGATCGGGATTTATGTAGTGGAAGAATGTGTGAGTATGCGTGCGCACAGATTCCTGCATCTGGATTTTTCTGTGCGTACGCACAATCCCGCTTTTGTGTTTACGCCATGTTATCTATATATATAAAAATGGAATGGGTGGGTCGTCGGGTGGGCCTTTTTTTCATTCCGTCGTTTTTTCGACGTTTTGAAAATGTAGAATGATTATTTGATTTTTTTGTTTTTATTTGATCGTGTCTATGTAGCCGCCGTCGTAATAAAGTATCGCTAAAATCGTCATTTATCGTAATTTATTTTTGACGAATAACGTCGCCGTCGTCGAGGGCAGTGATACCAGTGCAAAAAATCTGCTTATGGTTGAAAGACACGCCCTACTCAGTGGACAGTTAAAAACACCAATCAAACTAACGATGACATCAAGTATTACCCAATCAAAAGTAGGAAAGGAGGCATCTTCATAAAATGCGTGTGGGATGATTTGCATGAGACGCTGCTTTAAAAAAAAAAAATGATAAAAAAAATACGGGATAAATCCCGTCCAGTATTGATTCAAAACGGGACGCGCAATTTCATTCTCAAACGCGGCACGATTCCGTATTTTAAAGGACGGGTGGCAACCCTACAGTGCCAGGTAACCACCCATACAATCACATTGTGATTCAGACTAGGAATGTAATGAATGTAATTACGCCGATCTACATACAAGGCGAAAGTCTTGCAACATTCAAAGATGATGGTTTGGGATAAGTACACCATACAACATAAAAGAGCTTATGAAGCCTTGAACCGAAAAAAGCAACATCTCAGAGATCGTAAAAAAAAAATAGGAGGTAATGTCGTTTTACTCGCTGTAGATTTTAGTCAAACATTACCAGTTATTTCACGAGGCAGACCAGCACATCAACTCAACGCGTGTTTAAAATCCATGCTTCTCCCACGCTCGGTTATATGTCGCGTGTTCTCAGGTAGGTGCACCAAAAAATGTATACATTTAAGCATGTAATGGGCAAACAAAAAATGAGGTATACCCGAAGGCACAGCAGTAGTACTTAATGTAACTTTACTTCTTAAATGTTAATGTTTTACTGTTTAATAATTTATACGCTTCTTATATGTTGTTCAAATTCTTTTATCAAAATACCACTGACAGCACAATGCACGATAACATCAAGTGAATACACCATACGCATCCGCCCACGGCTGCCCTGCTGTGCGCAGATAGGACTTGATTGGACAATAAAATAAAATAAAGATAAAAAGACTAAAACAATCATCACCCATAAAGCGGATAGTAGACGTGACGTACTATATGTGTACCACATTTCAAGTGTATAGGTGCAACGGTTTGCGAGCTACAGGTCATTTAAAATCCTGGACAGACACACAAATTGCCACGGTAGCAAATTACAGAAGAAGATTTTACTGTTTAATAATTTATATTTATATGAAATGTGCTTCTTATATATTACTTCATATTCTCATATGATAATGATGTTAATGTTTATATTGATTTCTGTGTTATTAAAACTGCATGTATGTGTGTATATGTATATATACTAGCAAAATACCCGCGCTTCGCAGCGGAGAAGTAGTGTGTTAAAGAGGTTATGAAAAAAAAAAGGAAACATTTTCAAAATAACTTAACATGATTGTCAATGAAAGCCCGTTTCACTCAGTAAGTCTTATGTGTGTGTTTATGTATGTGTGTGTGTGTATAACAATCATTAAAAAGAAAAGATTGAGGAACTCTTCTTCTATATGTGATGAAGCTGGATGAAGCTGACTTGACGAAGACGTAGGTGGCATAGATTGGTTTTTCTAAAACAGAAGAAAAAAATGAGTATCTATTATTATTTTAAATTACAATGAAAATGAGAACCTTGATTAGAGAGAGATTATCCGTATTAAAATATGTGCATGAATAAACTTTTGCTAACTCTCTAGCAAAAGTTTATTCATACAAATTGGCATGGGATGGCTTTGTGAAAAAGTAAAAATTAGATACAAATAAATTGAGAATGCGTACTTCGATTTGACTGAGATTATCTGTAATGATAAAAAAAAAGTTTACTATGTTTTTTTTTCCATACGGGAAGGATGTAAAACCTTACATAGGCACCCTTCAGCCCGTACTGAAGGGTAGTGTCAGATTCTTACTGACTAAAAAACACCCTTTTTATTCCACAGCTACCCCAAAAACCACTATTAGGCATTACTTTGGGGTGGCAGTAGTTTAGTTATGAAACAGCTGGGTCCTGAAAAAAATCTGTCTTATTAGTGGCTTCATCACATATAGAAGAACAGTTCCTCAATCTTTTCTTTTTAATGATTGTTAACACGCATAATGTTTTTAAAATCATTCTGCACATGCATAACTGTTTCACCAATTAGGTTCGCTTCTGTATATATGAAGCTGTTTGACCGATTAGGTTTACTTTGGTATATATGTAAGTCTTTGACCGATTAGGTTACTTCTGCCCCAGGCAACGCCGGGTATATACAGCTCGTAGTGTATAGTGTTATACATGAGGCCCCAGGACTGGATTTGGACACCCCTGACTTGGGATAATGGCTATTCAGATACGTTTTAACACTAGAATTACCAGAGCCAACGAAAAAAACCCGTAAATCCGGCCCAGCTTAAATCCATTCGTCTTTTAATAAGCTTGTGCCTTCTGGTGCACGATGTCAACGCAGCACCAGCCAAAATATACAAATGTGTGACATTTTGAAGAAATCATATTATGACCTGAATAGTACCAATCAGAAAAGATTGTTGCACTAATGCAATATTATTTGAAAACGAACAGCGTCAGATCAGATGTGAATTTATACTGGTGCTGTTAGTCAGATTGGGCAGGTTGGGTGAGGGAGATCGTGGGTAACTCACTTCCAGATAATCAAGGCAAGAACTAGGAAAACTTCTTGCCCATTCTGAGGCGGTGGGGGGATATGATGGCAGGCTGCTTGGGCTTATCAACACATTTAGAAGACCAAAAGATGCTGATGGAGAGGTGCGAAGGGATTTAAGGTGTCCGGATTTACAAGTATTTTTTTTTCCCTGTTGACTTTGGTAATTCCAGTGTTTAACATCAGCTATTGGCAGTTTCCGGAAGGGAGTGATTTTAAAATGGTATATTTTAAGGGTAGTTGATGATTTTCTCCCTAGAAATCCATTGAAGCTGACATTATCCACCCTTCAACTGGCCTGTCTACAGCTGATAAGTAAGTTTCTTCATTCACTGCGGTGCATTTATTGGTAACCCAGTGTAATGACACTTCTGGTACAGAACACACTTTTTATTTGGATGGATAGTAAAGACTACCTAGCTTTAGCAATGCGTATTACTTATTTTTGCTTCTTTGTTGCTACTTGCAATGAAAATCGGGTGTATATTCCTAAAGGAAGATGGTTCTTGGGTTTAAGCCACTGCAGCCATCCCTTTTGTGCACATCCCTGGATATATGTACATGCTGGAAGAGTATAAGACTTTATGTACAGTGCAACAGACACTTGCATATCTTACAAAACTACATATTGGTACTCTATGGGGCTGTGTTCCACAAAACTAGTGGACCTTTCCTTGAAAACCTCTTTAGTCTTCCTTTACAAAAACTACAAACCTGGAAGACGCAAGTGATGTTTAGAAAATGGGAGCCCACAAATAGTTGTACATACTGTATGCAAATGTTTAGTACATTTGTCAGTTTGCAGGTCAACAGTAAAATGTATCATAACACAAACCCACAAATTTGCAGGGTTGGACTAGAAACCCACTAATAGATGCAAAAATTGGCCACCTTGGGTTTAGTCTCTGAGAGATGCATATTTTCCAAGCTCCTTGTATGTAGTGAGCTTGTTTTGGATGTGTTTTTTTTTTTTTTTTTTTAAATGTATATTTATTTATATCATAAGGCACATCCTACAATCTTGAGTATGAGAGTCTTCCTACAGTGCATATTCAAAATTTTAAAAAGCAGAGTTCTCATCAAATGGGTTACATTTGTGCCCCCTTGATTCCAAAAGAGCTAAAGAAACACAAAGCCAAGTTTGCTTCAAAATGGAATGGGTTTCCTATCATACAAATGGAGTGCCATGCTTTTTGTATAGTGCCTTACTTGTTCATTTTGTGTTTTCGCCATAGGTGGATGGTTTGTGGGTGAACCCCCCTCTAACTCTTGAGGGTAACAAGCTCTCTATCTTAAGGGTGGGCTTCAATGGAATTGTCCAAACAAGTTTTGGTTTGAAGGTCACTTTTGACTGGTCACACTGGGTGGTGGTGACTGTACCAAACACTTATCAAGGAGCACTCTGTGGTCTGTGTGGCAACTACAATCTCCACACCAGTGATGACTTAAAAATGAAGTGGGGAAAACCTGCTTCAACACCCTCACAATTTGGAGAAAGCTGGAAGACTGCAGCTACTCCAGGATGTGTGCATGTGGATACCAGAAATGGTCTCGTTTGTAATGAGACCCAGAAAAGTGATTATGAAAGCACTAGCTACTGTGGCTCAATTAAAGATCCAGCAGGCCCCTTCAGAGACTGTCACATGTCTGTGGACCCAGAAAACATCTTTAAGAACTGCGTCTTTGATGCCTGCTACTACAATGGACGACCAGATGTGTTGTGTAAATTCTTCAGTGCCTATGCATCAGTCTGCCAGCAGATTGGGGCCACTGTGTATCCTTGGAGGTCGGAGACGTTTTGCAGTAAGTCTAGTTTTTAACATCTAATTAATTTTATGACCTATGATTTGAGAAATGGGTAGTACTGTTGTGTGTATATATTGGACTTGATGAGAATGAAGCAATACATTATCTGAATCCCTTCCCTTCATGCAGCCTTTTCCTTTGCCATTAGGAGTCCTTGTATGTCCTTGCTAAGTGATATCTTTCAATGCTCTTTCTATCCATATGGAACAACGTTGCGCCTATTGAACCAATTCTGTTGAAATCTGGTAAATTTCTCCTTTAAGAAAGTTCAGGCTTTATTAATCTCAAATGGCATGTTGCAAAGTTGTAAAAAAATTTTTTGCATCATAACATGGGTAGCCTTCAACCTAGCTTTTAATTCCTCTGAAACTGAATGTTTTAAGGAATGTAAATTACAGTTTGTCATACACACTCCACAACCACCAGCAGTACTGGAATCTAGAAGCTGTTTCAGCCACCACAAACCTATTTGGGATTGGTTGGTTGCCTTTTTATGACAATCTTGTTGGGTAGCTTGTGTTAGCCGGGTGCATAAAATCCATGGCAATAACATTCTATCATTCCTTGTTTTGAATAGAGCTCATTATTCCAAAAATATTTGATCATTTCCATATGTCCCACTTTCAAAACCATTAATCCAGTCTCTGAACTTACCTTATTATGCCATGAGTATATATTTGTATTTTTGTTTGTGTACCAAGATGGAAGGTCATTTGGGGCCAGATGTGAAAATAGCATAGAGGCTTAGAGCTGTTTGCCAATCCTAAACAACAAATTCACTTCCTCTTTGGATATAGTATCTTATCTAATTTCTTGGTAGCCAAAGCTTTCAAGTACTTCGGATTCTTATAGAAATTGTGATTTGCTGATTGGTTGATATGTCATCCACTGATGCTTGAGCTTCTGTTGCCAACTCTGATATCTTGAATAAGTCGTTATTGTGGTTTTTTTTCCCCGTTTTTGTAAAATTTCTTTTTCTTAAATGTATTCCTGCAGCTCCTCAATGCCCAATGAACAGCCATTACGAGGACTGTGGCAGCAGCTGTCCAACAACTTGTGCCAGCATTACCAGTGCCCACATATGTATTACCCTGTGTCAGGAGGGCTGTCGGTGTAATGAAGGATTCCTCCTCAGTGGTGACCAGTGTGTTCCTCTGTCCCAATGTGGCTGCTTTTATAATGGTCGCTACTACAAATCTGGAGAGGTGTTCTTCACTAATGGCTTATGTCAAGTGCTGTGTACCTGCATCCCTGGTGGAGCCATAGTGTGCCAAGAAGTAACATGTGGGGCTAATGAACAATGTAAAGTAATCAATGGTGTCCAGAATTGCTGGCCGAAAGGTGAAGGCACCTGTACTGCTTCTGGGGACTCTCACTATATTACATTTGATGGGCTAAGGTATGATTTTTGGGGTACATGCACCTACACATTGACAAAGGCCATGGACAATATGACTCCTTTTGAAGTGCAAGTGGAAAACAAGAGCTATAGAAATGATAGTGTATCAGTAACTAAAAAAGTGACCATCCTGGTGAATGGCTACAGTGTGTCCGTGGATCAAGGAGTCAGCTGGAAAGTAAAGGTGAGGAAGGTCGGTGGTGCTTTAGAAAAGTGAGATGAATTTTAAAGTATTGCATCCTGGACATCCTATTTTTTTTTTTTTTTTTTTAGTAAACTTGTACGTAACATTTATAAACGATTTTTGTTTTGGAATGAGAATTTGGGTGGGGGGGGGCATGTGAACCTAGAGAGCAGCTTGGGTATATGGCTGCTGGTGCTCTTGAAGTGTGCGTTTGTACTCAAGTCAGTTGTGTGGTGGAACTGGCATAAGGAATGTGCCACAGATGAACAGTGGTATGTGTGCATTTTTTAATATTGAGGCCAGTTGCTACTTACTTTTTTGCAGAAACTCACTATCTGATGGGAGTAAGGACCCTGCCCCACATTTACTTCTTTCAGTGGGATCTCTGGATTAAAGGTTCTAGTTGGAACATTCAAATAAGTCATTTAGTTTGCATTAATACCAATGAGTTTGAATTCTAGTCCTTGCAAATGCATTTAAATTGCAATTTGTGGACATGTTCACCACATTTAATGTAGACAGCTTTGCAGCTGGATTCTGTGGATCATGTGGTTGTGGCCACAGATGTCTTCTCCCCCCTACCCACAAAATTTAAGGGGATTTTTTTTTTTTTTTTTGTTCTCGCCGTTAAGCTACTAAAAGGTGTTGCTGTGTAGTAAATAGATTTGAATGTCAAAGCTTAGCATTGGTCTGGATATGGTGGGGATGTCTATAATCTGAAAGGCCTTGTGAATATTTGCACATTCTTTTCTAATAACAATGTATTTCTTTTCCATCCACTCTTCCTGCCAACCAAAGCTTGATGGAATCTTTACAAACCTGCCTCTAATATTGAATGATGGATTGATTTCAGTGAACCAGCAAGGTCCTCACATCATCCTACAGACTAGCTTTGGCCTAAAGGTCCTTTATGATACAGCATCTCACGTACAAGTTACCATCCCTAGCAGCTATCGAAGCAAAGTGGGTGGCCTCTGTGGCAACTTCAACGGCAATCCTGAAGATGAGTATACACTTCAGGAAGGTGGTACCACCACTAATGTTTCACTATTTGGTGCCAACTGGAGGACTGCGAAAGTGGGAGTGAACTGTAGAAATGGTTGTGTCAATGACTGTCCTTGGTGTGACCCAAAAAATGAGAGGATCTACACACAGGATAAGAGCTGTGGGCAGATCCTTGCCCCCAGTGGACCGTTTGCTTCCTGTCACTCTGCCATCCGACCAGAGGCATATTTCAAGAATTGTGTGTTTGACATGTGCACAAAGAATGGAAATGTAGATATTCTATGTAGGAGTCTTGAAGCCTATGCAGCAGCCTGCCAGTTTGCCGCTATCTCTATCAAGGCCTGGAGAAAGTCCAATTTATGTCGTAAGTAAAATCTGACATGAAAAACCGCTTCACTATGGTTTCTTAGACTTCCTGCATTGTTCATTACCTTTTGTCTGTTTTTGAGGTTTTTATTCATTTTTTGTGATTTTCACCCTTCTTGAAGCCTAAACTTTTGTCATGGTGCCCCACTCTTTTTTACTCTGATTAACTGTAGGAATAAATATTTCTATAGCCAGACCCACATGACCAGTGTTCCTCTAAGATGTGGGTGTATGAGTTGTGCACATTTCTTAAAGCATAAAAAGATGTGTAAAGATTTTTCCAGTAGTACACAAAGGCAATTGTGTATATCTTAGCTTGCTATCTCCACTGAATTTGCAGCAACTCCTTAAGTCTTGGAATGGCTGATATCACAATTGCCCATAGATGAATCCATTGAAAAATGACCCGGTTTGTCTTAAGTCTACTCCTCATGAATGTTAATCTTGCACAGTGTGAGGGACTAAGCAAGTGAGTCTGTATTGGGACTGAGCAACGTGTGCTGCCAGAGCAATGACTCTGATCTGAGAGGAAATGGCGGCTAATTGACAGTCTGTAGAGGGTGAGAGCTCTGTCCCTTGGAGTTTTGAATGTGTAAATTCACAAAAAATTGCTTCAAAGAGTTTTGAGAGGGTGGAGGGGATGTCCCCTTGGATGGGCAGAGTGTGAGATGTTGGCATACAACCATTAATTTTTGGCTCCAATTTTAGCAGAACGCTGGTATAGTGAAATTTTGGAAGCTTGGTACATTTTTGGTACAGGTACACTGCACAACTGTCCAGCTACGTGAATAAATTAATTGTATGACCTTTAATAGCTTATTTAAACTTTTTTTTTTAGTAAATCTATTGTGAAGTATGTTCTACTATAAAATTCATATACAAGTATTACTTACCATTACACAATAATTGAGTATATAGATATACTGTAGAGATATATAATATATAAAAAATATATTTTTAATATGTGTATAAAATAGAGATATAGAAATAAATTATTGCGTAATTGGTAACACTTGTATCTGAATTTTTGATATTGTCTGATCTAAAGTATTTATGCACGCAAGTCCATATTATAATTAACCTTAACAAAGATGGGGTGCAAAAAACAATGGGCTAAATCACTCTGCACCTTGACCCCACATTACTGAGGCAAGTCTATTAAAGTAAGCCTCTTAGTTGTCCAGTTCTTCAGAACTAATGATTATTTGTGATGGAAATTTATAAATGAAAGTCGGTACAGAAACATGGTGCTTCTCCAAATCCTGAGTGAAAAACCCTACACCTGGGTGTTTTGTATAGTTCCTGTACTATAAACACTATAAATCTGTACACAATGGAGCATCTTAAAGTATTCATCCAATATAGAATTAAACATTAACACCTGAACTTTGTTGTGTTTTTTTTTTTTGTATGGGGGAAAAGCACTTATTTGTCCTGAAAATAGCCATTATGAGCTGTGTACTGAGACTTGCCACAACACATGTGCCAGTATGATGGTTCCCCTCCAATGTGTGGCCACATGCTTCGATGGGTGCCAGTGTAACCCAGGATTTGTCTCTGATGGGGTACAGTGTGTGACGGTGGACAAGTGTGGATGTATGAACAATGGAACATACATGAAGGTGAGCATTTATTGCATTTATCCATCTCTCTAACAGGCCTTAAGGCTTTATCTCTAATCTAGTCTTAAAGATTATTAAAGTAGGGCCTTTGCAAGCTTATGTGCAGTAGGTTGACAGGACCTGCTTTATTGAGCCTTCAGCACCTTTAAAGTGGGCTTTGTTAAATCGACTGAGACTCGGCAGGGAAAGCTATTGCATTTGGAGGCAATGGAAGAACAGATAAATCATGCTTGTACATCGGTCTCAATGTGAAGGAAATGGCTTCAAAAGAATTACCAGTGTCTTCAAATGGGTTAGAGATGCATTTGACTTGCTGGCCATTGTCGGTTACATGTTGACTACACATAAGATACAAATGCAATAAGTTACCCCCCCCAAAAAAACCAGAAGTAGTATGCTTTAGAGGACTATGTGTGATAGGTTATTCCCCTGGTTAATAAAATACATAAGCCATTTTTCTTTAGTGCCTTAATTCCTTAATACCACATGGAAAGGCTAAATGATCTGTTTTTCATTCCATCTAACTAAATTCCATTTGGTTATTTAACAAATTTGTAACACTGCAAATATAGAATTTTGTAAATTGAGACTCTGTGTAATATTACACACTTCCATTTTCCAATCATCCGTTCATTTAAGATCTGAAAGCTCTGAGCATTAGCAGGCAGCACAAGCAGCAAGGAAGGCTCTTTATCAGGACAGGACACCAATGGCAACATCAGAACTTCTTCTGAACCAACTGTTTATGCCTTCTATTGTTTCGATTGCTTAGTGTAGACAGTGTTGACAACCCACCCTGTTATTTTTAACGAAAGAGGATTTAGAGCCTCGAGCCTTAGGACTATAATGTTTGTGTGAGTCAGCATTTCACAGAAATCGAATCTAACATGATTTGATGGGTACTGTATGGCTTTTTTTGGCCAGGTGGATGAGGAGATAATTTCTGCCAACTGTTCAATGAAATGCACGTGCTCCACCAGTGGCAGAATCAAGTGTGAGCCAATGAGCTGCTCTGCTGAAGAGACGTGCCTTGTACAGAATGGAGTCCAGATGTGCCAGCCAGCAAGTAAGTCCCAAAAAGCCTTATGATTCTAACACAACTGCCACTCTTAGAGATGCCATTTCAAATTTTGAAGTCTAACTTGAATGAGGGATGACCAAAGCTTCAGCGAAGTGGAAAATGGATTAATTAAGAAGCTGTTACGGTAGTTTGTTGTGTTGGAGACCAGTGCTCTAGGTCCAAATTGGGGAGAAGTGCTGCAGAGCTTTAGAAATACTTAACATCTTCCTCTTTACTAAATAGGTAGATAATTTTATCTTAAATTTTTAAATGGGTGTATTTATCAACTTGTAGATGCTGTATTCAAACAGTTACTTTTTGATTGGAAATATTGTGATAACCATGGAGTGATACTGGCCATCTAAAGTATTCACCTCCTTAGTAATTTTTCATTTTTCTTGTTCTACATTGAAGCGCAGTGGATTTAATTTTGTTCTTGATCATCAAAGACTGTAATTTTAAATTTAGATTTCTGCAAAGTGGTTTAGATTGTGACTGCTTATGCAATCAATTAATATGCCATACCTAAATCCTCACTGGTGCAGTCATTTGGTTTTAAAAATCATATCATTAGTTCAATGGAGATCACCCATCTGTTTCAGATGAAGTGTAAATGCACCTTGTCTGGAATGGTCAACTTGTGGCGAGTCAGCATTGTGGTCTAACCTACATAATGAAGACAGAAGAACGCTTCAAGTAAATCGGTGAAAAGGGGATTGAAAAGCACAAGTCAGGAGATGGAGACAAAAAAAAAAATTCAGGTCCATGAATGTTTGAAGCATTCTTTAATCAATTTAACCAAACACCGAAGGTTGCAGTTTTATTGGAAAGTGACGAAAGGAACAGCCACTTTATTTTTTTTTATAAATAAATAGAACATCTTGGCTAGGGATTACCAGAATGTATATGGGACTTTCTAAAGTTTGCTTGAAGTTAGTTTCTATTGTCTAAGGCTTTTGCCCATTAAACTAAATGGCATGTTACACTGCACGTTAGCGGTGGTTATAGTGTGTATTTGATAAACCACAGTGCTGGCAGCAGCCGCTGGAATTCTTATGAGGTTAAAGGGTTAAAATGAATGCACCAAAAAAATCCTGGATGAAAACCTGATACTAGCCACAAAAAAACAGTACCTTGGACAGAAGATTTGTTATGCAGTAAGACATCTCCAAGCATAAAGCCAAAACTACAAAACCATGTTAATGTCCTGGAGTGGTCAAGTCAAAGTCTCTAGGCCAGGCTTTATAGATCCTTTTATAGACCTTTTGGGGTGTGCATTCTTAATATTTTTAACTTAAGTGGTAGGAAGCTTTAAAGGATTGTAAATTTTTTTTTCATATGGCAAGAATAGAACTATAGAAACTTTACTTGTGGACACAAGTAAAATAACCAGAATTGTACCTGCTCCATATTATTAAAGATGCATTATAGCGCTTGGAGATTGTGAGCACTAAAAAAATACAGGGTGATGAATGCAAAGACATCCAGCAAAGCAAGGGTCAAAACCATGAGATAAAAATGGGCTATCAAAAACAAAAGGACAAGATACTCCAGGCAAAGCAAAGTGAAGTCAAAACCAATTCACCAAACCAAAATCCTACTACTTGAGCCTACCTGAGAAATTAAACTAAACTAACCTCTAAAGATTTTTTGGAAGTTTTTCTCCACCAAGTGATAACCTGTAGTACGATTGCCCCATATTTAAGTAATTCCTTCCATAACAAAGCATCACATGACCTATTAGAAGGCAACACACAATTTACAAAAATACTCCAAATAATTAGAATCCTCATAAGTCAAAGCCACTGAATATACAGAATAACACAAATACAAATGTCTCAATACTACACACGTGCTCGGGTGGAATCACAGGTTTGCTCTGGGATTGTTAAATTCTTGTTTTTGTAGAAATCACCACTTGTAGTAACACGTGAGGCGCAAGGTGATCTACCTGTTAAAAGCAGTAGATAATGAGGTTGTGAGGAGTGTTCAAAATGTCTCCTTTAAATGAACTTATTTTTGCCCAGCAGGGTTTGTGATGCTGATTCTTCTCCACAGATTTGACTGCCTGCAGAATGAAGTGCCCTATTGGAATGTATTGCCAAGTAATTAATGGCCAAGACATATGTCTCCCCTTGCCCAGGGCAGAGTGTCGTGTATGGGGAGACCCACATTATATCACTTTCGATGGCTGGCGATTTGACTTTCAGGGAACCTGCACTTACACCATTGCCAAGACCTGCAAGGAGAATACCAGTTTGCCCATCTTTAATGTGGAGGCTAAGAATGAAAACCGTGGAAATCTTGGAGTGTCTTTCCTCAAAACAATTAAAATTGAGGTCTATGGCTGCAGCATTGTGGTAGTCAGAGATGAAAATGGCAGAGTAAGGGTAAGACTTTTTAAAAAGCAATCTTTGTTTGGAACTGACTTGCATCTGCAATATCCCTGCATGTAATATGTTAAGAGTTTGGGTTGTTTTTTTGCCCCCCTTAGAAGCATATTTCCTATTTTGAAAGAGCTAGTGTGTGTGTTGACCTGTTTCTTTGAGAAACGCCCTGCCATTTTAGAAATTCACATGTAGTTAATGCTAGGAAGCATTTCATAGTTGCTGGAGACCACCTCCCATGAGGCACCATAATTTATGTCCCAAACTTGCTTAGAAGTTGCAGTGGAGCGCCATTAATCCCTTGATTATGGACTTGAACGAAAAATCAGTATTTGGTTTTGTTCTGTTAGTTGTGATATTATTTTATTTGTTTGGTGGTTTTTTTTGGGTTTTTTTGGGATAACCACTCGTAGCTTTCCAGGACCGGAGTCAAGTCTCGATCTTAACACAAAACTTCAACCAATGCCAAAATGATAACTCCTGTATATTCTGAGACTGTGATTGCTATGAAAAACCAGAGGACTTAACTGATATCAATGTCAGTTTAGAAGCCCATTTATTCTAATATATTAAAAACCACATTTGTTTCCTAGTCCGTTTAGCGAATAATGGACAACAAAGATTTTACTTCATGAACATTTTTGCATGCATCATTTTATTGTTGTGATTAGCACACCAAAATCATCAAATTTTCCTATCACATACAGTTTTATTGCAGCCACCTGTTTTTGTGGCTTCCTCTCTCATTAGAAGTACAGTGAGAACACATTGGAACCTCTTTGGTGATCTAAGAGTAGCAACACTGGTACTAAGAAGGCAGTGTGAACATACCAAGTCAAGTTGTTTCATTTGTGAAAGGGACAGCCATGATCAAGAGTCTCCTTGCATTGGGAAAAAAAATGAAGCTGCTCTATAAGCATTTGGTTCCAGGGAAGAATAGCATGGCACATGAGCCACTTGTTGACCCAACAAAGAGATTTTTACTTACTCTTCATTAGAAAACTTGGATGAAAAATTTCATGATAGCAATTAACTTGGAATGAAGTTGTTTGAGACCGATGTTTCTATGAATAACGGATGCCAAGATTAAGGAAGGCAGTTCTGTTATGTCAATGATGAGTGATTTGTAGATTTGGAGGAAATAACCTGGAAGGCATTAAAGAATGTTGAAAATTGTTCTTGGCATGTAAAAAGCAAGCTGTAAACTGTGTCCAGATGGTTAACATGGTTTAAGCATACAAATCCATGAAGTGTAACAGGCAGGGCCGGATTTTCCTATAGGCTAACGAGGCTTCAGCCTAGGGCCTCAAGATCAAGAGGGGCCTACATTCAAATTGTTAGCAAAATTTTATCATCTTTCATGTAATTTACAAACTTAAAAATGGAAGGTGAAAGGGCCTCATAAGTGGAATAGCCTAGGGCCTCTTTTTTCATATAAATCCGGCCCTGGTAACAAGTTACTAAAGATTCACCATCTGTATTCATACTTGGGCTTCTTTCCTGCTAATCTCAGTGCAGTCAGTGTGACAGTGATGGTGAAAAGTTTCACCAAGACATTGCAAGGGTGATTTTATTGTTGGAAAATAAAATGAGAATTATCAGATGCCCAATTTAAGTAACGCAATGTATCTGCATCATTAAGCAATTAAAACTAATTGTAATAACATGTAATTTCCCATTTCTCAATATTACTGTCAATCTGAAATTATTTTTTTCTAACCATGAAGCTGTTTATCATTCCCAAAATTCAGGAAGCAAACTGGGGGGGGGGGGGGGGGAATTTGTCCATCTAGCAGTTGTTTGCTCTCCTTATGTCGGCAAGCTATTTGAAGGGAAGAGCATCTGTGCTACTATTTAGCCAAGTTGATTTGCTTATTAATGCCGGACAAATTGTTTTTTTCTAGAATATTTAGGTTAACTTATTGGGTGCCAAAAATAATTTGGTTTTAAGGAATAGATGCATACTGCTCTGGTCCCACCTTAAGTTGGTAAAGGGAGTGACCGCTCTTCTTTTTTCCAATTGCTTTACCTCAAGTAAATGTTCCCTTGACACCATTTACCACTCCCCCATATTTTGCTTTGAAGACCAAAGGCTTGAAGTGGCTGCTGTTTTGCTACATTAGTAAAGTAGTTTCATCAGGTACCTATAGGCTAATTCATATATTAAACTGATCCACGCCTGCATGCCTAAAAGTACAAGATAATTTTAATGGTAATCCAAGAAACCACATGCAAATAGCGGCAGGCTGCTGCTTTAAAATCAGTCTGTGCAAATTTATCAACATTCACTTTTCATGCCCTAGAAAAACCACCCATCATGATTTCTCCAAAACAACAAGAGCTCGTGTTGTGGTGGTGTGCCATGCACATGCAGTAAAAAAAGCACAGCAAGCTGCTTTGTGCATGCACATTGGCGAGTACACCTTTTTTAGAATTGTATTGGACCACAAATACCTCTTCTATTTGAAAATGGTACAATTGGCTCATTCAGAATCCATAGCCTTGGTGCAGCGGTCCTTCTTACTAGCTACCAAATTATTACTTTTAGTAACCATTGGTAAGATGTGAAGAACGTAAATAAGATTGCAGCTGTAAGGTGTGTATTTGGGAAAGCAAGGTGTAACATCGTCGTGATGACATTTAAATATTTGCCAATGAATGGGGAAAATGTTCTGCTTGTGTCTTAAGGATTTTAGTGTCCTTAAGTTTTTATTTCATTTCTGCTTTTTGAAGTCAGACTTTGGCGCTGTAAATTACACTGAGAAAATGGTACTTGTATGGCATATAAATGAGGACCTGTGAAATGTAAAGTTGCAATTCTGTTAGTAGTTAATAGCTATGCAAAGTGTGTGTGTGTGTGTGTGTGTGTGTATGCACACACACATGCACTGACTTTCTTGGTGATGTGACTGTAAATGTCCTAAAACCATAACACTGTATCTATGAAGTATTATGTTCATGATTTCTTAAATCCAGATCAACCTAAACCTGAGTTTCTTGCCCATCACTCTTGAAGATGGCAAAGTGAATCTCTACCAGAGTGGCGACAATGGAGTGCTCGAGACCGACTTTGGCCTTCAGGTGACTTTTGACTGGAATCAGCTGCTCCTCCTATCCATTCCCAGCACGTTCAGAGGTTTGGTCTGTGGCCTGTGTGGAAACTACAATGGTGACCAGAATGACGACCTGCAGATGGTGAATGGGACTCAGGCCAGGGATGTGGTGTCCTTTGGTGGGAGCTGGGTGGTACCTGATGGAGACTCCAAATGTTGGCATGACTGTAATGGTGAATGCAAGAGCTGTGATGAAGGGTCTGCCAGGAAATACAAAGGAGATGACTTCTGTGGCCTTCTGGTTAAACAGGATGGTCCTTTCAGAGCATGCCATTTTGTTCTAGATCCTTCAGCTTTCCTGGATGGTTGTGTTTATGATGTGTGTCTAAATGAAGGTCTGCATGCTTTGCTGTGCCAAGCTCTAAAGACTTACGCAGATGCATGTTGGGCAGCTGGAGCTGTAGTGTACAACTGGAGAGAACTGTCACATTGTTGTGAGTATTTATGAAATGGATATGTATGCCATTTATTATGAACTTGTGTTTTCAGCTTCTATTTTTTTTCTTCATTCTAGCTCTGGTCTGTCCACTGAACAGTCATTTTGAGTCCTGTGGCAATGCCTGTCCAGCTACCTGTTCAAATCCCAGAGTCAGAAAAAACTGCCGACTTCCCTGCATAGAGTCTTGCCAGTGTGATGAGGGCCTTATCCTTAGTGCTCAAGGGTGTGTGCCAACCAAAGCCTGTGAGTGCATCTACCAGGATCGCTTCTTTCCACCAGGCCAAAAGCTGTGGGTTGACGACCAGTGTCAACAGTCCTGCATTTGTGACCCTGTAGCTGGTACAGTCGCATGTCGTGATACGCCATGCAAGCCCACTGAAGCTTGCCAGGTTGTCAATGGTGTGAGGGGCTGTTGGCCAACAAGTGAGGCTACTTGCACTGGCATTGGAGATCCTCACTATGTCTCCTTTGATGGATTCAGGTTTGACTTCCAGGGTACCTGTATGTATCTGCTTGCTGGGCTGTGTGAGCAGCAGGAAGGTTTAGATCCATTTCAAGTTGAGGTTCAGAACGAGCATCGAGGTCACACTGTTGTGGCCTATACCAGGCTGGTACAGATAACTGTGTACAATCATGTCATTGTGATGAGCCGGGACAATGCAGGCAAGATCATGGTAAGTATAACCTTTTGAGGCTTTATTGCAGATTGTAAATTTTAAGCATCGCAGATAGGTTTAGTACATTTTAGGCAGGAGACAAGAATTCATGTCTAAGTGTCTTTATTGTAGATCAGGTTGTGCTTAGAATGTTTTTTCTATACACTACGTATACAACAAGTCTACAAAATTCACTTCATAGTTTCACTTATCCAGCAATGGCATTAATAGGTCTTTTATGTAGTTGTCAATTTTAAATTAATGTTAAATTACTATATCTTTTAAAGAAGGTTGTTTTTTTTAAATTAGGTGGATGGCCTTTTTGTGAACCTCCCCTTGAGTCTTGAAGGTGTCAAACTGTTCATTTTCAAGATTGGATTCAGTGGCACCATCCAGACCAGTTTTGGTTTAAGGGTCACTTTTGATTGGTCCAGCTCAGTTACTGTCACTGTACCAAGCATTTACCAAGGAGCAATGTGTGGTCTTTGTGGCAACTACAATCGAGACACCAAAGATGATTTAACAGTGAAGGGGGGTAAACCTACTTCCGTGCCATCAGAATTTGGAGAAAGCTGGAAGACTAGGGATATTCCAGGATGTGGTCATGAATGCACTGGATATTGTCCCAATTGCAATGAGACTCTTAAAAGAAAATATGAGAACTTGAGCTACTGTGGCCAAATTACAGATCCAGCAGGCCCCTTCAGATACTGCCACAAACTGGTGGACCCAACAGGTTTCTTTAATGACTGTGTGTTTGATGCCTGCTACTACAACGGATTGCAGGATGTGTTGTGTGACATCTTCAGTGCTTATGCATCTGTCTGCCAGCAGAGTGAGGCCATAGTGTATCTTTGGAGGTCGGAGAAGTTTTGCCGTAAGTTGCACATATTACAATAAATAACCCTTCGTGAAATTAGTAAGTAAATTTACCTTCTGTTTATGAAAAACCTTGGAACATCGTATAAGATGGCTGCTATATTTTCAAGAAAGCAGGTCATCTTGGCAAACTAGTGTTATGATTTGCATTCATTTAAAATATTTTTCTCCCGTTTTCTCAGGAATGGTAAAACGGTAAAATTGTGGTATCACTTTCCTCCTCCCCCACCGCCCATCCCCAACCAAAATTTTCCTTTGTTTAGGTTACCAAAAAGTTTTTCTGTCTTCCCATGGCACCATCTAGAGTTCCATGGCCGTTGCAGACTTTTTCCTTGTTAGCAGTTTCTGCAGTGTTGCCAAGGGGCAACGCCTAAAATTTTCACGATACATGACTTCAGTGCCAACATTCATACCGGACAACCTGTGAACACTTTTAGGTTTTCAGTTCTTTGGATGAATAATCTGAGGAATTTTAAATTTCTATAAATTTAAGTCTCTTTGGGTTTTCTTTTCCTCGTTGTTGTATTCTGCCAGAATGCTGTAATTTTATTTGGTATCTTGTAATATTTTTTTCATATCTGATAATTTTATATATGACTTTCCCCCCCCTTCAGCTCCTTCATGCCCAGTGAACAGCAATTATTCGCAATGTGGCAGCAGCTGTCCTTCAACTTGTGCAAGCATTACTAGTGCCACCCCGTGCCTGACCCTGTGTCAAGAGGGTTGCCAGTGCGATGAAGGCTTCCTCCTCAGTGGTGACCAGTGTGTTCCTTTATCTCAATGTGGCTGTTTCTATAATGGTTACTATTACAGAACCAGGGAGGTGTTTTCCCCTACTGACTTATGTGAGAAGAAGTGTACATGTAAGCCTGGTGGTATCATTGATTGCCTGAAAGTGATATGTGCAGCTAACGAAGAGTGTAAAGTGGTCAATGGTGTCCGAGGTTGCTGGCCAAAGGGTGAAGGCACATGTACTGCTTCAGGAGATTCTCACTATATAACATTTGATGGGCTGAGGTACGATTTCCAGGGCACCTGCACCTACACATTGGCAAAGCTGGTGAAGGCCACAGATGGTCTGACTCCTTTTGAAGTACAAGTAGACAATGAGAGCCATGGAAATGGCCAAGTGTCAGTTGCCAAAACAGTGAACATCCTTGTGAATGGTTATGAGGTCTCAATGAAGTACGAGATCAGCTGGAAAGTAAAGGTGAGAAATCTAGTGTAGTGGCTTCAAGAAGGTGGGGGGGGGGGGGGGGGTGTTTTAGATTTTAAATTTTGGAGATGTCAAAAAGTACCGATTTTTACTTTTATTGACCCTAATTCATAATTTTATTTGTAACATTTTGTTTGTATTTCTTTACTTGCTTTCTTAGCTGGATGGAGTCTTGATAAATCTGCCTCTGGTTTTGGATGCAGGAGCTATTTCAATTTACCAGACTGGCCTGCACATCCTTCTTGTCACCGGCTTTGGGCTGAAGGTATTGTATGATACAGTGTTCTTTGTCCAAGTAACAATACCTGGAAGTTACTGGAACCAAGTTGGTGGTCTCTGTGGCAACTTCAATGGCCAGACGGAAGATGAATTCACCCAGCATGATGGAGGCATTGCCTTGAATGTTGTTGCTTTTGGTGCCAGCTGGAAAACTGTAAGCAGTGAGAGGTGTCTTGATGCCTGTGAGAAAGACTGTCCACAATGCAACACTGCTGCTGAGGAAAAGTATGGCAAAGTGCAAAGCTGTGGTATGATCACCAACTCAGAAGGGCCATTTGCTGCTTGTCACTCTGTCATTTACCCAGAATCCTATTTCAAAAACTGTGTGTTTAATATGTATGTCACTAATGGAAGTACAAGCGTACTGTGCAATAGTCTTCAAACATATGTGGCAGTGTGCCAGTCGATGGGTGTAATAATTAAGACTTGGAGATCTGATGCATTCTGTTGTAAGTATCCTCTCTTATATCTTTGAATTCATAACACTGACACATTGTGGTTCCAGTTTCTTAAAATTGGAGCAATGGCAACTTTAAACCTGGCTGCTACACCTAGACCCCAGTGGTAGATTTTAGTGTTAATATTCTGAATATAATACTGAATTAATTGCCTGCATCTCTAGATTGCACAACTCTTTCATCTTTTGTGCCAAAGTGTTTGCAAATCAATATGCGACAACCAGCACCATACAACCTGGCAGTGCTTGTTGGTAAGCCTTCTAGGTGGCACAAGTCTTTCGCGTTACTGTTTGGCATCTCCTCGATGTGTGAGTCAGTATTGATGGAGATGATGCTCTGAGCAACTTATCAGCTGCTCTTAGCCGAACATAATTTGGCTGTTGTTTCCTTATTTTCCCCCATAGCTCCTGGTCACCATCACCTGGGGCATAGGCATCTAGCTTCCAGTCTCATGAGGCACTACATTAATTACTTAAGGGATTATAGAAACTAAACTTATCCAGGATGGTGGAGGCAAACAGACTTGGACTGATGCTTGTGTAACCTAGTATGTGATGTATGTGCTTGAGGCTTAGCATTCTCTAACCATAAAGACCTTCTTTGGGATTGGAAGATGAAACCAAGTCCAAACTGAGCAAACGTTTGTAACCAAAAATCAGTTCTAAGTTTTACTAAAGCCCAATCGAAACCCAAACGGCTCATTGAAAAAACTAAAGCGAGAAGCATGTATTTTGGAAAGTCAAAACTTGCATAAAACAAAGCACACCACGTGTAAAGCATTTATCCCATCTGAGAAAATCGGAGCATGAGCCCTGATCTTCATACTCTGTATTCAGTGATGACCTAGATAATGACCTATACTGCAGAACAACATGGTTAACAATTGCATAGATGCAAATCCAAAATGGTGGTACGTTCAAGAAAAATTGTCACAATAAAGACGTGTTAAAACATTAATTTTGAAAATATTTTTTAATCCGGATCAGATTCGGCACATGTCAAAAACTCTTTTTCCAGTGGAAAGAAAAGAATAAAAAAAAATCCAAAATAGGTGCCTAATAAACCAGGAAAATTTTTAGAAGAAAATCATAGCCGCTGGTATTTAAGGTTGATGCTTACAGATTTTAAACACTTTGTTCACTGTTTCCATAAGTCATTAAAATAAGGCTGCCACAAATTTAACAAACATTCTTCTAAAGCTTTAGTCCATCCTTTGACGACTAGGTAGGATATACCCATTCAACATCAGGTCATCAGAGCCAGCCCCTTCTTAAGCAAATGTAATCAACTATGTGCTATAGGACAGGTTTAATTTTATTTATTTATTTTTTTTTACTTGTGAACACAAGAATACTTCTACTGTCCAATGTATTCCTAAAATCTGTCAGATTCCAGACCAAGCATGCTGGTTCAATAAATACATGGAAAAAGAACATGGACATGAGCGTCCTAGAAACCAATTTACCCGAACTAATCTATAACATTTCCGTAATTATTTTCCTTTCTGATCATAAAATAGATCATTATGATAGCAATTGTCGAAAAATTCATAATTGCAGAATTATGGTATTTGAGGGTTCCTCTAGAGCAGAGTAATTTCGCTATTTGTAGAGAAATTTTAAACTTGTAGTGGTGTATCGGCAGCAAAAAATACAGGAATAAATTTTATTAGGGTATCAAAAAAACGTTGGGGGGGGGGCGTGATTTTAAAACTGTTATGAAAACTCGGGTCGCAAATACTTTAAAGGTTGAGAAATGCTGCTCTAGAGTGCCTCTTTCTCTTGCATGATTTGGCTCAAAAACTAATCCACACATCGTCATCTCATTTTTCTATCCAGCTGTTTTAGCTCTAGACTATCCTTCATAAACGTAGAGACACAGATGCACACCCATCATTGAGATGTTGTTTTTTTTAGGTATCGGGGGACCCTACAACATTGATATCCGTCGAAAGCTGGAAATTGGTCAAAAATTTCAATCTAAAGCTTTCGATTCCCTCAGACAATAGGTTTAACGGAGGAGGGCGTAAAGCAATAAGGTCCTAGTGTGAACTATTTTGAATGTTCTAATATGATAGGAAGGGGGCAAGGGACTTGATTTGAAAACCATTTTGCTGCAGACACATTTGATGTTCCTCCTAAACATCATGTTTTTGTTTTGCACTGTATATGCATCTATTGTAGACTTTTAAATGTGATGCCAGTCCATAGTTTAATCCTTAATTGGGTTAAATTGTGATTTGTATACTTCTGCTGTCTGACAAGTATTTGAATGAGGGTATTTTAAGGTCTATGCAGCAGCAGGTCTTTGGAGTAACATGAATGTGGGAGCACATGCAAGTCTCACAAGGAAAAGGTCCCTATCTGGTAAATTTTGGGAGATCCATGTGCAATGTGGTAGCACTATATTTTTATATTTTTAAGGACTGATTAAAAATGGAAGTACTTTTTATAGAGCGGCCTTTGAGCACACGTCACAGTCTCTTAATTGGTCACTTAACAAGAACTGAATACTTAGCCTTAAAAGTGCCAAAGGTAAGTTTGCTGTTGATTATATATGATTTGTCAAACTTGTTTTTATCAATTTATGTATGCACTTGTAGATTTATTTTAATTTTCTATGATCCTTTAATGGGTTTGTTGGAGCAAAGCCAAAATCTAATTCTTCCTTCGTTGTCTAGCAATAAAATGTCCACAGAATTCTCATTATGACGTATGCACAGACACCTGCAATAGCACCTGTGGCAGTATCCCGGAGGTTACCTGTCATTCTAAATGCTATG
Organism: Erpetoichthys calabaricus; assembly: GCF_900747795.2. Taxonomy (NCBI): domain Eukaryota; kingdom Metazoa; phylum Chordata; class Cladistia; order Polypteriformes; family Polypteridae; genus Erpetoichthys; species Erpetoichthys calabaricus. The sequence continues at coordinate 26,104,689 of NC_041410.2, read as the reverse complement.
AAGGCTGCCAATGTGATCCTGGCTTCATGTCTGAAGAGGGAAGATGTATTCCTCAAAGCTCTTGTGGTTGTGTCTATGAAGGAAGGTATATGCAGGTGAGTCTGTGTTGGGTGGGGTTCTGTCAAATGTCTGCATATTTTTGTGCTTCAGTTTAACAAACCTTGAGTTTGATACTTTCCTGCTTTGTGTGGAAACTGTTCTGGAGCTGCCTATCTAGTACTAAATTTATATTATTATTATTACTGCTCATTTGTCTGATAAATCTTTGAGGGCTTCGAAAGGTAATACTAACAAGTTCATTTAAGCTGAAGGGGTAGTCTTCCAAATTCAGAAGTGAAGGTAGATTTTTGTACTACAAGAGCTATGATGCATGATTTCTTGCTGGTTTTTAATTTGTGCCCCTAGTAAGCCAGATACTGCATCCCCTTGATTTACTATGAATAGGTTACAGAAGTAGTAGGTGGCTTATTGTTTTGGAGGATATGTTGTGAAAGGTTAAGTGAGCAGCTAAGTAGCTGGCCACTTGGTTGGAACTGTTAACATCCTGAAGGATTTATCAGACTGTGTTTTATTGACCCAATATGGTATAATCCCTTTCAAGGAGTTCTAACCAGTAAACAACCCTTTGTTTTCTCAAGGTTGGTCAGTTGTTCTTATCAGATGGCTGCAGCCAGGAATGTACCTGCACATCTGGAGGTTCTGTCAAGTGCACTCCAATGGACTGTGGGCCCCAAAGGCAATGTACTGTGCAGGGTGGATGGCGGAGGTGTGTTTCTCCAGAAGCCAGCTGCACTGTGCATTCCACTGGAGCCTACACTACCTTTGATGGTTTGACACACAAGGTGTGGCTAGATGGTGCCTACAAGATGGTGACCTCCTGCAACAGGTCTGAACAGAACTTCCAGGTCATTACTGATCTTACAATTAACGGCAACATACTGTGTGTGAATAAGGTCATTTTTAACTATGTCAACTTTTCCATCACTCTGAACAGAGACTTGACTGTTCTGGTAAGTTGCAGTTTTCATACCATCCGTAATCAAAATTGTTTTAGTGGTTAAGGGCATTTTAATACAAGCAATTTCATTCATTTCATGTTGGGGTGTATGTGTGTATATGTATTTGGGTATTTGGATTTTTGTGTTGTGATTTAAATTTTGCCTATAACAGTCAGTTTACTTTTATTAATGTCTCGTTTTCAGTGTTCAATTTAGCTTTACCTTCAGTCGAGCTATTGATGATCTGGAATGACTCTACTAGCTGCGTGTTTTTATTTGGGACAAAAAAATAAAATAACCTGAAGACTCCCTAATAGTTTTACTATATTGGTGAACTTGCAGATGCATCAACGCAGTGGACCAGGACAGGCCGTATCTTGTCTGAGACGGACGTGTAGTCGAGTGCTGCTGTTGCACAAATTGAGCGGGACAGGCCGAATCCTGTCTCGGGCAAACGTATGGTAACTCACTGTGTGAATGTACAACGTGCATGTACCACAAAACTGAGTGTGTCTGCTTGGGTTGAATGAGAAGTGAGGTGCATGTATGTACCATCTCACAAAGTGCAAGTCACGTTTGTATAAGCTCCTACATCTTCCGTAGAATTCATACCAACTCCAATGGCTATGGTGGTGCGGCCTGTTCCCCACACACAGGTCTTTTGTTTATATATGATGGCACTCAAATCACTTGATGGATACGCTCAATGAATCTTGAAAGAATTTTATAGAAATCTGACTGTTTCTTCCGTTGAGAAAGGAAAGCCCAAAACACATATTTACATGCAACGCTAATGTCACTGATCAGTGGTATCTGCAATGGCTGTTGCAGTAATGCCTTGAAAAGGTGCACAGAATAATAAGTCCTGTTTGAGCTTGAGTGTACTAGAGATTTCAACTAGCCTTCTTTTTGTATGTATAGTATGATTGACACTTGTATAGATATTCAACAAAAGACATGTTTGGTCAACTAAAGTGAAAAGGGTTTGCAGTTTACTGTGCCTCGTGTTAGAATGTTGTATGTATTTCAGTTGCAGCACTGAGATTCCCATGGGCAGTATCTATCTATCTATCCAAATGTCTTGATGACATAGATTGATCAGAACATTTTATATCATTGTTTTTCCTATCCTTGCAGTCTGCTGCTAATTAGTGGTATCCGTGGTGCACACTACTTCATTTCTAGGCACAGCATGGACTGGGAGGCTACTTTTGGCACTAGTGATTTTCAGCGTTTCATGTCTCAGAACTTTGAATGGTTTGTGCAGTGCCTGTTTTATCAGAGTACCAGTCAACTCTCCCTGTGTTTTGTGGGAATGCACGTTATGGTTTTGCTTGTCTAGATTTGTCTTGGGTACAAAGCATATAAAACATTGCGTTATCAAAACCTTAGACTACCAGTTTATTGAGGTAGCAATTAATCCTTGAGGAGACATTAAAATGTTCGTTCAGTTCCAAGAAAACTAAAATCTCATGTCCCACATATGGCAGGTGCTCCCACCCAGTTTATATTAAAGTTCACATTTTTGTAGTCTTCCTTAAATTTCACAAGATGCTACTGGCTCTTACAGATGTTAAAAATGCTTCCACGGTTGATTCAATGAAACGAGTCAATTGTCATATTCTATGAACTGGAGTTAGAACAGGTGTTTAAATTGGTTTTCTGTACCTCATTGTGTCCCAATTACTTACACAAATTGTACCATTAACACTTTAGGTAGGATAAAGGAGACAAGTACCTCCATAGATGATACTGGGCTAAACTGGGTTACCATTTTATAGTTCCTAATTACTTGTTCCTATGCAATGAAATCTGAGTGCTCCTGACATGTTGTTATACGCACTTGGTTGGTAATTAAAAACAGTAAAGTAGCAACAATACTTCAAAAAAAGTGGCCTGTATTTTTAATCCATACCAGAAGTCCTTGATTTTTGTGCAAATGGCTAAGTAAATCATTTTTGAGTGTTGGTCTATACACTTTCCTAGTTTGATTTTAAAGGTATTATCTGCAGCAAAATTTCCAGAATGGCTTGGTGTTGAAAATCTTTGCAAGTCCTTTTTAATAATAATGTAAACCTCTTTACAGGTCAATAACCAGCTGGTCAGCCTGCCAGTAAATCCAACTGAAGAAATGTCGATCTCTGAGGAAGATGGCATCCTTCACCTTCAATACAAGTCTGGGATCAGTCTTGAATATAACATCCTTGGAAAAGTCAAACTCTCAATAAGCACAGTTTATTTAAATAAACTCTGTGGCCTTTGTAGAAATCTGAATAGCGGCATGTCAAATGATGTAAAGACATAAGTATGGCAGGTCACCCTTAAACCTCTTGTAAAACTGAAGTATTTCAATCATAATGTGCATCTGAATAATCCCTGATGTGTATTGAATCTTGTATTTTCATATGACCAAGTTGAAAGTAAAATTTAAAATCTTTATACAATTTTGTTTGCATATTCATTAATGATGCATGATGCCCTAATCTTCTGTGAGGAATTGCGGATATGATGACAGCCTGTTATCAATATTGATCTTTGTCAGAGATAAACAGCAGAATGCAACTGAAGATTGTGGCAAAAATCTGGCAAATGCAAGTGTAAATTCTGACTGCCACCTTGTGTTGAGAGTGTTGGAACATCTTTACTTCTGCATGGAATCTTACATTTCAATCTGTTCAGAGCTACCTGATTTTCTTTCTAATTAAGCCATTTGAGCAATGCAATCAGATTTGTTCTTAAGTCTTTCTTCACAAAGTAAAAGAGAAAGATGGGCTGAGTTTGTCACATGCTGCTTTACAGGATTTGTGTTGCTAGTTAAAATGGCTATATTAACACTATCCCTGATTTCGCCTAGCCAAGGGAAAGCAAAGAGAAGAATTCTACCCTTTAAAACTATTAATCGTGTTGGAAAGACAAACCAGTTAGATTTTATTTTGTAAATGTCTCGGGTAGGTATTGAGTCCATGGTACAGTATTGTGGTCGTATTTAAAACTGAATATGGGGATGTGGAGTGGGGAGAGTCATTTCAGATATTTCACTAGAAATCAGTGCCGTATAGCTGAAGTGTAAGATACAACCAAATCATTAAATCGGATACCAGGATATTGCATTGCTACCACTGTATACATTTAAATATAACTTTGTTGTTGTACTATTTTGCTGGGGCAATAAATCACTATCTTCCCAATGGTGAACATTTACACAAAAAATTATTTACACCAGACAGTGTATAATTATTTTAGCTCCAACCTAACAATGTAACACACAACTTTTTTTTTTTTTTTTTTTTTTCCCCCAATAATGCTTTTATTTTCTTTTCAGGAATAGACAAATTGTGTAGAAATATGGCAATGACTAAAAGACTGAGAAATTTTTAATTTTGACGACTACAGTGTCAAAGTAAACGTCCTTCATCTTCCATTGAATTCATTTAATTCTTCCAAATGTGAAATTTCTTGTTAATAATTACAGGCCACTGAAAATTAAAACAGAAGAAACACAAATTAATTTTCTACCACAATGTTCATTTAATCGCAACATATCAAGTTAAGACAAGCTCACCATAGACCTTCAACTTTGCTGTAGAGTGGTAGCTGTAACCTGCCAGTTGTGTTTATAGATCCCAGCATGTGCTACATGCCTCTGCTCCCACCCATTTTGTTGTTCGCAGCAGCCTTACCACAGCACTTCAGAAATGCAAAGAACGGTGCAGTTAAATCGAGCTCCTGACTCGCTGTGGTCATTTAAAAATCCCTGGGTTTCCTTTGAAATGTCCTTTCTTGATGTCCAGGCTAAATTGCTCTCCATAGGAGTATTAGTGGGCCAGAATGAATAGGCTGTGTCTCTAATTAGCTAACTGTCTCTCGCCACTTCACCACCTAATTGGTCATGTGTGGCATGTGTTCTGGGGCAAAAATGGCTGCTGTCACAACATCCAGGTGGATGCTACACATGAGTGGTGGTTGAAGTGGCTCCCCACTCACTATTTAAAGTACTTTTGAGAATGAGTGCTATATTTATTTAAAAAAAAAAAAAAAAAAAAAGGCAGATTTTACCCAGTAATTATTATGCTGCTCACGCTTTGTCATCTGATTGCAAGTACGAGAATAGCTCACATTTGGAGTGTTCAAGCATTGTACCCTCCAGTCTCTGCAAAAGTGTTTTGCATTCCTGAATATTTTGTAATATGTAAATCTTTGGCTAACATGGATTTTGTTGTTGCAGACTTCCTCTACAACTCTTCTTGATACTTTATTACTTATTTTGGCTTTTGTTTTATTCTTTGTGGATGGATGGATGGACATATGAAAGTTTTGGAACCCCTCTCACCCTGCATAATAATTACTTTCAACAAAGACAGCAGTGGTATGTCTTTCATTTCCTAGGAACATCTGAGTACTGGTGTGTTTTCCAAACAAAGATTTTTAGTGAAGTGGTATTTAGTTGTATGAAAGTAAATCAAAAGTGAAAAACTGGCTGTGCAAAAATTTGGGTCCCCTTGTAATTTTGCTGATTTGAATGCATGTAACTGCTCAGTACTGATTACTTCCACCACCACAGTGGTTGGATTAGCTCATTAAGCCTTGACCTTCATAGGTCCAATCATGAGAAAAAGGTATTTAAGGTGGTCAATTGCAAGTTGTGCTTCCCTTTGATTCTCCGCTGAAGAGTGACCGCATGGGATCCTCAAAGCAACTCTCAAAAGATCTGAAAACAGATTGTTCAGTCTCATGGTTTAGTGGAAAGTTATAAAAAGCACTCTGAGGTTTAAACTGTCAGTTTCAACTGTAAGGAATGAAATCAGGAAATGGAAGGCCATAGGGGCAGTGTTAAACCCAGCAGGTCTGGCAGGCCAGGAGCGGCATATGCGTAGGATTATGAGAATGGTTAGACACCCCACAGATCACCTCCAAAGACCTGCAAGAACATCTTACTATAGATGGTGTATCTGTACATCGTTCTACTATTCAGCGTAATTTGCACAAAGAACATCTGTACGGCAGGGTGATGAGAAAGAAGCCTTTCTGCACTCACGCCACAAACAGTCGCTTGTTGTATGCAAATGCTCATTAAGACAAGCCAGATTCATTTTGGAACAAAGTGCTTTGGACTGATGAGACAAAAATTGAGTTATTTGGTCATAATAAAAAGCACTTTGCATGGCGGAAGAATGCCACATTATAAGAAAAACGCCTGCTACCTACTGCTGTGTGGCTAGTTCAGGGACTGGGGCCCTTGTTAAAGTCAAGGGTCAGATGAATTCAACCCAATATCAACAAATCCTTCAGGATAATGTTCAAACATCAGTCACAAAGTTGAAGTTACGTAGGGGTTGGATATTCCAACAAGACAATGACGCAAAACAAAGTTCGAAATCTACAAAGGCATTCATGCAGGGGGAGAAGTACAATGTTTTGGAATGGCCGGCACAGTCCCGACTTGAATATCATCAAATCTCTGGGATGATTTGAAGCGGGATGTCCATGCTCATTCGTCATCAAATTGAACTGAACTGGAGAGATTTTGTAAGGAAGAATAGTCAAAAATGTCTCCATCCAGAATCCAGACACTCCTCAAAGGCTATAGGAGGCGTCTAGAGGCTGTTATATTTGCAAAAGGAGGCTCAACTAAGTATTGATGTAATATCTCTGTTGGAGTGCCCAAATTTATGCGCTTGTCTAATTTTGTTATGATACAGATGGCCTATTTTCTGTTAATCCAATAAACTTAATGTCACTACTGTTTCCATGAGGCGTGTCATATATTAAAAGCAAGTTGCTACTTTGAAAGCTCAGCCAATGATAAACAAAAATCCAAAGAATTAAGAGGGGTTCCCAAATTTTTTTCATATGACTGTATATGACTGTGTGTATATGTATGTGTGTGTACAGTATATATGTACAGTATGTATGTATGTACAGTATCTATGTACATAAATATAAAATAGCTCCCTTCTTCACTATGGCTTATCCAAATGTAGCATTTTTGCATAATCCATCCTGGCAGAAAAGTCTATTTTCAGGCAAGAACCTCCATTTTACTGTGAAGCATTTATTAGAATTTAAGGCTTTAAAAACTTGTTTTCATAACTTTCATTTTTAAAGTTATTTTGCTAAGAATGGTCTGATGAGCAATAAGACGAGATGCCAAAAAGCAAAACCCTAAACCACTAAAAATTGAAGTGTAAATGTAAACTAAATTCTTAGTCTCTAAATTCACTAATACACATTTTGTTCTTTTGAGGGAGTTTCCCTTAACATACACTGTTCAGGGAGTTCTCGTCAATTGTGGCAATACAATGACATCACATTATCCAAACAGCCAACCTCACTGGGAACCAGTGCCTTGCTTCTATGCAACATACAGTAGCAGTGCACCTCGCCTCCTTTTATTATCTCATTTATTTTGTGCAGCAACGAGAATGGTGTTGCAATGACATCACAAAACAATTGGAAAAAGTTTTAGAACGAAAAAAAAAAACTGGGTGACACAAATATTCCAAGGTTAACCCAAACTTCTTAAGAGCACTAATGAAAAGAGGTTTTTATGCAAATTGTCAAACTATAACGAGCCTGGGAATTTTTTAAAATTTTTTTTAAATCCATTTCATGGTACATTTAAAATAAGTTTTGGTTGTATCAAATGTGCCCAAACAAACCGGTTGAACTGCATGAATTTTGTAAAGTTTTAGATTTAAGAAACAAAATACTTTTTAAAATTTGTTAACATCCATCCATCCATCCATTTTCCAACCCGCTGAATCCGAACACAGGGTCACGGGGGTCTGCCGGAGCCAATCCCAGCCAACACAGGGCACAAGGCAGGAACCAATCCTGGGCAGGGTGCCAACCCACCACAGAATTTGTTAACATTTACTAGCTATTATGATCAGTGTCCTAACTCCCTTTTCTTTTCCCTGTATTAAACTAATTTGAGATATTTAACCCATTATTTAGATTGCATTCCAAAAGCTAAAATGGTGTTTGTGATAAGTTTTGATGCTGCTATTTTCATACTGAAATTATTCATTAAATTGAAGGCCTGCTTACCAGCTGGAGATATCTTTGGACCTCCATGAATCCACAACCTCCTTGATGTTGATTGAAATCTCGCCACCAGAAGTTGTCATGTCATCTTTACTATTGCCATTAAAGTTACCACAGGCACCACACATTTTACCAGAAAACTGTTCGCTAACTGTCACGCTGACCTCTTCAGTGATACTGTAAGTAACACGGGCCACAGATTCACGCGCGATGATCATCACTTTATCGGATATGGAAACCGAGACTTCATTCTGCAATTTGGCAGGCAGATTGATTCTCTTTCCATTGACCTGGAGAAAAATATGAAGAAACATAGACTGGTTAGCTTTTGATTTTAGTTAGATGTGTACATGATTAACTTTGATTGGTACACAGTGAAGATTTTAAAGTCAATCTTTTATATAGGGTGGTTTGTGTTCATGATTCACTGAAATAATGTGGAGTCTTAGCCTGTGCACGATGTAGAGTTTGACAATCTTAATTTCATCTAGATTTTTTTTGGTTTTTCCTCCAGGTACTCCAGTGATTCATCTACATTCCCAAGACATACAAGTTAGGTTAGCTGTTGATTCTAATTTGTCCCTATAAGTGTGGTGATGTGTGTGTGCCTTCCACTTGAAAGATGGCACTTCTAGAAGGAGTTTCGGTATTGCTTTCTGGAGTTTTTATTGACATGGGCTTCTGCTTCCGTGAAGCTATATAGTGGAAAAGACTTTAGAAACTGGATTGATGGCAACACTCCCCCCATTCTTTTCAGCGCAACCAAAGTCAGATTCATTAAAAAGTAAATCCAGGATATGGACAATCTGTTAAAGAGATTGTGAATACTTGGTCTGAAATAAAAAATATACAGCAATAAGCAAACATAGAGATCTAAACAAAACTAAGAATGGAGGGTGAGCACATGAGTCTGCATCAACACAGTAATTATAAAAACATTTTAAAAATTTAGCCTTCCGCATTTGAATTAATTTATTCTGAACAGTAAGAGTAAAAATGAGCTTTCAGATGATTCAAATTTATCATTATCAATACAGGTTCCCATGTTCTTGGAAAATCTGGAAACGTTATGGAAACTGAATATTTTTCCAGACATGGAAATGTTTTGAAAAATTATCAAATCACCATTAAGCATTCTAATTAAAGCCTCTTGATCTGTGACCCAGTCCTGCTGCTACTTGAGCATGAAGACAAGTATTGATGATCAAATCTATATAATCTAGTGTTGCAGAATGCTGTCTCCTAGGGTCTTGTTTATCAGTAACTAATCACTTCTGTAATTGACAAGTGCATTTAAGAAATGTTACCAGCATCTGTAAGTCAGTCATCTCTTTCTATGTACTGAGTGGCTCCATGTCAATAAAGGTATTCGTCTCACCCTGAACTGTCTTTGACATCAGGACTATGCTGTCTTGACCCAAGACAGATCTCAAGTCAGAAGCAGTGTTGCTCAAAAAGTGGTTGACCTGCACACTTTGTCACAGCAAATCAAGTGAATGAGTCAGTGTGTGATGATGAGCTGAGGAAGTTCAAGGACTTTTTTGAATTTTTTTTTTTGCTGTGAAATTAACCCCAAGTCAGAAAGGTTAAATGCTCTGTTGAATGGAACTATGGTTTACAAAACAGAGTTCAGAAGGCTGTGGGATGTAGTGAAGGTGACGCAGGTTATGTTTCTTGGACAGGCAAAAGTAGAAAGGAAGTTCTCTGAGAAGAAAAAGATGATAATGGAGAATGTGAAGAAGCAATCAATGGTTGTACAGAGAATCAATCATTGACCACATCAGGGCTGTTGGGTAATATGTGATGTTCAGATTACAAAAGAGCTTCTTATGTTAGCCACAGGAGATTGGCAGGATTATCGTGTACCATGATCAACAGAAAAGACAGAGGGTTAACTTAAAGTTAGAGCCTCAAAGATGAGCTTAGGTTGGGAAAAAAAAGAGAGAGCCCGAGTAAAAACTGAAGCAAAAGCACTTAAACGTGCAGCAGATGATCATGCCGTCAAAGGAGAAACTACAGGCAAACAGACTTTAATTTGCAGATTCAATCAGTCTCCACCACACTGAAAAGGAAATTTAATGAAATTATGCAGCAATCAGACAGACAGATCTGATTCACAATAAATAATATTCCACTTTCAGTTTTTCATGATGTTATTCGTACAAAAACAGTTTGTGTTTATGAAGTGGAGCATTTCCTGAATGACAAAAGTCATATAACAGTTGACCTACCTGTTTTGGCTAACCATGGAGAAATGTTGCTAATTTTCCTAGGACTGAACCTTTAATTTTGTTGTTCCTTTGTAAAAGTGACTGTGACAATAAAGATCTATCTATCTATCTATCTATCTATCTATCTATCTATCTATCTATCTATCTATCTATTGTTGAGATTAAAGAGTAACTCTGCTGAATCTTTTGGGAGCTATAGACCTTGTTATTTATTGTTTTTTCAAAGTTTGGTATATCATATATTTCAACTAACACTGTTCAAGTCTTTCTGCAATTTGTAGTTCACATCTGTAGCCAGTCCTATTGCACCCATGAACAAACTAATAATCAAATCATTAATGCCTTAGCTGAATCGGATTTGCAAGAGTAGAGCTAGAGTAAGATTTTGCAAAGCAGGGGCCTTAAGATACTATTAATTAACTAACACTGATCCCACAAACGTGTCACATCTGTATTATTACATCATTTGGCACAAAGGAAAAAATTAAGTCCTTGGATGTTTGGTTAGAAGCAATGGAAGAGTTTTGGAATTTTGCTGGTAAAAACAGGTGGGAATGCTCAATGCAGTCTGGTGGAAAGTTCATGGGTAGCAAGATGAGATGGACCCAAATTATATTTGATTCTGAAACTATAATTATATGTACAGTAATTAAATGGAGAAACTGTAAAAGTAGAAGTCAATTGAAAGACCATTTCAAACTGGCTTGCATATACTGTGTTATATGCTGGTGTCCCACCATGGGTTATGTTCTGCTTTCTCTCTGATAAAGTTGAGATGAATTAAGCAGATTCCGTGACTTATATATGGAATAACTGACAGACACTGTGATCATCCAGAAATAAGATGGGAAATGGCATAGTGACTGAGTACCTTCCTCAAAGTACTTACCCAAGTCTGATGCTGATTATTGACAGCAATATAGGTGTTTCCAAAGTACACGTACACCATGACACTGGCTGCAATGCTGTCTTTGTTGCATATTCGGACATCCACTACCACACGGAACCAGTCAACAGATTTTTCATCACAGAGATAAGCAATCTCAAATGCACCATTTCCAAACTGAACCTGCAGGCCATCAAAGGAGGTAAGGAGGCCCTTTGACTTGACTTCACATTTACCCTCTGTCAGCTGACATCCCCGTTTGCCATTTCGAGTCTCACAGACCTCTGAGGCTTGGCACACCAGTTTTTCACAGGAGACAGCACCAGAAGCTAAACATGTGCACTTCCTGGAGCAATCATTTGACACAATGAGCTCTCCAACCTATTGTAAAGTGGTAGAAAAAACTGTCATAAGTACTGCAGGAAAGGTGATAAACCTACAGTATATTACAGTATTTATAATTCTGCTTGCATATCTGTATAGAAACAATTAAGGAACAGTTAATAGTTACTGTTAAGCAAATGCCCTTTCCAACTTCCTGATCAAGTCTGTGGTTTTCTTAAAGGTTGACTGTCACAATGGCCTGATGTTTGTAACAGTACTATTAACTTCAATGCTACCAGTTTATTTCCCACATCCTTGGGTAGCCTTAAATGAGTCATTCAACTTGGCACATACCTGACTGTTGAAATATGGATCAACTGTAATAGCAGTACTCACTTGCATATAGATGTCCTCAAACATGCAGCCGCAGGACTCCATAGGTACGCATTTGCTTCCACTGGCCGCATAGCCAGCATCACACTGGCAGCCCTCAAAGCACCGATCAGTGCACATTACTGGGACATTGAGGTCGGCACATGTGGAGCAGGTATCTGTACACTGCTGATAGTGGCTGTTAGCTGGACAAGAAACCGCTGAGGAAAGAAGAAGAGTTGGATGGACTTGAGTGTAAGACAGTGTGCAGGCTTGACCTGAAACTCTAAAGCTGTAGTAGATATTGTATAACCTAGCATATTTTAGTGCATAAATGTCTGAAACCTAGGCGGCATGGTGGCACAGTGGGTAGCGCTGCTGCCTCGCAGTTGGGTGACCTGGGGACCTAGGTTCGCTTCCCGGGTCCTCCCTGCGTGGAGTTTGCATGTTCTCCCCGTGTCTGCGTGGGTTTCCTCTGGGCGCTCCGGTTTCCTCCCACAGTCCAAAGACATGCTGGTTAGGTGGATTGGTGATTCTAAATTGGCCCTAGTGTGTGCTTGGTGTGTGGGTGTGTTTGTGTGTGTCCTGCGGTGGGTTGGCACCCTGCCCGGGATTGGTTCCTGCCTTGTGCCCTGTGTTGGCTGGGATTGGCTCCAGCAGACCCCCGTGACCTGTGTTTGGATTCAGTGGGTTGGAAAATGGATGGATGGATGTCTGAAACCTATCATCCAGCACAACTTTAGGCACCATACAAAGCAGTCATTAACATTAATATTATTATACATGTCAAGTATATTATTTTAATTATAATTAATTTCTTGTTAAGATTTCACTTGGACAGAAATGAGTATCAGCTGAAATTGTGAGGAATGAAGGCAGTATTTCCAAATCTCTTGTTGGTTATAAAATCCTAAAGCAGAGCAAACTAATGATTTGACTTTTCTACTAGCTAGAAAAGTAGAAACTGGGGGACACACCCAGAATGTATGAAGAAACACATCAGGGCAATTTAAAGCACATAAGTAACAACTGGAATCAGTGTCCAATTACAGAGCATAAAGTTAATGAAGGGTAAGGTAAAAATGGTGTGCAACTTAGGGGGTTTTAAGTATGCGGAAATGTTATTTAGTTTAGTTCTCCACAATGTGTGAGTTCATATTGACAGAGTGAAACAAAGTAAGAGGTCCAATAGACGCCTTCATATAATCATATAACTAGTGGTAATCCGAGATTCTCCAAATTAAGGTGATTAGATGCTACAACTTCATGAAAAAATTAAGTCACTAAAATGGCAGTTCAGTGAGTCACTCATATCTTGTAAACTTATGTTCTGTATCATAAAAAATGTAATTTGTTTATGGCAAATTTCTATGCAGGTGAATTGCATACAGAATTCTTAAAATGCATATGTTTTTCTTTTTTATGTGTTATTTCTCTGATCTATATTAAATAAGTATTAAATTGTTTTTCTTTATATGCTATATATGAGAAAAATACAAGAAGCCACCCTGGGAATAGTCACTAGAGAGCACTACCTTAGGTTAGGGTAGGTAGAGTGTATTATCCCAGAGGGATTTTTTCTTTTTTTTGCCATGTGAAAGTATTTAGGATTAATTTAGGGTCTTAATATTTCCCATGTTATCTCTCTATTATAAAAAAAAATCCTGGGAGAGAAAGACTAGGGATACAAGACGTGATCTTCACGTTAAGATCATGGAAGACACTTAAAAGACCCGCGACACAAAAGAGATTGGCTACGGAGCGTCTCACAGGGACCTTAAACATGAGACTTTGAGCCAAGAGATTGACTCAGGACCGTCTTGCTGGGACGTAGAACATGAGATTCTTGCAAGACACGCCCTACTTACAACCAATATCAAATAAGACCACAGGCAGCAAAATACTCAGTCGTGTAAAGGATTTGAGCACACACAGATCCAGGGCTCTCAGAGCATATAAAGTGTATAAGGACAATATGTTATAGATGAAACGTCAACGACTAAGCGAAGAAGAAAGCAGCGAGGAGAAAAGAGACCCAAAAGCATTGGAGAGAAAAAAAATTCAAAAAAGAAAAAGAATAATCGAGGTATAAATCCAGAAAATAAGGAAAGAAATAATCAGCCCGGAACAAGTGGAATTGAAAAAAAAGCATGTCCAATCGGGCTCAGAATTAAAAGACAGAGTATAACTTCATAAAGACATTCAAAAATGTTGGCGCTATACTGTACACATGCAGAGCAGGTTAGAGATTATGAAAACAGTGGAATTCAAAATACTCAAAAAAAAACGTTGGCGTGAAACACATGCAGAGCAAGATACAGAATATGAAAGCAGAAAAAAAATGAAAGTGTCAAAACAAAGAAAGTAAACATCACAGCACAAACAAAGAGAAATTATTACTCGGAGAAATAACAAAAAGGCGAATAGAGATCGATTATATGGACATAGGTGATATGTCAGAGTATGTAAATATTATAAGGATTTCAAGTTTAAGTCAGAGAATTTCAAAAAACGGAGTTTACCTCACATGCATTTATTGGTTACTTTGCAAAAAAAATTAACTGCTGATGATGTAGATCGCTTTGTCTGTGCTGAAATTCCAAACAGAGAAACCTATCCTGAATTATGGTACAAAGTCATTAAACACATGTCTCACTGGCCTCATTTAAAAGATTCAGCATGCTGGGACTCGAAAGATTCCAAATATTGTTTTTACCAAAGTTCTAAAATAAAAGTGAAACTAATGAAATTGCAACAATTCAAAGAAAGCAAAATCTTAAAAGTGTGCCCCCTAGTAGTTAATAAAGATTCCAATTAATACACCAAAGATCCCTAAAATGTCTAGAAGGCAGTATGGTTGTGATATTTTTTGGGGCAGATCTGTGCTCCATGTTCTCCTTTCTTTTCAATGTATACCAGAAAGATGATCCTGTCACGGAATTAAAAGCTCTTTCTGTTGTATGTTGATCCTTTAAAATTGGGGTTTGGTAGCTAATGAGAGGTAAAGAAATCGAGAATGAAAAAGCTACATGGTGCCTTTGATAAGCAGGGAGTTTTTTGTTGGGGAAATATGTGGGTAAGTGAGCCACACCACAAACAGCAAGGGTACATAACCTGTGGGACTTTAGCTCTTTTGTTACTTTCCTCTTATTTTGTTATACTTTGTGTCATCCCTATTTATTATTTCTTCCTTTATTATACAACCCATTTTAATTTTGTTCTTTTGGCCTCCTGGTCCAAATGAATGACTGAATGAATTGAAGTCACACTTGTTTGTAATTTTCTAGTTCTAATTTTATGCCCCTTCTAAGTAATTAGTTTACATTTACCTCTAAATTTAATAATTTTGCATAATTCTACCACAGTTAACAAGCTAATAAAAACCTGGGTAATGAAAAAAAATACTGTTGGTATCCACTTACGGCAGAAGGAAGCACTTCTCCATGGTTTGATCTTCACACCAGCAGCCTGGCATGCAATGGCGTAGGCTTGAATGCTGCTACAAAGGATCGACTTGTCTCCTTCAAAGGCACACACATCATAGATACAGTTGAGGAAGAAGGGCATTGGATTCACCTTGGACTGACAGTCTTGGAATGGCCCATTGGTCAGCTTGAATATGCCACATGAGCTTTCCTCCATGTACAGGGCTCGCTTACTTTGGTCACAGACAGGACAGCTTTTACCGCATCCTCCACTACATTTCACCCAAGGGAGATCCAACTTCCAGCCTAGAGCAAAGGCTTCTGCGTCAGAGGCTATCACACCAGTAGGGAGGAGGAGCTCATCTTTTGGGTTGCCATTGAAATTACCACACAGACCACACATCTTGTTGCGATAATTTCCAGGGATTGTCACATCCACGTAGCTTTTGGTGTCATAGAGGACTTTAAGGCCAAAATCTGTTTGGATAAGAATGCCGCTGCCCAGTTGTTTGATTGTGATCCTCTTTCCATTAAGTGACAGTGGCAACTGATGCAACTCATTGTCCACCTAATAAGAAGAGAACAAGTAGATGTTTGTTTCATAAATATGTCTCTCAAATTAAAGTCTGTCTTTAGGTAATAAGTTTGTTTATAATCTGTACTGCCAAGGCAAGGGATTCATTACTATACAAGTTTATTTTTTGAATATTTAATAATTTGAACAAACAACATTCCAAATTTTGTTCTATAGAGATAGATTATATGTCTATATGCTGTGCATATATGCATGTGTGTATAAAAATATACAAATATCTATAATTGAAGTTAGTGTAGGGCTTTATCATCATGCATCTGAAAAAGGAAAACAAGGTTAAAAGGCTATTTCCATGCTAAACAGGAAAGAAGGTTAAAAATGCAACATTTTGGCATAGTCCTTCTTTATATATATATATATATATATATATATATATATATATATATATATACACACAGTGGAACCTCAGTTTGCAAGTAACTTGGTTTCCGAGTGTTTTGCAATACGAGCAAAAATTTTTAATAAATTTTCACTTGATAAACGAGCGAGGTCTTGCAGTACGAGTGGTTTGTCTGCTGAGCATCATGTGATCACAACTGAGTTGATGGTTCTTCTCTCTCTCTCGCTGTGGGATTGTGGGCAATCGTCTCCTATTCTCCGTCTGAGTCCGCGTGCCTCACTCATATTGTCAACATCCGTACGAGCGTATAGTGTTTACTACAGCATTAGCATTGTGACTGTGTGCGCCCACACGCGTGTGTGTGTGTGTGCGCTCGCGTGCGCTTGTGTGTGTGCGTGTGTGTGTGTGCACTCGCTCGCGCGCGTGCGTGTGTGCTGTGACGTGCGAGTCCCCGTCTTGCACCCTAAAACACAAAGCTGAGTCTCAGTACTTTAGCAACACAAGCTTTATTCAGCTTGAAACAGCAACAGCGCGATTATTTATACACAGACACAGCAGTCAGGCAGGGCCCTGCGCATTTATAATGTTCCTTGTATCACCCGTTGATGGCAGGCGCTTATAGCATGACCGCGATCTTTTCGGATTCTCTTTTTTACGGAGAACTGCTACAGTGCTGGGAAACTGCGATTGCTTTGGACGCTCTTCAGCATGTCATCCCGTTGGGTGCAATCCCACAAGAGTTTAGAAACTCACTCACACCAGCCATGATTCTTTTCAAAGGTAAAGTGCAAGTTAATTTGTTTTATGTATTTTTACTTTATATTTTGTATTAATCATTTTTATATGAATAGTTTTGGGTTGTGGAACAAATCATCTGAGTTTCCATTATTTCTTATGGGGAAATTCACTTTGATATACGAGTGCTTTGGACTACGAGCACATTTCTGGAACGAATTATGCTTGCAAACCGAGGTTCCACTATATATATATATATATATATATATATATATATATATATATATATATATATATATATATATATATATATATGTATATATATATATATATATATGTATATATATATATATATATATGTATATATATATATATATATATGTATATATATATATATATATATATATATGTATATATATATATATATATATATATATATATATATATATATATATATATATATATATATTTGCAGTTGGAGATCCACGAAGGGAGAAAAAAACGCATCACGTATCATAAAATAGTTTTATTCCTGAGCTTTCAACCCCTATCAGGGGTCTTCATCAGAGGATAATGCTTAGACATACAAGAATCAAAGGCAATATATAGCAACACATTCAGTGGGGTTTTGGGTGGGTGGAGGTGACTAAGTCAGTATGATACATAGGACAAACGTCAAAAAGAATTTCAACACGTGTACAGGAACATCGCAACGCCGTCAGAAGAAAGGACGCACTATCTTTGATATATGCACATACTAAATCGACAGGACACACATTCAACTGGGACAACGTAAAAGTAAAATTTAAGGCCAGTACAAAAAGTGGCAGAGAGTTGGCCGAGTCTTGGCTATCAGATGAAAACGCCATCAACAGACACGTGGACATAAATCCAGCATATGCCAACTTAAGAAGGACATGTACACAATAATTAAACTGTACAACCCCAAACTCGATCATACTTACTTAATCACCCCCCCCAAACTGAATGTGTTGCTATATATTGCCTTTGATTCTTGTAAGTCTAAGCATTATCCATGATAGGGGTTGAAAGCTCAGGAATAAAACTATTTTATGATACGTGATTCGTTTTTTCTCCCTTCGTGGATCTCCAACTGCAAATATGCAAACCGTATCACAGACCTTCTCTTCCATATATATATATATATATATACAAACGTCTACAAGTGGAAGTGTGTGTGTATATAATGTATTAATGATGATGCTCTGATAAAAGTCTGCCAATTTAAAATGTGTGAATTTCAGGCGAAGTGACTTGATCAGTTTCTCTCTGACGCATGGAGTAACCTTCATTCTGCAAAAAAATAAAAATAGTACTCTGACATGTTTCTTGAGAATGCTGTTTCATTTTGGCCCTTCTCAAACCCTGAACTGAACTTTAGAATACCATTACCTTGCAACCTAACTGAACAGGATAACAGCTTTCTGATGTGTTAGTGCAATTGCACAGGTTTTTTCTAGTACCCTTTTAGCATTTAAACATGACTGAGGATACGTTAGTTTACTATTAGGACACTGTAGGAATGACAACTGAAAATGGGCTTTGCAGTCATATGTGTCATTTTTTTGGCACTTGCATGTGCCTCACTTCTCATTCAACCCAAGCAGACAAACTCAGCTTTGTGGTACATGCACGTTGTACATTCACACAGTGAGGTACCATACATTTGCCTGAGACCGGTTTCAGCCTTTCCCACTTAATTTGTGCCACAGCTGAACTCGACTACACGTCCCTCTCGGACAAGATACAACCTGTCCTGGCCCACTTAGCTGACTTGTCTGCAAGTTCACCAATATAGTAAAACTGCTAGGGAGTGTTTGGGTTGTTTTCTGTTCCATATATATATATATAAATATTTATAATATATATATTTAACTGCCATGGAGGAAGGACAGGCAACCTGGCTGGGGTGAAAGATGATTTCTTGTCCAGCCAGAAAGCCATAATGGATGGACTAAGCAGACATGAGACTGCTAGGTGCAGTTCTTTCTTTACCATTGCGGGTGGCAGTATTACTCATGGTTGAACCCAGTTAGGACACCTGTAAGGTTTGCTGGGAATTGGAGATTGGGTGCTGCCAGAAGGCAATATCGAGAGAGGACTCTCCTGGTTACCACATGACCCGAAAGTGCATCGGATGACTTATGCATGATACCTGATGCAGTTCTTGGATGTAGTTCCAAAGGAGCCTGTGCCCTCACCTCGGGGAATCACTCTTGGGAGGCAGTGGGTGACACTCACTTGAAGGAAAGAAGGAAGTACGAAATGGATTGTGTATTCTGTTCTGGTATTGATGTTTTGTTTGATGATTGCTGGTTTTGACAAATACATACCCTTTATTTGAACCTGGAATTGTGTTGGGTGAGGTCTGGAGCTAAGTGGAGCTTTCAGGACGAAACAAATGCTGTATTTCTTCTGGAGTCCAACAGAAACAGTACATTGGAAGAAAGAACCTAACTTCTACTATTTCCCTTAGCCAAAAATGCCTTAATCATACTAGTGTTCCTCTAGCCTGTCCTTTGCTAAAAAAGAAAACCTTTTCAGAAACATTCCTTAATGGGTTAGCTTGCAGTGCTCCAACCCTTCTTAACACTTTACTTCTCTCATTTTCAAAGTTACAATATAAAATATGTATCTTTTTTCTTGGAAGTTGAATTGCATGGATATAGTGATGTTTTGAATTCTTGATCCCTGGTTTTAGAGTTGCTTGACTGTTAGATTGTACCATACCAAATCAGCACGTTTTGGTGGCTAACTTCATAAAAAGGATGAAGTAGCTTTATACCTTTATATAATTTAAATGCAAAAAACTATGAAAAGGAGTTGTAAGTGCAAACATTTTCAACATGGCATTCAGTTTGAACCCTCATGATATAGCAATGTAACTTTTAAAATTTAAACTCTGATCATCACATCTGGAATACTGTGTGCAATTCTGTACATAATTGAGGCCCAACTAGACTTTGTATGCAGAAAAGCCACCAAAGTCACCAAGAGTTAAGGGACTGCCTAGTTTTGAGAAATGAATGTTTTATATGGACCTAATTTTTACTGTAAATTTTCCAAAGGCATTGATATAGCTGAACTAGGAGAACTTGTTCAGTTAAAAAATGAATTTCATAGTCAAGGACATTGGGTCAGTTAAAGAGAAATGCATTCAAGGAAGAAATCAAGGAGGTTCTTATTGACACAAAAGTCTGCTGTAATCTTAAACAAATATCTTGACATGTTATTGAATTGAGACGTATTAGCTCTAACTTAATTTATAGAGTTTCCTTATTGAATGAAGTTGGCAGTAACTGATTTCAAGAAGAACAATGAAGAACCACATGTCTTCTGTTCAATAACACTCTTCTGCCAGGGAGGCGAAGTATATCTCTGCAGCTTATGGGTAACATTACATGAATCAATGTGGCATTTGTGAACTCAAGGGTTGATATTTTTTCTATTACCCCATCCAATCAGTTATGTTGATATCGAACATACAGTCCATGACTTAATCAAATTTGCCTAAAGTCACACAGTAGCTTTAAAAGATTGTATAATGTCCATGAAAGAAAGTCTTACTCACCATGGCCTCCCACTGCATTCCTTGTCGGATTGTGATGCTGTAGCCATAGACCATTACTGTCACTGCCTTCGTGATAGCCACAGGTCCGAACTGCTCATTCTCAACATTCAGAGAGAAATATTTCAAGCCTGCTTCCCCACTACACACTTTAGTCAAAGTGTAACTGCATGTACCCTGGAAGTCAAACCTGATGCCATCAAAGGAGATGTAGTGGATATTGCCAGAAACCACACACTTGCCCTCTCCAACAGGATGGCAGCCATGTTTGCCATTCACCACTGAGCACTTCTCATTGGCTCCACAGGAGACCTTCTTACAGACTGCCCCACCTTTCTCATTACATTTGCACTCTTCTTTACATTCTCCTTTCGGATAGAAAACGTCACATTTTTTGTGATACTCTCCTTCATAGACACAGCCACATTCAGAAATATGCACACACAGGGCTCCACTTAAGATAAAACCGCTATCACATTGGCAGCCTTCCTTACAACCTGGTTGGCATTTCTCTGGGGCAGACAAGCCAAAGCATGTGGTGGGGCATCCAGTTGTGCAGATCTCATAGTGGCTATTCTTGGGACAGGAGACAGCTGGAAGCAAAATAGAAGGAGAGGTTATTGATGCATAAAATAAAATAAAGGGGAATCGGATATTAGCTTAAAAAATAAATGTAAGCCAATGCACTAAATGGTTTGAAGCCATCAAGTGATGATGAGTGATTCATGGTAAAACAGAGAATCCTTCTATTTGTCCATCTGCCCAGATAAAAACAATAAGGAAATGATTTAAGAAAATCAAATTTAACACTTGGGTGCAGCCACTACTGGAATTTGATAATAAAGATGTGTAATCATGATAAATCGGTGAAGTGATATCTTGACTTTGTTAAGTAGAATAGAGTTAGGGAGGACGCCGGGTTTCTAGAGTAGCATGCTTAAGAATTTGTTTTTAGCTTTGTTTGTGTTTTGTGCTTATGACACTTACAATTTTGCATTAATTAATTTTACTCTACTTCTTCTTCTACTTCTTTCGGCTGCTCCCATTAGGGGTTGCCACCGCGGATCATCTTAATTCATTTTACTATACAATATTCATTTATATACTGAGTGGCCTTTAGCCTGGTATACTTTAAGAACATGACATGTACAATATTGGTCAGAACAGAGATATTCTTAATGGAAAAAGGGGGGGAAAGGGCTGCTAGGAACAGGTGTTTCCCACATCCTAAGATGGTAACACAGGTAAAATTCTATAGAAATGTGGCCTTGTGCTTTAGTAGATAGGTCTCCGGAATTCAGGGAGACTTCAGGACACCAGGGGGCATCCTTAAGGAGATCCAGAAGTGTTTCCTAGAACACCCCAGCAATTCCTCCAAAGAGAGAATTAGAGCAGCTCCTTGTCCAAATAGACTTTGACCTCAGAATGTTGAGGTTTGAAAGTGACAAGAGCTCCCTGGCATATCAATCTTACGAGACTAAAGTGATTAGGAAGATGAATATGGTGAGTTCTGGGTGCTTGTGTGCTGTATTTGTTTATCCATTTTCTGTACTTTATGTTCTCCCCTTTAACCATTCCTTTTCATCATTTTGTGTTTTGAATCTTGATAAATGCCTGTTTTTACATTCTGGAGTCTTATAGCGGCAGCAGTCCACAAGCATATATGTAAAAGTACATACCATTTATTAATCTAAAGGGAAGGGAGAGACCATAAACTTACGGCAAAAACTATTGCTCCTCCATGGGTATACAGTAAGGCCGGCATTTTGACAAGCAGAGACGTAGGCAGTCACTGCTTTGCAGAGAGTTGAGTGGTGACCCTTCTGATTGCAGGCATCATATGCACAGTTTTCCAGGAAAGGTGTGGGATCAATCTTGGGAATGCATTCACGGAAGGGTCCAGCCTTATTTGCAATGATTCCACAGTAATGTTCAGCCTTATACACGTTTTTCTCTGAGTCAGAGCAGAAATGGCAGAGTGGGTCTGAGCACTCAGATGAGCAGCCTGGAGATTCGGCCACCTTCCAGCTGTCTCCAAACTTCACAATGCTGGGTGCGGGTTTGCCTCCTGGCATCAGCATATCGTCTGCCGACTTCTGATTGTAGTTGCCACAGAGGCCACACACAGCTCCAGAATAGCTACTTGGCAGTGTGACAGTGATCTCATTGTTCCAAGTGAATGTCAACTGCAGGTTAAACCCAGTTGTGAGAGTCACTCCAAATCCACTGTAGAACATGATCAGGTTGTTGTCATTATAATAAAACGGTAGAGCGACAAACTCTCCATCAACCTAAAAGAGGAGACAATGACATTTGAGGCTGTGTGTTCAGAACTGGTGTCTCGTATATTAGATATTTAAGATTTTATGTCACTTCATTTTCATGTCAGATGCCCGTGTTTAGATGGGTTCTATGGTTTGGTGCCACTATGCTTTGGATAGCTGCTGATGACACACAACAAGGTCTTTTTTTTTTTTAACTACAGTTCAACTAGTTGCAAATTGTTGCATATGGCATATGATATTGTAGTAATCACTTGAGGGAAAGACTGTCAGCTAGACTAAAAACGGTGATGTTGTTTGTTACAATCAACTATGGACCAGAGATTTACCTTTCCCAGTAATTCCTTTAACTGCTGGTTTGTTTAATTCTCCTCTGTTGTCATCTGGCCAGGTTTCAATTGTTAATTTTTTTCCCCAAGACTTTATTCAAATTTAATCAATAATATAGATTTTTATTTGCTTCCCCAAATAAGAAACTTTAAATATGTAAATGTTATAAGGTATTTTACTGTTCTTATTTTGTAAATTTGTGCAAGCACTCTGAACTTGTATTCAGTGAAGAGTGCCATGCAACAATAAACTGAACTAAAGTGAAAGACCCAATCCGTGACCCCTCAGATGGGTGGATTACAACTCCCTGCTTGTTTTAGAGTCTGTGTCGTGATCTAGCATGCCTCCTATAGATCTCTGAAAATGAGTGTTCCTGAGTATTAAAACAAAGTGGTGACTAATATCACTATTTCAAAGGCAAAGAAAATCTAATAGACATTTTTCCAGGCTCACTGTCCATGTATGGTTCCTGGTTGCATTTGGTTCTATCAGCCTAGGATGTAATAACTGGATTTGAGAATAGGATGTGATATAAGAAGATAAAGATCAAGTGAAGCAAATAATGTTGAAATTAATATTAGAGAGATGCACCTACCATCACTTTGAAGGGATAATTCATACTGATGACAATGTCAATACCATACACTTTCATTATGAGTTCACTGGTGGAGGCCACTGCACTGTTTCCACGGTTGGAGTTTTTGACTTCAATGTCAAATGGAGTAAGGCCATCCTTTGTACACAGCCTAACAAGTTGATAGACACAGGTGCCATGGAATTCAAAGGTGTACCCATCAAAGGTTTTGTAGTGGAGTTCTCCAGTTGCTGTGCATGAGGAGTAGCCGAGTGGATAGCAGCCCTTCACTCCATCCACCACCTTGCACTGCTCATTTGACTTGCAGCCGGACTCCTTACAGATCACCATGCCTAACTTAGGATCACATGTACAGCTAACATTGCAGAAGTCGTCAGCCCAGAACTTCTCATTTGGCTCATAGTAGCGACCTTGGTAGGAACAGCCACAGCTCGTGTTGGGCACACATTTTCCTCCACTTAGAGCGTAGCCATTATTACATACGCAAGCATCCACACAGCTTTTTTCACATACTGAAACTTTTTCAGTGAACGGACAAGTAACTGGACAAGGGCTGGCACAGGATTCATAGTGGCTGTTTTCAGGACAGTCCATTGCTAAAAGAAAAGAAAATGTACATGAACTAAATTGTTATAAACAGTTAAGGACCTACTGTATGCTTTGGGCCATTTGATGCAGTGTTGTGTGGCAGAGCCTGAAGTGATGGTAGTCTAGAATTGTAAGATTTTTTTATGTGTTTGCATATGATGATGATGATGATGGTTTACGTGTCTTTAGTCAAAGCTTGTAACAAGAAGGTACACAGTAGTGCCACAGCCATGAAGGATCCTATGTTGTGCCAATTATAAGTGTGACTAAAGCCAGCAGCACACTACACAACTTTCAGTCGGAGAGTATGTCAGACTTAGCTGTGGCATTTGCTTGCTCTCTTGGCATCGAGTATGTCACATTACATGACTAGAAATCTCAGGAGATGATGGATTAAACAGATGACTGATGACTTTTCACTAGAGTTTCAAGTTTCTAAGTTATTTTGAGCTTGCTGCTTTCAACTGCAAATTTAGATACTGCCTTAGCATCAGCACATTTTTTTCTTTTTCCATGCTGTCACAATGTAACAAACATTAAACTTTGGATGGACAAGCCTCTGCGGTGGGTTGGCACCCTGCCCAGGATTGTTTCCTGCCTTGTGCCCTGTGTTGGCTGGGATTGGCTCCGGCAGACCCCCGTGACCCTGTGTTCGGATTCAGCGGGTTGGAAAATGGATGGATGGATGGATGGATGGATGGACAAGCCTCTCTCCCATTTTTCATGGTTTCCTTCTTTCTGTGCAGACACTTTCTATGCCATGTACTTCTAGCTGAGTACTCATCAATTGTCAACTCTTGTGCTGTAACCCATCGTTATGAGTTAAGACAAAATCAGACCTATTTTATTTTGTCATGGCATGTTTCCGATAGCTCTGACTGAATTGCTGAACTGCTGGTCCTAGGCATGTACGATAACTGTGCACCACTCACAATGCTCTCCAACCTCGTGTAAATGAATGCTATGGCTGAAAACTGATGGAAAAGTTATAAATATTGATGAGTGAAACAGGATGCTTCATTTCGTGAAATTGCTCCTAAAAGTTATGAAAGAGAAACACACTAACAATTTGATTTTGTGGGTTTTAAAAGTTTATGAGGGTGAAAAGTAAGAATTTTTTGCTCTGTATGCATTGTTCCAGTCAAAACCCCTTTGTCTTTCCTCAGCCACCCAACATAATCTAGCAGCTGTTAAGTGATTGTAGATTTTTGCTCTCTACGCTCTGTACCATAATAAATTGTGTTGTACTTTTGCATACGGAGAAAAAGTATGCAGATAGGATTAAAATATATGTGCTAATAGTGCGGATTTTGCTTGTGACGAAACAGAATTTTTTTCAAGATCTTTTTCGCAAAGCAAAATTCTGTTTTGCTTCAAATTCATTTTATCCTGATTGTTTTGACCATTACTCAGTCATGTAGTGTTATCCGTGCCTGGGAGGCTGAAAAAGCCAGTTGTTTTAGTGATAAAATATCAGAACTTCAAGGACTTCTCACTGATTGCAGCCAATAAATGGACAGGGAGTAATCTTTAAAACAGTGGTAAGATAATGGCACCCTAATTACATTATTCTTGTTTAATATAGTGGATGTGAAGTAGAGTCTTGAGAATACCAGTTCCTTGCAAATTATCAGGTCCAATAGCTATAATGGAGTAATTTCAAAGAAACATATATTAATTTAAAAATCAATAAAATTAACCCACTTATCAGTTACTGTGTTTAAAGCCCTGGGTTATGTCTAAAATGAAAAATAACACAAACAGCATAAAAGTGAACAGGACTCAATCTTCTCAAGTATTCTATAAGAATGTTATTATCAAGATAAGTCCACTTACGGCAATCGGCAAGTTTCCTCCAGTCCTTGATGACAATGCCCTCTTTTAAACATGCTTCAGCATAAGCACTGAAGGCTTGGCACAGAAGCTTCTTGGCACCACTGTACAGACACACGTCATAGACACAGCTGTCAAAGAACTTGTCTGGATCAACCTTGACATGGCATTGCTCAAAAATTCCCTCTGTCTTCATGGTGAGCTTCCCACAGTATTGTTCACTCTCATAGATGTTACGCATGTTTTCTTCACATACGGGGCAGTTGGTCTGGCAGTAATCCCAGCAGAAAGGATCTCGGTCATTCACCTTCCAGGACTTTGCCCAATCAATGACTGATGATACCAGCTTGCCATCCTTTCCCCTTTGCTCATCCTCGATGTTACCATTGAAGTCGCCACAGAGACCACAGACGCTGTTGTAATAGCTGCTTGGCAAATTGATTAGCAGATACCAGTTCCAGTCGTAAGAGATTCGCAGACCAAAATTGGTGAGTACAACGGCATCATTTCCACTCTGGAATAGCTTTATTTTGCCATCATCAAGGGTCACAGGCAAATTCAGAAGCTCATTGTTTACCTGAAAGTTAATATTTGATTCATTAAAAGAAGGCTCCAAAACAAATTGGACATATAGTATAATTCAGAAGGTTTGTGAAAAGGCACTTCTAAGTGCTCTTCCTTGAAGTACATTAACTTCTGATCGATCTTTAGGTTTGCCAGAATCTTATAACCAAAAGCCAGTTAGTGCCTGACTTGGGCTCATTTCTAAACTGAGATCAACCCTAGCCCTTCTGAAGTCCAAATGCCTAATTGGAAGCTTAATTAACTAATGGATACAAGATTTGCTGGAGCACCAACAGAAGGCATCCATGTGTTTTCCAAAGGAAATAACGTCAATGTCAATTTATTTATATAGCACATTTAAAACAACATAGTAATGCTGTGGCCAAAGTGCTTTACAATAATAGAATAAAAGAAAAACAAAACAAATTAACATAAAACATAAATAGAAATAAAATATATGAATGCCCTCAAAGTTTTAAGGTAAGGTGTTTAAACAACATTACAATTAAGATCAGGATCAACCTTGGTACCTGACTTGGCTTATGGGCTGTGCCACAATCCTCGCACTTACTACCTGTGATATAGCAGGTCCTTGGCTCAGAGTAACAGGCCAGTTTTTAAATAAATAATCGCGCACTCACGGCTTATAGAGGGGGTGCAGTAGTGTGGCCGGAGCAGTTCTCGGACACGATGTGGTGCAGGCGTTTCCTCGCTTGAGTGCACAGGTGAGGAATTGTCCATATCCGTAATTGATGCCGGGAGCTGTTAATCACCACACCTGTGCCACTTCCCCATTATATATAGTAGGAGCGGAGACGGGAGAGAAGAGAATAGAAAGACGCATTAAGCGGAGGTTAATGGACAGAAAGAAGACAGGAGTTGGAGTAAGCCGGCACTCATTGAGGAAGAAGCAGGCGGATGGTGTCTCAGGAGGAGGCACTAGGATCACTCCTGCTGAAAAGCCTGGAGCAGGAGTGATCACTGCGCTCTGGGATGTCTTCTTGTCGGGTGGAGCCTGGATAGACAGCGGTGGGAGGATGTCACGCTTTCGCCAGGAGGAGCCTGGATGGGGAGCGGTGGGAGCGGGAGCATGGTCCGGCAGCTCTCTTCAGAACGCCATGGATCAGGCGGTGGGGACACAGGCCTGGTGTAATGGATGTCTGCGTCTGTTGGCATATGTCTCTCCGTCCTGCAAAGCCTATGAAGTATAAGCTGGAGAGGGGAACACCCGGCGGTATTTTAATCTCGGTTTTATTGGATTATTTGAACCTCCACATTATCACTGTTGGGTGGCACGGTGGCGCAGTGGGTAGTGCTGCTACCTCGCAATTAGGAGACCCGAGTTCGCTTCCCAGGTCCTTCCTGCGTGAAGTTTGCATGTTCTCCCCATGTCTGCGTGAGTTTCCTCCGGGTACTCCGGTTTCCTCCCGCAGTCCAAAGACATGCAGGTTAGGTGCATTGGCAATTCTAAATTGTCCCGGGTGTGTATGTGTGAGCCCTGCAGTGGGCTGGCGCCCTGCCCGGGGTTTGTTTCCTGCCTTATGCCCCTAGGATTGGCTCCAGCAGACCCCCATGACCCTGTAGTTAGGATATAGCAGGTTGGATAATGGATGGATGAATGGATTTTCACTGTTTTTTAATGGATTATTTATTTAATAACGCTTTGATTGCACTGCACTATTTATTTGAACACTTTTTGGTTTTGAATGTTTTAAAATAAAAGCATTTCTGCACTTTGCATCTTTCCCCTTGCTTCATAGGTGTCCTCATTGTCCAGCTCATCTGGTTACATTTTTGACGGTGTTGGGCTCAAGGGCACCCAAAAGGGAAGTGGGAGCGTGGAGCAAGAACCCGCATCGTCACACTGCCCTATTGGAGACCACACAGATTGTGCATTTGTCGAGTGCTGCTATTTTCTGAGGATGCAGCACATTTGTGTACTGTAGAACAACAACATTAAAGCTATTTTTTGATTACTTTTCTGTTCTCAATGGAAGAATCGTCTCGATTAGAATAATTTAAATTAGATTTCCTCTCAACACCAGGCAGAGCTCATTAGTTACCTGAGTTTCAACCAAACCCTTCATAATCTTAGTTTCTCTCTAGCTTGGACATGCAAACTAACTAAATAATGATGATAAAGAAGACCACAGAACATAAAGGTTCTTGTTGAATTAAATCTTTAGGATGTCATCGTTTAATATGCATTCTGTGTAGTTTGTTTTGAAATTTGCATATTCTCTCTGTCTTACATCATGTTTTGAATAACGTCAATATTGAGAACCTTGCCAATCATAAAAATATCTTCTGTTTGAAGAACCTCCACTCATTAATGTCAGTGCAGTTTCAGGATGGAACTGAGGACTAGTTGTTGTTGTACATGACATCCACACTGTTCATGAGATAAACTTCACAGCTCATTTAAGTCATTCGCTCCTAGCTCACAAATCAACTACTGTATTTTTCATTTGTAAACTACACACACATATTACAAAAAATCATATAGCCAATAGCATAAAGTTACAGAAGCACAGCCTCCGCTTATGAGCATTGACTTTTCTATAAACAATAACAACTTAAGATCAAGGAGGCAGTTACCCCTTTGCCCCATCATAACCGGTGCCTATGCCTCTGCAGTCAGATGTTTGCTTTTTATCCGCATGTCTGTCCTAACATTTCTTCGTGAAACTGCAATGATGTTTTGTCCTAAATTTGCTGTGACATATTGCACCGGGGCTCTGGAAATAAATGCTTTTCAATTGTAGCAGTACAATTAAACATATTGGTATATACTTGCTAGGATGGAAGCTTCCTACATATAAACGATTGCTATGTGGTTCTCTTAAACAAAGAGCACTTGCTCAAATAGAAATTGTAATTTAGCTTTAAATTTCACCATTTGGTCCAGACGTACACAATCATGCTCTTTGTTATGACAAGACATGTAAGAAACAGATGACTAGAAAATAAATGGGAGTCATAACTAATGCAGAAAGCAACACCAGAAGATGGAGAACACACTCTAGCGTCGCACCCAAAACAAAATGTAACTCAAAGTCATAGCCAGAAGTAGAAAGGCCTGAGAAAAGATAAACACACAAATGCACTTTTAGAAGTTCTTTGTGGAATCCACAAACTCAGATAAGGAGGTGATCCCATGGGCCAAACTTTATTTCTCATAACGCCTGACATCACTTGGTTCTTGACTGACAACATTTCTGCTAACAGCTGCATCATAACCTTCAATCAAAACTGCCCAAATTAGTGGCTCCTGTGCCAAAACAAATTGGCATTGTGGGAGGACATGAATAAATACTAAACATTACCAAATTAACTACCAACAGAATGCATTTAGGTAACCCCAAAAATGTATAAGGAAAAGTCATTTTCAAGAACTCTTGCTGAAATAAGCACATAAAATAACTAATCAAGACATTGTCCCTCGTTGTAGCCGATAGAATTTATATTGAATACAGAAGTGTAGGTTACTCACCATTATCTTTCCTATCTGTTGTTTCTGTATGACAATGGTGTAGCCATAAACCTTGATGGTCACAGTCCTTACAAAAGAGACAGCAGTGCTGCCACGATTGTCATTCTTCTCAGTGACAGAAAATGGGACCAGGCCTTCGATATCTCCACATGTCTCAGTAATGGTGTAGGTGCAAGTACCCTGGAAATCAAAGTAGTAGCCATCGAAGCTGCGGTAGTGGGGGTCTCCCCATGCCCAGCAAGTGCCAGTGTATTGTGGCTCACACACTGCAATATCTTTCTGCACTTTGCATTTTTCTTTAGGTCGGCACTTTACATCTTTGCATGGATCTAACAGAGAAAAGCAGAGATGGATAAGTTTTGTTGGGAAGAAACAGACTGCACAGAGTAATCCTAAGAATGAAAATGTGAATCGTCTCTAAAAAGCTGCAACCAGAAACTGTTATGTCTTTACCTAGAAAACTGTCCTAAGCCCAAGCAAAGTTTCAACATTTCGGGAAACAAAAAAATACCATCACCAACATCACCCACCCACAACGCAGAGAAGAGTTATAGCTACTAATACGTAATGCTTCTATTTATTTATACAAATAATTGTTACTCAGCTCAAAGGACCTAGGCTCATAACTTACTCTAGCCACTGTCTGTGTGGAGTTTTCCCATTCTTGCAGTATCCATGTGAGTTTTTATTGTCAATCCAAACTCATCTCATATTATAAAGGAGGGAAGTCATGCTACTATTTGATACTTATTGACAAAGGATAATGTGCACTAGTGTCATGTCCAGGGTTAGCTCCTACCTCTGTTTTTCCTGCAATTCTGGGATTGAATAAAGAAATTCAGCCAATTGATGGAAGGTTAGGTGACTGTGGACTTTTGCATGCATAAGCCTTGAAGTGACATAGGATTATTTCCAGAGTTGACAAGTGTCCTACAAAGATAGGCTTTAGTTCTGAAATATTCTCTTCTGGATAAAAAAAAATTGGATAGATATATGGATTTTTGTATGGATTAAGTTCAAATGTTTAATCAAATAATAGCAATATTACTCACTGTAATTCAACTTGTGATTTAATTTAAATAATACTATTCTAAAAAAATGTCTGCTCATTATGTATTGCCTACAGTCTCATCAGCGCAAACGTTTCATTTAAGAAGGGGGGAGCAGCAGCTGTAGATAGGAAGTCTTCACAGAGGCATTCATTTCTAGAGATCACAATAAAACATATCAACCGGTTTAATGGCAGATATAGATGGGAGTTTTACTAGGGGGAAGTCAAGCTAAAGTTAGAAAATGGAACAAATCTTAACAAAACTGATGACTTCATTTCTCAATGTAGTCTCCACCCTTCTCGATGCACTTGCACCACATGCCTGGAAGTGCCGGTATTCCAGCAGAATAAAAGGTTTTGTCTTGTCCTCTCAAATGTATTTTGGATTATAGTGATTCAAGTGCATCTCCCAATTAATACGATATGTACATGTACAGTGCAGGAAAACAGCACTGCTTCATTTCTGAATATGAATCTGTAATCACTACGTTTGTTTTCTTCGTTTTGTTTTTGAGGGCAAATTCATGTTTATGAGCATTCCCCCTAAACTGTGAAGAACGTAGTAAAAGCACTTATGACTTATATATATACTGTTTTATATATATATATATATATATATATATATATATATATATATATATATGCAGCTGGAGATCCACAAAGGGAGAAAAATCACGTATCATAAAGTATTTTTTATTCCTGAGCTTTCAACCTCTGCCAGGGGTCTTCATCAGAGGATAATGCTTAGACTTACAAGAATCAAAGGCAATATATAGCAAAAAATTATGTGAGGGTGTGGGGAGGTGGCTAAGTCAGTGTGGTCGGGGGGGCGGGTATTGGGTGTAAAGTCTTGTTTATTATGAATATGTTCTTCTTAAGTTTGCATATGCTGCATTTATGTCCAAGTGTCTGTTGATGGTGTTCTCATTTGATAACCAGGATTCGGTTTATATATGGTAAAATTTTATAGCAGCCTAACTGAGGCATGTTAGAGGCCAGAAAACTGTGATGACAAACCACATCTGCCATTAACTGACCAAGATCTTTTGGAGTAAATCCTTTCTACGTCTATTTTTCATTTATGTTCAGCAATCACTACATGTGGTTTGGCTCATTAGTGTACGTGTTAGTACAAGAGTTTAGAAGTACAGTATATTCTGTGCATATTCATATGTTAAACAAGATATCCATCTGATTTTTACTTTTACCTTTAGTCAACTAAAACAGATTTACTTTTTCTAAACTAAAAATAGACTGAAACTAACAATAATGAGATGACTAAAATGTAGCTATAACTAAAATGCAATTTAGTCAGAAGACTAAAACTAAATCAAAATGTATTGTTAAAATTAACACTGCTTTACAGTCCCTGATGCCTTCTCTATTTACATTTCCCCTGACCTCACTGGAGTGTCAATGATATATATTCTTAATGTTCAGCAAGTATTCAGATTTGAATCTTTCTGGTTTGGCCATTAATAGGAAAAACGTTCTAAGGGTATTATAATATTAAACTCTACTATGGCAAGCCAAATTAACATTTAGAGATATCTCGAAATGAATTTCAGATATTTTAAAATGTAATTTACTTTTTAAGACATCTGAAACTCGCTTTGAGATATCTTAAAATAATTTCTTTCACATTTTAAGATATCTGCCATGTAGAGATATCTCAAATGCATTTCAAGATATCTCAAATACATTTTGAGATATCTCAAAATAATTGTGTGTGCATTTCAAGATATCTCAAATGAATTTTCAGATATCTTAAATTAATCTTTCATGCATTTAATGATATCCCAAAATCATTTCCTGTAAAACTGCCTATTATTTCAATGGGACTTCTTGTTTATTATAAGATATCTTAAAATGTATTTGAGAGATATTGAAATGAGCAGGAAGTGATTTTGAGATATCTGAAAATGTATTTGAGATATCTGAAAATCTCCAGCAGACCCCCGTGACCCTGTGTTTGGATTCAGCGGGTTGGAAAATGGATGGATGGATTGATATCTGAAAATGGACAGGAAGCTGTTTTGTTGATATCTGGAAATGTATTTGAGATATCTTAAATTGTATTGTCGATATCTAAAAATGCTATGGAGATATCTTGAAATAATTGAGTGTCCTTTTAAAGATATCTTTAAATGCATTTTAAATATCTTGAAATACAATTTGAGATATTTTGAAATACATTGTTAGATATCTGAAATGGAGCAGAGACCCATTTTAAGATATCATGAAATTAATTTTAGATATCTAAAAATGTATTTTAGATATCTCAAACAACAGTGAATTTTAAGTTATCTTAAATGCTTTTTGAGATATCTTAATTATATTTCGAGATATCCTAAAATAACTTCCCATTCATTTCAAGATATCTCAAATTCATTTTGAGATATCTGAAATGCATTTTCAGATATCTCAACATAACTTCCTGCAGATTTCAAGATATCTTAAATACATTTTGAAATATCTTAAAATAGACAGGAAGTCCCATTGAAATAATAGGAAATTTTACATGAAGTGATTATGAGATATCTCAAAATGTATTTGAGATATCTCAAAATGCACAGGAACCTATTTCGAGATATCTCGAACTGCATTTAAGATATCTTAAAATGCTTTTCAGATATTTCAAAATGTACAGCATATCTTAAATAGATTTCAAGATATCATAAAATGCTTTTTAGATATCTTAAAATAGATGCATTTTAGATATCTGTGATTCAATTTGAGATATCTAAAATGCATTTCCAGATATCTTAAAATTCATTTTGAGATATCTCTAAATGTTAATTCGGCTTGCCATACTCTACAGATATTATTGATTCTGATATGAACTAAAATGCTAATTAGAATTATTCAACAATTTTCTGTTTGCCTAAATTCAATTAATTTGTTTGCCTTCTCTTGCCATCCATTTTTTCAATAGACATTGACACTTAGGCAGTGATACCTTGAAGACCTCTTTACTTACTGTTCTACTGCTGTCAGAAGCTCTTACTATTATACAGAAATTAGCAATTCAATGTATTCTTTTAATTCCACAATAAAAAGCTGAAATGAAAGAAATGGGTTTAACTTTAAAACAAACAATGAATTATCTTATCCTTTGCATAAATATACAGCCAGTGGTGTGCCATCCTGGGTTTGTTGTTTCTACCAAGATGGGCACTGGCCCGACAAAATGAAAACTGGATGGAAACATGCAATATAGTACTACGAAAGTGCCCTTGGCCTCTTCTACTATTCTTACCAGTGGAGCGACAAGACATAACTCCATCTTTAATTCCACATTTGGTGCCTTCAGCACAAGTGTATGCCTCACATATCATGCCACGATGGAAGTCACAGACACATTGTTTCTGGCAGTTTTCTGTAATTACCACTTCACCAGACTGAAAAAAAAAGAAAGATATACGTGTAACTAGCTGAGACATCAAGTGCCAGATTATATTATGGAAAAAATAACTTTATGCCCCACTCCATGTTCGATCAGTTTAGTTACTTGTAACTTTAAAGGGGGACAGACCTATTTCTTTAAATGGTGAAAAAAAACTCTTGAGATTGGATCAACTCAAATTCCAGAAATCAAGTTCTCCTACCAGCTCAATATTCGCTTTTCTGCCCATCATTCTACATGACAATTTCATAAAAGTATGCACATGCAAGAGTACTTGTTGCTATTAGAAGACAGAAATGTGACTATTCACATTTAACTATTGATAAGAACATAGGTAAATAATAATAATAATCATCATCATCATCAAGTACCAGCTGATGAAGTCCAAGATCACCAAGAGTAATGTTGTTGAGTGCAACTTGCATCCAAGACAGAGCTCAGCTCTCGGAATTAGATCTCAGATACTGTATCAACAGTCTGGCTGTACCAGTTGTCCTGTACAGCTTTGGCATCATCTTGTGGTCCTCTTTGGAGCTAAAGAACATGGACTGAAAGACCAGAAAATTCCACACAATGCATGGGCTTCTACATATGAAAGGAGACATTAAGCATATTTACATCTCATAATTCCAGAAAGACCAAGAACTTTTAGCACTCGTGATAGCAAAGTAGGTTGTGATTGTTGGTCTGTGCAAAAATCTTGTGTGGACTGGTTAGAGGCTACTATGACTGATGCTCAGACACCATCAAGCTCTTCACAAGTGTAAGTCCATCATGAAGAGAGGTACGAGATAAAAAAAAAAGATATGGTTTGTCCGAGATCACTAGCGCTATTATCAAGAAAATCAAGCGGTTACTCAAGTCCAAGAGGTGAAGATGCGGTGCTACAAGGTGAAGCCAATGTACAACCAGTTATTCAACAACCTGGACAGACCGTACGTCAACAAGGACCTGACACATGCAAGGCTTCGAAGTGCAAGACACAAGGAGAAACAGAAAGCCTCATCACAGCCACTCAAGACCAGGCATTGAACACCAGGCACCACCAGAAGCATATCATAGGTGCACCAGTCAACAGCAGATGCCGTCTGTTTGGTAAAGTTGAGGAGATCATCAGCCACATAGTGTCTGGTTGCTGTCCTGCACCTGAAGGAATATCTTGAACGTCACATTAAGGTAAGTAAGGATGTGTACTTTGCCAACAGCAGGGTGTTCCGATAGTGGACAAACAGTACAAGCATACACTAGACACAGCAATGGGTACCACAGACTGTGTCATTAGGTGGGACATGAAGATTTCCACAGATCATAACATCATCGGCAACAGGCCAGAGATTGAGTTCCATGACAAGAAGTCATTGATGTGACAATCCTGGATGAAAACAACATTCTGAGTAAGGAGGCAGAGAAGATTGTCAAGTATAAAGACCTTGAGATTGAAGTCATGTGGAATATAAGGACAACAGTGGCTTCAATAGTTGTAGATACAATGAAAACCATCAAGGTTGTGTTCCAAGAGCAGCTTGACAAACTCCTGTGTAGATTCAGCATGAAACAGATCCAAAAGATTACACTCCTCAGGACGAGCCTGAATTCTTAGACAAGTTCTCAGCTGAACAACAAACTGATTTCAAAGCCTAAGAGGTCTGTTTGACCTTAGGTGAATGCAGTAGTGTATATTAATGAGCTGATAGGAGATGATAATAATAATAATAATAATAATAATAATAATAATAATAATAATAATAATAAATGACCAAAGCTCAACTCAAGGAACCCTTTAGGAGCAAATAAAATATATCATAAGATATAAGATGCCAAATTCTGAGCAGGTTCATAGGGGTCTGGAGCCTACCCCAGGAAGCATGGGGCACAAAGCAGGATCAATCCCTGGACAGGGTGCCAGCCCATCACAGGGTGAGCACAGAGACATGAG
This sequence comes from Erpetoichthys calabaricus, assembly GCF_900747795.2. Taxonomy (NCBI): domain Eukaryota; kingdom Metazoa; phylum Chordata; class Cladistia; order Polypteriformes; family Polypteridae; genus Erpetoichthys; species Erpetoichthys calabaricus. The sequence continues at coordinate 26,068,069 of NC_041410.2, read as the reverse complement.
CACAGCATAGCCAATTTAGTGCCATCATTCCAATTAACCGCCATGTTTTTGGACTGCGGGAGGAAACCCATGCAGACATGGGGAGAACATTTACACTCCAAGCAGAGAAGACCTACGACATAGACCCTGGTTTTCATGCTACGAGGCAGTAAATTATCATTATTCAGATGTTGTTGGGTATTTATGTAGCAAATTAAACAATATGTTTTACCAGGCACCTTATTATTATTAAAAGCAGGCAGACTTACAAGTTGTTAAAATAGTGAACACTAAACGAAGACAAGCCTCTGAAGTGCTGTAACATTGTTTCCAAGACAAATTCATTTTAGTGACCAATAAAAATATTATATCTGAAAGAAGTCACAGAACTCATGATGCACTTTAATTTCTGAAGCAAAGTCAGATTTTCATTATGATGATCATTATTCATAATAATAGTAATATGTGTAGTGGTATAGTGAAACTCAATGTATATTACAAATATAACCTTTGTATGTTATGTAAACTGTGATGGAATGGTGCCCTGTGGCCTACTATGCTATGTCTTGTGCTGCCTAGACATGCTGCAGTGCTCCAGTACCCTGAACTGGATTAAAGTGGAAGAAGTATAAAATGTTGTGTTAAATTAAGGAAAACCAGTCTCTTTATGAAAACATTTTTGGGCTGCAAATATAAATTTTAACTCCTTGTTCCACCCATGCCCAGTATTCCCACCAGGTGTATTGCCCTCAATTTTCTGTGATGTATTCATACCCCAAGAAAGTGTGAGCTGAATACAACAGGCAAAGAAAACGAAAATGCAAACTTACCTTGAAATATTTGTCATTGTAAAAGCAGCCACAGTTTTCAATGAGCACACACTTCTCCCCATTAAAGAAGTACCCGTCATCACATGCACATCCCTCAACACAGACTGCTGGGCACCAGCTTATTCCTGAAACAGCAGCACAGGAGGTATCACAGGATTGTGCACAAAGCTCGTAATGGCTGTTTGCAGGACACTTTATTGCTGAAAGAGACGAAGAGATAAAACAAATGAAAACATCTTTATTGATATATACAGTTATAAACTGTATTTCCTTCATTTCTAGATAACAGGTGATTAGCAGTATAGCAAATGATATGAAAATCTCATCCATCCCAAGATACACTCATACAATATAATGTCAATGAATACTGAATTTCTGCAATGTAGAGCTTATATCCATGTTAAAAATTGTGCTATTTTTGTCATTTTAGTCTTCGTTTGTGCTCAGTTTCCTTTCCATTGTGAGACAATTGGTTCATATTATTGGCAGATGCTGGAGTGCTCTAGTGTGCTGGTAAGTGTTTGCATGTACAGTATGTATCTTCAAAAAAAAAGCATTGGATATCATAATCATAGTTTAAATTTTTTACAGCTCTGATCAGAGCATGTCTTATTTTATACTGTCATGATGGATTAAAGATTAGAGCAACAGAGTTAACAAAAACTGATATTTTTCTATTCAACAATGTATGTATTAGTGAATATTTGCTGATTCAAATTCAAACACACTAGATTTGCAGATGATTAGAAACAACATGTACAGCTGCAAATGTTCATTATTAAAAAATATTTAGCACCTTTTTATTAATCTAGACATTGCTTTTAGTGAATACTTGGATAGATTTCTTGTATACATTTAATACAATAATACACTGAAATGAAAAAATGTAAATGTCTTTAACTTAGAGGTTATGTTTAAATGTAATATTTTGTTTAGTTTTTTGTTTCATACTTTCTGTTAGTGTGAATTTTTTTTTATTTTAATTATTTTCCATCCATTATCCAACCCGCTGTATCCTAACTACAGGGTCACGGGGGTCTGCTGGAGCCAATCCTAGCCAACACAGGGCACAAGGCAGGTAACAAACCCCGGGCAGGGTGCCAGCCCACCTCAGGACACACACACACACCAAGCACACACTAGGGGCAATTTAGGATCGGCAATGCACCTAACCTGCATGTCTTTGGACTGTGGGAGGAAACCGGAGTGCTGGGAGGAAACCCACGCAGACACAGGGAGAACGTGCAAACTCCACGCAGGGAGGACCCGGGAAGCGAACCCAGACCTCCTAACTGCGAGGCAGCAGCGCTACTAAATAAGTAATAATAATATTATTATTTTTTTACATTTATATAGCACTTTTTCTCAGTACTCCAAGCACTTTACATAGAGAGTAGGGAGCCACTTCAACCACCACCAATGTACAGCATTCACCTAGATGATGTGACGGCAGCCATTTTGTGCCAGAACGCTCACCAAGCATTAGCTATTGGGTGGTTAAGGGGAGAAAGAGATGGCCAGTTAGAGATGGGGGGTGATTAGGGAGCCAGACTGACAAGGCCAAGGTGGGCAATTTAGCTTGGACATTAGGATACACCATGTTCTTTACGAAGGGATCTTTAATGATCACAGACATCTCATCCATAGGACAGTGTCATTTTTATAGCACAATTTCTCCATCACTACACTGGTGAATTGGGATGCACACACTTCCCACAGGGTAAGTGTACCCTTCTGATCTCTCTAACACCTCTTTCACCAGCAAGTCAAGCTTTTCCTAGTTGGTCTCCCTTCCAAGTCCTGGACGGGCCCGAACATGATTAGTTTCAGGTGGATGACCTGTTTTGAAGTGCAGGTGATATGGCAGCTGGCCATACATACATAACACATGAAACATAATAAATACATACAGCAAAAAGATGGAGTTCTCCATTTCTGAATATTCACACCGGCTTGCTGGCAGTCTGTAACGTAGGCCTGAACGCTATTGCAAACTATGTTTAGGTCTCCATTAGACATGCACATGTCAGACACACAGTCGCTGAAATAGCTTTCTGGGTTAATAACTGCAAAACAGGCATCTAGCGGTCCTGTAGAACTGATGATGAGACCGCAGTAATTAAGATCTTTGAAGATGGCTTGTTTGTCAGTGCTACACACAGGACAGTTTCCTTCACTGCAGCCATCGTCACACACTACGTCAGGAATGTTGATTTTCCATGCCCCGCCAAACACTCGAGCATTTGATGCCAGGGAGCCAGTAGGCAGCTTGAAATCATCCTTCTTCTCAATGTTGAAATTGCCACAAAGGCCACACATCTTGTCTCGATAGTTGCCAGGAACAGTAACAGTGACGTGATAAACGAGGTCATAAGTGACTATCAAGCCAAAATCTGTTTCAATGATGACGTTGACTCCATTCTGGTAGGCACGGACATTTCCCACTTTGACTGGAAGGTTAAACCAAATATCATTGATCTGTGAAAGAAAAAAATCCAGGGTTTGGTTATCAGAGTATGTAACAAATTAAATTTAAATTTTAAATTTAAATTAAATTTAAAACATTCACCTCAAAGAATGTGTAGGATTTTTATATTATAATAATGAAGTGATTTCAGCTCAAAAAAATGAAAATATAAGAAAATTATAAATTACAAAAATGTACTGGGTAATGGAATTTGCAGTGCAAGAGTTGTGTTTAAATTTATGCCTTTCTACCTGTGTTTGCATGTTTTTCTCCATGTACTGCAATTTTCCTTGCAAAAGTCAAAGATATTAAATTAATAGGAGACCCTAAACTAGGCCGTGGTTGAGTGAGTGTGAGAGTGCCCTGTGAAGGACTGGTACTTCTTTGACTGTTGGCTTCTGTCTTGAGCCCAAAACTGCTCTTGGAGGCCCTTGCTCACTTGGGACAATATGGACAATATAATGAGGATTCATTCATTTATTGATCCCTTTCAAACCAATTTCACTAAAGGAAGTGAAAGCTGTATTATATTATATTATCCATCCATTTTCCAACCCGCTGAATCCGAACACAGGGTCACGGGGGTCTGCTGGAGCCAATCCCAGCCAACACAGGGCACAAGGCAGGGAACCAATCCTGGGCAGGGTGCCAACCCACTGCAGGACACACACAAACACACCCACACACCAAGCACACACTAGGGCCAATTTAGAATCACCAATCCACCTAACCAGCATGTCTTTGGACTGTGGGAGGAAACCGGAGCGCTTGGAGGAAACCCACGCAGACACGAGGAGAACATGCAAACTCCATGCAGGGAGGACCCGGGAAGCGAACCCAGGTCCCCAGATCTCCCAACTGCGAGGCAGCAGCGCTACCCACTGCGCCACCGTGCCACCCTATATTATATTATATTATATTATATTATATTATATTATATTATATTATATTATATTATATTATATTATATTACAGTGCATTCGGAAAGTATTCACAGCACATCACTTCTTCCACATTTTGTTATGTTACAGCCTTATTCCAAAATGGATTAAATTCATTTTTTTCCTCAGAATTCTACACACAACACCCCATAATGACAAAGTGAAAAAAGTTTACTTGAGGTTTTTGCAAATTTATTAAAAATAAAAAAACTGAAAAATCCCATGTACATAAGTATTCACAGCCTTTGCTCAATACTTTGTCGATGCACCTTTGGCAGCAATTACAGCCTCAAGTCTTTTTGAATATGATGCCACAAGCTTGGCACACCTATCCTTGGCCAGTTTCGCCCATTCCTCTTTGCAGCACCTCGCAAGCTCCATCAGGTTGGATGGGAAGCGTCGGTGCACAGCCATTTTAAGATCTCTCCAGAGATGTTCAATCGGATTCAAGTCTGGGCTCTGGGTGGGCCACTCAAGGACATTCACAGAGTTGTCCTGAAGCCACTCCTTTGATATCTTGGCTGTGTGCTTAGGGTCGTTGTCCTGCTGAAAGATGAACCGTCGCCCCAGTCTGAGGTCAAGAGCGCTCTGGAGCAGGTTTTCATCCAGGATGTCTCTGTACATTGCTGGTCATCTTTCCCTTTATCCTGACTAGTCTCCCAGTCCCTGCCGCTGAAAAACATCCCCACAGCATGATGCTGCCACCACCATGCTTCACTGTAGGGATGGTATTGGCCTGGTGATGAGCAGTGCCTGGTTTCCTCCAAACGTAACGCCTGGCATTCACGCCAAAGAGTTCAATTTTTGTCTCATCAGACCAGAGAATTTTCTTTCTCATAGTCTGAGAGTCCTTCAGGTGTCTTTTGGCAAACTCCAGGCGGGCTTCCATGTGCCTTTTGCTAAGGAGTGGCTTCCGTCTGGCCACTCTACCATACAGGCCTGATTGGTGGATTGCTGCAGAGATGGTTGTCTTTCTGGAAGGTTCTCCTCTCTCCACAGAGGATCTCCGGAGCTCTGACAGAGTGACCATCGGGTTCTTGGTCACCTCCCTGACTAAGGTCCTTCTCCCCCGATTGCTCAATTTAGATGGCCAGCCAGCTCTAGGAAGACTCCTGGTGGTTTCGAACTTCTTCCACTTATGGATGATGGAGTCCACTGTGCTCATTGGGACCTTCAAAGCAGCTGAAATTTTTCTGTAACCTTCCCCAGATTTGTGCCTCGAGACAATCCTGTCTCTGAGGTTTACAGACAATTCCTTTGACTTCATGCTTGGTTTGTGCTCTGACATGAACTGTCAACTGTGGGACCTTATATAGACAGGTGTGTGCCTTTCCAAATCATGTCCAGTCAACTGAATTTACCACAGGTGGACTCCAATTAAGCTGCAGAAACATCTCAAGGATGATCAGGAGAAACAGGATGCACCTGAGCTCAATTTTGAGCTTCATGGCAAAGGCTGTGAATACTTATGTACATGTGCTTTCTCAATTTTTTTATTTTTAATAAATTTGCAAAAACCTCAAGTAAACTTTTTTCACGTTGTCATTATGGGGTGTTGTGTGTAGAACTCTGAGGAAAAAGTGAATTTAATCCATTTTGGAATAAGGCTGTAACATAACAAAATGTGGAAAAAGTGATGCGCTCTGAGTACTTTCCGGATGCACTGTATATTATATTATATTATATTATATTATATTATATTATATTATATTATATTATATTATATTATATTAGCTGTGTAAGCCCGTGCTGTAAAAAGCACAGGGTCCTAGAAACTATTGAAATTGTCAGAAAAAAATTGAAATGTAGAGATGTCAGGTAATTGAAAGGAACTACTCTGGGCGTCTCTCTCCTAGGAGGATTTGTTTTGCTGACGTGCTGGCTTTGCTTGTGTTATTAGCGGCTAAACGAGTTTTTTGTTTCCTTGGAGGCGGAGCCCTAACCCCGACTCCACCTCTAACTTCCTGGCTGGACAGACACACACACTTCCACGGGTAGACATTTATATATTATATTATATTATATTATATTATATTATATTATATTATATTATATTATATTATATTATATTATCCATCCATCCATTATCCATATTATATTATATTATATTATATTATATTATATTATATTATATTATATTATATTATATTATATTATATTATATTTTCATGAGCTTGCACTGGATACATAGGTTTGAAAACAGTTCGATAACAAATACATTCACTCTCAAACCCACTTGATCCATTTCAGGGTGCAATGCCAGGAGTCTATCCTGGCAAAATTTAGTACAATGTGAGAAGCAACCCCAATTTGGAAGTTATATAACAGCAGCATAATTTCAAGACTTCCATGACTATCCCTCATTATTGATCCTTTTATCTTCTAATGGATTTAAGAACAAAGCAAAGGTCTTGACCTGTTTTTTTTCTCTATTCAGTGTTTCTGCCGCCAAGTTAAGAACTGAAGCTGTTGTTTCCTGTGTTTAGAAATATTAGAAATATGTTTCATTCAACAATTTTAGCGTTTGTGTTCTTGTCAATGAATTCATTTTAAAGTAAGACATTGCAACTACAAGCCTAATTTTTACAAAAACACCACTGTTGTGCTACCTTGGCAACCTTTGAGTGTTTGTACTGAAAAATAATTCCCTCATTCTTTCATTATAGGTCATTTCCTGCAGACAGACTTGTAGCTCTTCTGTTGGCCAAACTAGAGTTTAAAGTTGTGGGGGCCTGCTGCCTATGCTGGCAGGTGAGAGTCAAACCTGGATGACTTGCCAATATATGCCTTATTATTCATTGGTATAATGTTCTCAATAACAGACTGTACTGTGCTAGATCATTAATGTTAATGGCTTACCATAGTTTTCCTTGCTGACGATAAATGGGTTACTTTTGTATCCAAGTAGATGCATACTTTAATTACCACAGACGGATTACAGTCCATAACATTCAATGGCCTTTTAAACACAGGTATGCAGTAAAGTGAAACTCTTACCTGTATGTGCTAATCAATATTCTACTTTCGAGTGCCATGGTTAGTGAGTGTATGTGCCGTACCTTAACATTTCTAACTTCCTTAGATGATGCACTATATGGCTACATGTGTGTGGACACCTGACCATCATACCTATCTGAACTTGTTGGCTTTCCACTCCAAAACCATGAGCTTTAATATAGAGCCAACCGTTTGCAGCTATAACAGCCTCCACTTTTCTGGGAAGGCATTCCACAAGATTTTGGAATGTGGCTATGGGAATCTATGGCCATTCAACCTAAAGTGCCTTTGTTGGGTCAGGTGTTAATGCTGGACATGACGACATCCCTAGCAATTCCAGCTCATTCCAAATATGTTCGGTAGGATAGAGATTATGGTTCTGTGTAGGCCACTAGAGTTCCTCCACTCCAAACTTGTCAAACCATGTTGTTATGGACCTGGCTTTGTGCATGGTTTACAGTCATCCTAGAACAGAACAAGGCCTTCCTGAAACTATTGCCACAAACTTGGAAGTTCACAATTACCTAAAATGGCTTTGCATTCTGTACAATTAACAATACCCTTCACTGTAACCAAGGGGCCATGCCCGCACCTGGACAAGCAGCTAAAGACCTTTGATCCCTCCTCTACCAAACTTTAGTATATGCATTATATAATGTTCTCCTTGCATCTGCGAAACCTAGATTCATCATCAGGGTGCCAGATAGTGAATAAGGATTCATCACTTCTGATAACTTGTTTCTACTGTTCCATTGTACAATAGTGGTGTCATTTGCACAACACTGACACTTTGCATTGTGTATAGTGATCTTATGTTTTGGGGTAGCTGCTCAGCCATAGAAACCCATCTCAAGAAACCTCTGATACACAGTTCTTGTGCTGATGTTACTTCCAGCGGTAACTTGGAACTCTGCTGTGACTGATTCAACAGAGTATAGGTGATATTTACGTGCTATGCACTTCACCTTTTGGCAGTACTGCCCTGTGAGTCTGCATTTTCTGCCACTTTGTGTTTGAGCTGTTGTTGCCCCTATATGCTTCGACTTCACAATAAAAACAATTAAAATCGACCGAGGCAGATCTAGCAGAGCAGAAATTGTGCATACTGAATTATGGCAAAGGTGGCATTCTATTACAGCGTCATGTTTAAAGTCACTGACCTCTTCAGTATGACCTGTTCTGCTGCCTCTGTCCCTCAAAGAGGTTGCACAACTATGTGCTTGATTTTATGTACCCGTTAGCAATGGGTGCGGCTGAAACACCTGAACTCAGTAATTTGGAGCAGTGTTTACATACTTTTGGCAAAATAGTGTACATCAGTGACTGATATTTTTATAATTTGAAAAATTTGATAAGATATTATTCTACCATTAACATTCTATAATATTACAGAACTAACCTAATACATTTGAATTGTACAGCGGTACATATGTTATGGGCCATAATTGAGTTTTTTAGTGGTTAATGAAATAGAAGTAAATTTTATATTTCCTCCGTTACTTCATAAATGATTAAATAAAATAAATGTGTTAAGTAGATTTTGACATACAAATAAATAGGCTATATGTGTTCTTGCCTTGTATGGCTCGTCATATGATGGGTGCAGAAGCACACTCTAAACAGTGCAGGCACCCAATCCCCCACTCCCCTTCTCAACCTGAGGTTATCGAAATCTACTGCTCTTTTTTCTTATAATAAGTGAAAATTATGTTAAAAGATTAAGTAATCATCAAGGATTAAAATTAATTAATACCAATAACAATAAATGTAATACCATTTTAAAAAGAAGTTTTCAAAATCTTCAAAATCTACAGTTTTCTACAAAAGAGGAATCTCAGGTATCTTAAATGACGCAGTACACTTTACATGTGGAAGGTTTTGGTTGTTTGTTCCATGCCTTTTATTTTGGAAATGAAATAAAAAAAGATTTGAAAAAATATTTTTTTTCCTCACCATAAGTCCAGGCCGATTGTTCTTCAGAATTAAGGTATTGCCAAACACCTGTACAGCGACCATCTTGGTGACCGACACTTTGCCGTTACCATACATCTCATTTTCCAAGTCAACAGAGAACGACTGTAGTGCTGGATTTCCTTCAATGTGGCAAGATTTCGTCAAGGTGTACGTGCAGGTGCCTTGGACGTCAAACTTTAAGCCATCAAAGGAGATGTAATGTGAGCCCCCAGAGACAGAGCAGACACCTTTTCCTTTTGGGTGACACTTTCTCACTCCTCCCTCCACCTTGCACTCCTCATTGGCACCACAGGAGAACTTCTTACAATCAACCTTGCCATTCTGCTGACATGTGCACTGATCCTGGCAAAGACCACTGGGGAAGAAGACTTCACCAAGCTTGTAGTACTTCTCGTTGTACAGACAACCACATTTTGATATGGGCACACAACAATCACCACTGAGAATGAAGCCATCGTTACAGGAGCAGCCTTCCTGACAAAGGGCTTTGCAGCCCACTGGTGAGTTTAGGCCATGGCAGGTTGCTGGGCAGCCATCGGCACACACCTCATAATGGCTGTTTTTAGGACATGTGAGAGCTGATAAAAGAAGAAAAATGACAATAAGTGAAAATCTCTTTTCATGGGTGGCAAGTATTTAGCAGTCATCAAGTGATTTATGAGAATTAAACCATTTTATTTTCGTAATATAACATAACATTACTAAACCCGCTTAATCTAATTAAATTAAAGGTCATATGGGTCTAGAGCCTTTTCCCACCACTACTGCATGCAAGGCAGGATCCAACCACCAGTCTGTCATAGTACCCATTCAAACATATGCTCACATTGACATACTGCCAACGTGGAATTGCCATGACATAACATGAACATGTATGGGAAAAAAAAACCTGGAATAATATAACGTCACACTTTTAAACCAACTTAATCTATTTCAGGTCTGCATGAGGGGGCAGAGCCTGCCTTGGTGCCACTGGGTGCAATGCAGTAAACAGCTTTGGAAAGGATGCCAGTCCTGCTCTGTCAGAAACCTTATGTTTATGTTCATTCTGCACAAAAAAACATGAGATTACATTTTTTTTTTTGCCTATCACTTTAAGCTGCACGGGGTGAGTCACATATAAAAAAACTATCATTTTTGAGTGGAGTTTTCCTTAAAACTTTATTTGAAATGATATGAAAGGAAAAAAAAGCAACTCACGGCAGAAGGTATCTTTCCTCCAAGGATAGATGGTAGCCCCAGCGTGTTGGCAAGCTGATGTGTAGGCAATAATCGCCTGGCACAGGACGGATTTCACTCCTTTGTAGAGGCACACATCATACACACAATTTTCAAAGTAGCCAGCAGGGTTCACCTTGGCATGGCAGTCCCGGAATGGACCACTGGGGTCTTTAATGATGCCGCAGTAGCTGTCGGTTTCATACTGAACCTTTTCAGTGATATCACAATTTGGACATGTACCCTTACAGCCTTCCACACAGCCAGGAATGTCTGCCACACGCCAGCTCTGGCCGAATTCTGTGGGGTTGCTGGCAAGACGGCCATTTTTCATGACCATGTCATCTTCGTTCTTGCTGTTGTAGTTTCCACAAAGGCCACAGACAGCTCCAGAATAACTGCTGGGTAAAGTCACTCTGACCACACTACTGAAGTCAAAGGTGACCTTTAGGTTGAAGTTGGTTTCAATGACACCAATGTTTCCGCTGAGATACATCATCACCCGATTATTACTGCGATAGACTGGCAGGTTGAGCAGCTCATCATTCACCTTTTAATAATACAAAATAAATAAATAAATGCGTGATCTAAACAGAGAAGAGAGAGAAGGAGAAAAGGAGCACCCATTGACATTTAATACTTAAAGGTGGCTTAACCTAGAGGATGGGATTGAAAATGCTTGGTAAAACTGAAGTTGGAAAAGGGATAAAAAAGATAAAGGGTCGTATTTGTACTTCTAAAATTTATATTTTTTATTTCTTACTATATTGAGAAATTGTTCTGTGTACTGTACTGTATTGTATTGACCCCCTTCTTTTGACACCCACCGCACGCCCAACCTACCTGGAAAGGGGTCTCTCTTTGAACTGCCTTTCCTAAGGTTTCTTCCATTTTTTCCCTACAAGGTTTTTTTGGGAGTTTTTCCTTGTCTTCTTAGAGAGTCAAGGCTGGGGGGCTGTCAAGAGGCAGGGCCTGTTAAAGCCCATTGCGGCACTTGTGTGATTTTGGGCTATACAAAAATAAACTGTATTGTATTGTATTGTATTGTATCCAGTGCTGCAATAGGTAAAGGATAGTGCCCAGAGCTCAAAACAGTAAATGACACTGTCTAATGCTCAAGAAGATAAAGGGCAGTCTCCACTGCTCTGTTGTCATGTTAAATTATAAAATCTTATTTCTTATTTAGTTACTAAAGAGGATGTCATAATAATGTAGCATTCAAAAAACTAATTTTAAATTGGCACACTTGTTTTAAGAAACAGAATAAGTATGATAAATGCATATATATATATATATTATATATATATATACTGTATATATATATATTATATATATATATATCCATCCATCCATCCATTTTCCAACCCGCTGAATCCAAACACAGGGTCACGGGGGTCTGCTGGAGCCAATCCCAGCCAACACAGGGCACAAGGCAGGGAACCAATCCTGGGCAGGGTGCCAACCCACCGCAGGACACACACAAACACACCCACACACCAAGCACACACTAGGGCCAATTTAGAATCACCAATCCACCTAACCTGCATGTCTTTGGACTGTGGGAGGAAACCGGAGCGCCCGGAGGAAACCCACGCAGACACGGGGAGAACATGCAAACTCCACGCAGGGAGGACCCGGGAAGTGAACCCGGGTCTCCTAACTGCGAGGCAGCAGCGCTACCACTGCGCCACCGTGCCGCCCTATATATATATATATACTAGGGGGGGTTTGTCCCCTGCTCACTTCGCTTGCCAATCCCCCTGCCTGTGCTACGCGCCAGCAACTTTGCATCTCTGCTGCTCACATATGTGGATTTCACTTTCACCAAACAATAAAACTTTTAATTCTCATTGATAGGCCTTTTCAATGGGAAGAAACACTACTTCTCCCTGATGGCAACACAAATTAGACAATCTACAAGTCTCTGAGTTAACGTTTAAAGCCAAACAATATATATATACTTCTGTCATAACACCTATGTCCATATATTCAATCTCTTTTCACTTTTACCTTTTCATCAATATCGCATTGAATTTTGATTCCATGTTTGGAATCACATCGTGATAACGCAACGTGCCCATGAGTGAATATTGTTTCTTTCTCTCTACACGAACTGTGTCTGAAAATAGCATTCACACATATGAGAAATGATTAAACCATGTGTGTGGTTGTAAATGTTTTAGATGTGGGCAGGACTTTTCCAAATCTCTTTGCATAAAGTCTTGTCTCACGAGGCTTGAAATTTTCACTCGTGGGATTTCACTTTCACCAAAAAACAAATCTTTTAATTATCGCTAATACGCCTCTTCATTGAGAAGAAACACTACTTTTCCCTGAAGGCAACATGAATTAGACGATCTACAAGTCTCTGACATAAAGTTTAAATCCGAACAATATATTCGATCTCTTTTCACTGTTCTGTCATTTCACCGAGTAATAACTTCTGTTTGTTAGCACTAATGTTATCTTTACTATCATTTTTTTGAGACTTTTGAATTTTCGTACTTCCATTATCTCTAACCTGCTCTGCATGTGTATCTCGCCAAACATTTTTGAATTCTTTACGATGTTCTACTTTGTCATCTACTCTTTGTCTTTTATTTCCGGTCCTGAGCGTGGTTAAATCTCTTGGAACAAAGTCTCGTCTCGTGGGACATGAAAGTGTCTTTCTGAGAAAGTCACGTCTCGTCTCTTTTCTCAAGATTTTTTTATTTTAATAGAGAGATATAATGACATAGAGGACTGGATGCAGACAGACTAAACAGACAAACATATAGCAAAACTGTTTAATGATATCTAGAGTTCTGCTTTATTTTGGCACAGAAAAGTAGTTTTATGATGCCAAGTCCTTACGGATGATGACCAATGTTGTGTGGAGTTGTTGCTTTGTTGTTGCTCTGGGTTAAAGTGGAGGATTCTTCATGCGTTGGAGTGCACTCTTTCTCTTTGCTGCATGACCCTTGTCAATGCTGTGCTGCTGCTTCCTCAGCCTGCCTTCTTCTGTTTTTTTTCCTACCAGTTAGGGAAAACCCATTGCTCATTCTGACCCAAGAGTTTAGATGCTGAAGTTCCCTTCTTGAACTAATGGTTTCTCAACCTTGTCAGACTATTGACACACATATTTGGCTTGACAGACTGGGTCTCAGCTTCAGGTTCAGAGTATAATCTTTTCAGCTCCGGTCGAGAGGGCTTCTCATAACCTCTTAGGATTCAGAAGGACATTTTACATAATTCCCCATCCCTGAGAGAATCCCCAAGGAGTTCAATGAGTATCCAGCAAATATCTCAGAGAGCTTCTTCAGGACAGTGCAAAGAGAGTTAAGGGAAGGTTAAACCTTCTCCCGATTGGATTAAAGTTTCTTCCAATTAGACAATCAGTGTTTTCTAATAGGCAAGTTCTTCTGTCCATCTCAGTTTTCAACCCTTGAATTATAGGTTTTCTCCTTGCTTGATTCCATTTCACACATTCTGGCTCAAAAGGTCTTCAGAGGGGATTCTGGAGAGGTGCCAGTGCAACTCTGATTTACACCTTTGTTGTCAGATGAAGTCCAAGCAGATCCTGGTACAAGCTTAGTTGGAATTCAAGAGGATGAAGACACAGCTGGATGCCTGCATCCCTGTTAAATCTGCTTTCTTGACAGGCCTGGTGTGCTACGCAAGCCTATCAGATTGGGCAATGCCCGCTTTGTTCTACATTGCTCTGAGTATGATGAACTAGCATTCCATCTCTTGTTCTGTCCAGTACTAACAGCTTATACTCTGGGCCCTGTTAGGCCCTGAACTAAATAACCTGGTTGGAGAAGGGATATATGTATGTAAGACTGCTTGCACAACACTTAAGTGATACTTGAAAGTACTAATAGTACTAGTAGTATTAATAGTGAAAGTCTTTTTTGTATGTCTAACCATCATGCAACATGTCTCCATTCTGTGATGTCATGATAACAAGAATATATTCAAATATTCATTATCATTCCCACTTAATCAATTTCAAGGCTTTTGGAAGCTGCTGTCTAACCAGAATAATCTGGTTTCAATGCTGGAATCGACCCTGGATGGGATGCTAGCCTATTGCAAGGCACATTCACACACACACACACACACTCATTCATACTTGGCCAATTTAGAGTCACCAATTAACTTAAAACAGTCATATTTAGACTGGCAGAAGAAACCAGAGAAGCATGCATAATGTCCACACAGACACATGGAGACCATGCAGATTCTTCCAAAGTTATTGGCTGGCTGGGATTCAGACCTGGGATGGTGTAGATGTGTAGCAGAGCCGTTAAGTTCTCTAAATATACTTGGGTGTGAGTTCGGGTGACGGCGTCCCGGTGTTGTGCAGGCACGTTTGCTCATTGCTGATTCTTGCCTTTTCTTCTTCTTTCGGCTGCTCCAGTTAGGGGTTGCCACAGCGGATCATTTTCTTCTATATCTTTATGTCCTCTGCATCTTGTTCTATTACACCCATCACCTGCATGTCCTATCTCACCACATCCATAAACCTTCGCTTCCTCTTTTTCTCTTGCCTGGCAGCTCTATCCTTAGCATCCTTTTTCCCAATATACTCAGCATCTCTCCTCTGCACATGTCCAAACCAACGCAATCTCGCCTCTCTGACTTTGTCTCCCAACCGTCCAACTTGAGCAGACCCTCTAATGGACTCATTTCTAATCCTATCCATCCTCATCACACCCAATGCAAATCTTGGCATATTTAACTCTGCCACCTCCAGCTCTATCTCCTGCTTTCTGATCAGTGCCGCCATCTCCAACCCATATAACATAGCTGGTCTTACTATCGTCCTGAAGAACTTCCCTTTCACTCTTGCTGATATCCGTCTGTCACAAATCACTCCTGACACTCTTCTCCACCCACTCCACCCTGCCTGGACTCTCTTGTTCACCTCTCTTCCACAATCCCCATTACTCTGTACTGTTGATCCCAAGTATTTAAACTCATCCACCTTCGCCAACTCTACTCCCTGCATCCTCACCATTCCACTGACCTCCCTCTCATTTACACATATGTATTCTGTCTTGTTCCTACTGACCTTCATTCCTCTCCTCTCTAGAGCATATCTCCACTTTTCCAGGGTCTCCTCAACCTGCTCCCTACTATCGTTACAGATCACAATGTTATCAGCAAACATCATAGTCCATGGGGACTCCTGTCTAATCTCGTCTGTCAACCTGTCCATCACCACTGCAAATAAGAAAGGGCTCAGAGTCGATCCCTGATGTAATCCCACCTCCACCTTGAATGCATCCGTCACTCCTACCACAGACCTCACCACAGTCACACTTCCCTCGTCCATATCCTGTACAACTCTTACGTACTTCTCTGCCACTCCCGACTTCCTCATACAATACCACAACTCCTCTCGAGGCACCCTGTCATATGCTTTCTCCAGGTCCACAACGACGCAATGCAACTCCTTCTGGACTTCTCTAAACTTCTCCATCAATATCCTCAGAGCAAACATCGCATCTGTGGTGCTCTTTCTTGGCATGAAACCATACTGCTGCTCACTAATCATAACCTCACTTCATAACATAGCTTCCACTGCTCTTTCCCATAACTTCATGCTGTGGCTCATCAATTTTATCCCCCTGTAATTACTACAGTCCTGCACATCCCCCTTATTCTTAAATATCAGCACCAGTACACTTCTTGGCATGGATCGTGGACTATCTTAAAGACAGACCTCAGTATGTGCGTCTTGGGAACTGCACGTCTGACATTGTGGTCAGCAACACAGGAGCGCCACAAGGGACTGTACTTTCTCCGGTCCTGTTCAGCCTATATACATCGGACTTCCAATACAACTCGGAGTCCTGCCATGTGCAAAAGTTCGCTGATGACACTGCTATCGTGGGCTGTATCAGGAATGGGCTGGAGGAGGAGTATGGGGACCTAATCAATGACTTTGTTAAATGGTCCGACTCAAACCACCTACACCTGAACACCAGCAAAACCAAGGAGCTGGTGGTGGATTTTAGGAGGCCCAGACCCCTCATAGACCCAGTGATCATCAAAGGTGACTGTGTGCAGATGGTGCAGACCTATAAATATCTGGGAGTGCAGCTGGATGATAAATTAGACTGGACTGCCAATACTGATGCGCTGTGCAAGAAAGGACAAAGCCGGTTATACTTCCTTAGAAGGCTGGCTTCCTTCAACATCTGCAATAAGATGCTGCAGATGTTCTATCAAACAGTTGTGGCGAGCGCCCTCTTCTACGCAGTGGTGTGCTGGGGAGGCAGCATTAAGAGGAAAGACGCCTCACGCCTGGACAAACTGGTGAGGAAGGCAGGCTCTATTGTTGGCATGGAGCTGGACAGTTTAACATCTGTTGCAGAGCGAAGGGCGCTCAGAAGGCTCCTATCAATTATGGAGAATCCACTGCATCCACTTAATAGTATCATCTCCAGACAGAAGAGCAGCTTCAGCGACAGACTGCTGTCACTGTCCTGCTCCACAGACAGATTGAGGAGATCGTTCCTCCCCCAAACTATGCGACTCTTTAATTCCACCAGGGGGGGTAAACGTTAATATTTAACATTATACATAGTTATTGTCTGTTTTTTTCACCTGTATTATTATCATTCTTTAATTTAATATTATTTATTGTATCAGTATGCTGCTGCTGAAGAATGTGAATTTCCCATTGGGATTAATAAAGTATCTATCTATCTATCTATCTATCTATCTATCTATCTATCTATCTATCTATCTATCTATCTATCTATCTATCTATCTATCTATCTATCTATCTATCTATCTATCTATCTATCTATCTATCTATCTATCTATCTATCTATCTATCTTCTTCTCCACTCCTCAGGCATCCTCACAATTTCCAAGATTCCATTAAGCAATTTGGTTAAAAAGTCCACTGCCATCTCTCCCAAACACCTCCCTGCTTCTACAGGTATGTCATCTGGACCAACGACTTTTCCATTCTTCATCCTTTTCATAGCTGTCGTTACTTCCTCCTTGCTAATCCGTTGCACTTCCTGATTCACTATCTCCACATCATCCAACCTCTTCTCTCTCTCGTTCCCTTCATTCATAAGCCTCTCAAAGTACTCTTTCCATCTGCTCAACCCACTCTCCTTACTTGTGAGTATGTTTCCATCTTTATCCTTTATTACCCTAACCTGCTGCACATCTTTCCCAGCTCGGTCCCTCTGTCTAGCCAATTGGTACAGGTCCTTTTCTCCCTCTTTAGTATCCAACCTCTCATACAGCTCATCATACGCTTTTTCTTTAGCCTTCACCACCTCTCTCTTCACCTTGTGCCTTATCTCCTTCTACTCTTGTCTACTTTCTGCATCTCTCTGACTATCCCACTTCTTCTTTGCCATCCTCTTCCTCTGTATACTCTCCTGTACTTCCGCATTCCACCACCAGGTTTCCTTTTCCTCCTTCCTCTGTCCAGATGTCACGCCAAACACCCTTCTTGCTGTCACCCTTACTACATCTGCTGTAGTTTCCCAACTGTCTGGTAATTCTTCACTACCATCCAGTGCCTGTCTCACCTCTTCCCTAAACTCAACCTTGCAGTCTTCCTTTTTCAACTTCCACCATTTGATGCTTGGCTCTGCCCTCACTCTCTTCCTCTTCTTGATCTCCAACGTCATCCTACAGACCACCATCCTATGCTGCTTAACTACAGTTTCCTCTGCCATTACTTTGCAGTCTTCATTCTCCTTCAGATTGACTCTTCTGCATAGGTTGTAATCTACCTGTGTGCATCTTCCTCCACTCTTGTACATCACCCTATGTTCCTCCCTCTTCTTAAAATACGTATTCACTACAGTCATGTCCATTCTATTGGCAAAATCCACTATCCTCTGACCTTCTTCATTCCTGTCCTTGACACCATACCTACTCATCACCTCCTCGTTTCCTCTGCTCCATTCACCAACATGTCCATTGAAATCTGCTCCAATCACTACTTTTTGCCCCTTGGGTACACTGTTCATCACTTCATCCAACTCACTCCAAAAATCTTCTTCCTCATCCATTGCACACCCAGCTTGCAGAGCATATGCACTTACAACATTCATCATCACACTTCCAATTTCTAGCTTCATAATCATTACTCTGTCTGACACTCTTTTCACCTCCAGAACATTCTTGACATACTGTTCCTTCAGAATAACCCCTACTCCATTTCTCCTCCTATCCACACCATGACAGAACAATTTGAATCCACCTCCGATCCACCTGGCCTTACTCCCCTTCCATTTAGTCTCTTGCACGTGCAATATATCAACCTTCCTTCTCTCCATCATATCGGTTAACTCTCTCCCCTTACCAGTCATACTACCAACATTCAAAGTTCCTACCCTCAGTTCCACTGTCTTTACCTTCCTCCTCTCCTCCTGCCTCCAGACATGTCTCCCCCCTCTTCTTCTCCTTCTTCTTCTTCGGTCAACAGTAGCCCAATTTCCGCCAGCACCCTGTTGACTAACAGTACTGGTGGTGGTCGTTGTTCAAATATTTTTAGGCCTGTGTTTCACTATATTGGTATAACTGAGACTAGAAAATGAAGGAATTAATGAGTGCACTGCAAATGTTCAGCAAAACAACGCTACATGTGAGTAAATCAATCTGTCCATTTTTGAACACACTTAATGCAGTTCACGACAATGAGGTCCTGAAACTCTTTTTGTAGAATCTGGCACAAGGCAGGAGCAGAATTTGGATGGATGCAGGGCACACTGACACACACATCTAAACTTTCTCATTCTGGGACAAATGTTATAATGTTCTTTCAACTTAGGGATGTGGGCAAAAATTACATGAGGAAAAAAACTATGAAGAAAAGGGGAGCATGTGCACACTCCACAACATGGAGTAAGTGGACCTGGATTCAGAGCCAGCCTCCTGGATTTATAAGACAGGAGTTCTAATCACTGAGGTCTCTATGCCATCTCATGCTGGAAAGAGCATTTCACAATCAGTAAACCATTTGCTGTAGAAGGCACTATATAATGAAAACCACAAGTAATCAATGAAACACTTTAAAAGTTTACAAAACAAAACATAATTTTCTAACTTGTGGCCATGCAGAACCAGCACCTGTCTTGGAGATATTGGGCAGAGAGCAGGAGACAATTTTGGTCCAAGTTGCCAGTCCATGGCAATGCCCATTTAAATAAACAAGGGGTCAGTTTAGACTCACTGATTACCCTAACATGGAGGACGAAGGTACATGGGAGGAAAACTGCAGCCTCTGGGGAAAAGCCCACAGAGACGTAACAAGAGCTCTCTGCTCTTTGCTCAAATATGCGGTGAGAAGGTAAGCAAAATGATGCCTTTTATTGGCAAACTACAAAGATTACAATATGCAAGCTTTCGAGGCAACTTTGGCCCCTTCTTCAGGCAAGATGTAATTCATACCGTGATTACATCTTACCTGAAGAAGGGGCCTGAGCTGCCTGGAAAGCTTGCATATTGTAATCTTTTTAGTTAGCCAATAAAAGGTGTCATTTTGCTTGACTTCTCAGTACCTCCATAATGGCTAACATGGTACAACACCCTACTACTTGCACTTCAAAGAGATTTGTATTTTGATCATCAGCTGTACTCTTACCTTTACCTGTAGTTTTACAGTTCTGTGTTGACTTAGGTCATTTGCTTATGCCTTGAATAGTAGAGAAGCAAGCCCAAGGTATCATTTTTCTTAACTTCTCACCACATCCATAATGGCTAACATGGTACAGCACCCTAGTAGTACTCAAATATGTGTAAAGGCATTACACATACCATATATACTCATCGGTAAGTTCTTCCACAAATAAGTTGGGACTTGATTTTACCGTTTAATTTCTGGTATTTTATAATGTCGGTCATATAAGTCGAATGCAGAAAACTCACGCTATTGGTCCAAGAGATTATGATGTGCTAACACCCACCTGAGAGAGTAACCGTGAAGCACACAGTCTTTTTTTTTCTATGTATTGTGCCGACGTGACCACACGGTAATACCCGAACTATTCTGAAGCAACGTTTGCACTGTTTTGTGTTTTTTGTATCTCACACCCTCATACACCTTTATCGTAAGAGCATCCCATATCTATGATGGAGCATTCGATTAAAAGAAAATATGAAGCTGGGTATAAATTAAACATCGTTGAAGTGGCGAAAGAGATTGGTAATTGCGCTGCTGCAACAAAATTCAATGCGTTTGAGAAACTGATGCGAGATTGGAGGAGGCAAGAAGATGTAAAAAAAAAATGTAAGTGTCGCATTTTTGAACGGGCGTACAAGTCAGGGTCTGATTTTACGATCGATTTTTCGGTTTTCAAGACTCGACTTATACGTGAGTATATACAGTAGTCAAAAAGAGGATTTTCCTAAAGCTTTTGAAATAAATGCTGTGAAGGTCCTACATTAAATAAAGACAGGATAAAACAATTTGTGGTTTTGCTCACTACAGTATAAATTATTATTTGATGGTGCTGACACTGTCAAGAGTCCTACAAAGAAATAACTAATGATGCACTACTGCACCAAACTGCTCGTAGTGTCTAAGTGATATTTTTCTAAATAATAAAGAGGTGCTTTTTATTATATTGTACAAAAAACACTTTAGACTCAAAACTGGGAATAGATGCCGGAGGAGGTAAGGCCAAAAAGTAAATTTACAAAGCAGGCTGGAGAGAGCCACTTGGGGGGCACTTCAGCATTTCCACTATTTCAAAGAAACTACTGATGAGCGAAAAAAGCAAGTTTCAATCCACATACATTTTCGTGAAACTGACACTAAAATTCATTTCATTTCACTGGTGAATTAAAAATGGGAAACCTCACTAAAAATAATTTTTCTAGGGGTTTAAAAGATGTTACTTTTCGTTCAAAAACAAAAAATATTGCTTTCTAAAGTTTTGTTCACACTTGTGTTCTTTTCTGCAGCTGTTTAAAGCATGCTACTCATTCCACACTGCTAAAACGAATTCTATTTATGCCTTTCGTTTACCATGATGGAAGGCAGTGTGTTTTTCATATGTGACATGCTTAATATTTTCTACACGAACACACTGAAATGCACAATTGTGCACATTATGGACTTTTTCTCCATAATAAAATAAAGTTAACTGAAAATTGATGCTGCTAACCTGCCCCCTCCCTGCTGTTATTTAGCAATTGCCTTCTCTTAGTTGAGGACATGCACACTTCCAGTGAGTCTGTTCTTCACTAGTGATGTTTATTTAAATAGTAAATGACATGCAGATGCGTGCAGAATTAATGCATGAAGATGCTTCCAGATAATAACTAAATTCCTTTCTCCTTGTGTGAAGGTTCAGATGTTGCTGGCAATGATTTAGCAAAATTTTCTGAGAAGTAAAACAGAGTTTTGCATGGGCCATTTCACTCATCACAAAAATAACCAAATAATAAGTCACTCTAGAAGCAAGAATTTTAGATGCACTGTTTACTTACCATGACTTGCTTGGGGTGCACCGTGCTCATCACGATAACCTCATCGTACACCTTGACTAAGACTAACTTTGTGTAGGAAACCACTGTGTGGCCTCTGTGGTCATTCTGCACATCAACCTCAAAAGGCACAAGATCTGGGTCATTACTACAGACTCCAACCAACTGATAGACACATGTGCCCATGAAATCATAGCGACGTCCATCAAAGGTAAGGTAGTGGGGGTCTCCTGATGCTGAGCATGTTTTGTAGTTAGTTGGATGACAGCCAGATACTCCGTCGACAACCTTGCACTGCTCGCCGGACTTGCAGCCTTGGTTCTTGCACTCAACCTTGTTGGTAGTGGGGTTGCAGTAGCATCTTTGTTGGCAGGTGTTATCACCCCAGAACTTCTCCCCAGTTGGGATATGCTGCCCATTGTAGTTGCAACCACAGCTTCTGACTGGCACGCATTTTTCAGCGCTAAGGACGTATCCTGCATTACATTGGCAGCCACCTATGCAGTAAGACTTGCATTTTGAAGGGGCGTCGGAGTCAAGGCAAGTCGCTGGACAGGCGTTTCCACAGTTCTCGTAGTGGCTGTTCTCGGGGCATGAGGCAGCTGCAGAAAAAAAAAAAAAGATAGAAAATGAGAGATGATGATGGAGTGAGTTATTTCTTCCAAATTGTGACATCCCTCTTGGGGAATTGGAGAGCCTTAACTAAAACAGGAATTTGGTTGAATGGGAAGGCCACCTACAGAATCAATAATAGTATTTTCTAGCAATTTTCTGTATGTGGTAAATAAGCATGTATTAAGAACTAAACCTGTTAACTAATTCTTTTCTGACTAACATCATAACTGCCAAGCCACATTGCTTACAAAAAAAAAAGTTTGCGTTCAATGAAATGGTAACATAAAATTTAACAGTATAGAAAGTTTAGAGTAGTATTGACCCTGAGTCTGTCCAGGAAGCCCTGAGAAAAACTCTGATACTAGTCCTTCATACGACTCACTAACACAGCCACATCTGGCCAATTTGGAATCCCCAGTCAACCGAATATGTATGTCTTTGGGGATGATGGGGGAAAACCCACATAGACACATGGCATGTACAAACTCCTAAAAAAACAAGGCGTAGACCAGGGAAGTGAAAGGGTTAACCACGGAGTCATTGTGCTTCCTGAAACAGTACACTGTATCAAAAGGTTTATAAACACATATATTTGGGCAATGGGGAACTCAGAGTGTTATTCAGGGTACCAAGACAATGAAATACCCGAAAAAACTTGGACGACAATAAGAGACAAATCTGTGCATTTTCGGAGCCAACGTAATCCAGTTTTAGGATTGTGTACGGTGTATCCTGGCATGATTTTGTATGGGTCAGGGTTCACTTTTGGATGGGGCTTATATACACCTCTACAAACTTACAACAGGCCATTGCCAAGGGTGTGGATAAGGTACATTGGAGTATCTTTAGAAGAATTTGCACAGGTGCAGAGAGAATGTGCACACCAGTGCTGGAAGTGGCCTGGTACTCAGTCATTTCATGTTGTATCAGGACTTCTTCTTGCGTATCAGCACTCTTCGAAACCTTTTGGTACTGTATTGTCCAGGCTGACTCAACACTCTTTCTACCAAAAGGCATAGGCCAGCAGTGTTAGCGTACCTTAGAATACTCCTTGATAAAGTTAATTACCTTGGATTCACCAAACTATGCAAGTTGGCTGTTCATTTCCCCAGGACTCTCCTATCCTGCTTTCTGTTGATGGATGTGAAGACTTTGCAAATTTCTCAAAACATTAAAACACAAGCTGGTAGTTAGCAGAAAGCCTTTAGAAAAGAATTTTCGTAACCATTCCTAGCAGTTCTATTATCAGTGCCTGTCGGTGCAGCCATTAATGATGCTGACATCAGTGTAGATGAACCACCTGACTGCAAGTCAAAGGAGTAAATGCTATATTTTTGCTCATAGAATGAGTAGCTCATCATTAAAGATAAAATGCTAGCAGCAAAGTGGCTTCATTAGCAGCTCAGGCCAAGTATAGACATATGCTGTGTAATCAGTGCAGAAAGTGTTCAAAGTGCCTCTCTGGTAATGATACAGCTAAATGGCTATATTGTTTATGGCAAATTTAAGGAACACAAAGACTCAAAATCAAACATAAAAGCACCATACAGGCATACGATTGCCTCATGTGATGAAATTCACAAAGAAATTCAAGAAATGCACATTGCTGAACATAATAACAGCTTATGAAACGGCTAAGAATGGGTGTCTATTTACAGATATAATACAGTTGTAGATATACAGTTTCAATTGTATAATTTGAATGTGTGCACTTTCATTCACAAACATATGTTATCAACATTAAAAGTAAACTCCTAGTATCTTGTATTCAAAGGATAAATTCAAAATTTAACACGATCTGCTGATACTAGCTAACAAGCATGCCGACAATGGAAGTACCAGCTCTTATTATTTTCTACTTCAGGTACTGGAGAAAACCACACATAGACTGCAATAAGTTTAGACTTTGGACCCAGATCTCCAGAGCTATAAGGCAGAAGTTCAGCTACTGGGCAACACCTTTTCCTAATGCCCTTTTTGCCATGTCAAGCAGAACATCCCAGTCTCAAACAAGATTTAGCTAACTTATCACAAAGGGCAGAAATCTGTGCTGGCAAAACTGGACACAAAGTTGGAACCAATCCAGGCCCCAAAAAGAACATCTGTCCATCATGAAGCCCACCACGCACACATCACACACGGCCAATTTGGCATTGCCAATCCACTTACTCTGACTAAATCTTTATTTTATATAGCACCTTACTTAGTTACATTAAGTGCTGTTCGTGTTTATTGATGTAGAGAAATGCTTATAAAAAAACAAGAAGTGAACCCAGACGACAGCACAACAGCTGTTATAAGCAAAGCCACAATGAATAAATGAAGTGATATAGAAGTTCTCATTTTGATGTGTGGCATAATTGGTAAATTGAGTTCTCTGCACTGAGTGGGCTACAGCTGGGCTCTATTAGGAATGAATCTGAATGTTTTGCAAGGACTCTGATGTCTTCCCACAGTCATTAGGTGAACTGGTTTGGTGTCGGTATCTTCTAAGAGGGGTTCCTGCCTCGTTGCCTTTGGTACTTGGATATGTTTTGACTAATCTTATCCTATGTTAGGATAAGCAAGCTCAGAAAATGGGTTTGTTGGAACTGATACATTAGAAAGCTGCCAAGAAATCAGCTGTGCAATACGTATGCATTTGTGTTAATCGCATAATTCACCAAAGCATTTTTTGCTGGGAATATTCTGTGTTCACCAAACTTGTTCTATGAATATTTTCCTGTAAATTCACTGTTTGTCCAGCTTAGAAAATCCTTTTTCTCTCAGCATCCCATGTTGCTTTGTGAGGCCTGTGTGACATCATAGAGATACAGCAGTCATGTGTACTGCATGATCGTTGCCTAATTTGCTTTGTGCATGCATGATGTTACAAATTGATCCTGCTGGGTTTGAACCCTACATCCATTAAAAAAAAGACTTTTATTTGATGTGTATAACAGCTGACCCTAATGAAAATATATATTACTACTATTAGTACTGCCACCAGATGTATAACACTGATCGTTGAGCACTGGCTTAATAAATGGAAGTGCTGCATGGCTAATTATTTATACATAATTAACCATGTGCTTCAGCCTTAAAGGAGCCCTCTTCTCTCTGAGTCAGAAAAAACATGTGACCCAGTGAAATAATAATAATGAAAGCTTTATTAATATATTCAAGTTGTTTCTAGTGTCTTGATGGATGAAAAAAGGTATCTACACTAATAGACTAGAAACAAATAGACATTCCAGCTGCACCCAGAGCTGCAACTTCAAAATCCCATTGCATTGTTTAGCAAATGTGTGCCTCAAGACTGGAACTCTGTAAGCACAGTGATGCATATTTTTTTACTTATTGCAGATTTGTGGACATTTGTTGACATTTTTTTATGGTTAAACTTCAGTCTGCATCTTTGGTTGTTTGATTAACAGTGGCGCAATGGTAGCACTGCTGCCTCATGGCTCAGATCACATTATTGGCTATAATAATTGGTCTAGCATAGTTGGAAGACACTTCCCAACACCTTAGAGACACTTAAAAGACACTTGCACCATTATAATCTACTCAAAACTAGTTTAGTTCTTCCTTCCTCAATGATTTCCCTTCATTTTATGGAGTTCTGCAAAGCTCTTGAACATTTCTGAGACTTTGCCGGACTCACGATGAAGCAAACTCCACTGGACTTGTTTATTACTTATATGAAAATGCTCAACCAACAGAAAGAATTCTGAGAAACTTGTATACAGGAAGAAAGGCAGCAAAGGGCTGGGGAAGATAAGTGTTGAGCCTCTTGACCTCCCATCAATCCTAATTTGGCACTTGGCATTACTTATAAAGATAGTCAAGCAAGGGCCATTCAGAGCCTAGCATTTTAAAAGTCAAGAGTATTTGTTGCAACAGTGGCACATTGGTTAACACTTCTACCTCACAAATCTTGGGTTGGAATCGTAGCCTGTTCTCTGTCTGTATGGAGCCTCCATGTATTTTTGCCAATATGCTTTCAGTCCAGTCTCCCCAGTTTTTTCACCCACATCCCAAAGACATGCTGTAAATGTGGGTTGAAAAGCATATGAGTGTGCTCTTCTGCGGACTGGAATCCCATTCAGAGTAGATATGTTCAGGGTTGGTTCTGATTCTCCCAGAACATAAGTTAACGAATACTAATGTTTCATTGCATTGCTTTATACAGATTTATACATAAGTATGAAACTATCCCATTAGTCACACCCACAACCCTAACAAACTAAACACTTACAGCAGTTGACCATGCTTCTCCAGTCGTGGACAACAATGCCTGCACGCTGGCAAACATCCGAATACACCTGTAGTGACTGGCAGAGGAAGTGTTGATAACCCCCGTGGATGCAGACATCATACACGCAGTTGTCCAGGTAGACCTTTGGGTCTACAATGGAGTGACACATGCGGAATGGTCCATCGTTGACTTTGGTGATCAGCCCACAAAAGAGCTCGCTTTCAAAGCCTTTCTTTAAGTTCTCCTCACAGCGCAGGCATTCACCATTGCAGTTGTCCCAACACAGTTCTCCGCCTACAACTCCAGTAACCTTCCAGCTGCTGGAAAAGTCAATTGCGTTTGGTGCCAGGGTGCCACTGGGGGTAGTAAAGTCATCATTTGGATTGCCATTGAAGTTGCCGCAGAGACCACACACCTTTCCTTTGTAGGTAGAGGAGAGAGTGATTACCAAGTAATGATCCCAGTCGTAGTGAACTTTCAAGCCAAAGTCTGTCTCCACAAAGACAGAGGGGCCACTTTGGTATATCTGAATCTTGCTATCATCAAGGTTCACAGGCAGGTACCGCAGCATGAAATTAATCTGCCAAAGGATACAATGAGGACAGCAAATGTTAGCATTTAGAATGTGAAACAAGCAACACCATGGTTATGTGGCATGAAGGATTCGTTGATCATACAGATCAATGTTAACATACTATATTAGGAGGCTCACACACAGCTTGATCTCAAGGAGTCCATCTTTATTATAAGAAGTGAGCAATAGCTAAAGAAAAAAACAAAATATACACAAACAGTAAACTACTGCCCTGGGGATTCTGTAGGCCTGCCTGCATGTGTTCTCTTGACTATGTGGTGTTGTGGCTCATTCACATACCGCCATTCCAGTATCAGCTAAGCACAGAATTGAGTCAAGGATTTGTCTGTAAAGTCAAAGGTGTGTACACTGTATAAAGTCAAGTGTCTCTTAAAAGGGCCCCATACTCTCAGTTCTTCTGCTTATAGACCACAAATTACCACTTTAGTGTTCGATCAGCTTATTCGCACAAATCCTGTTGCTCCCACCCTTGAAAAGGTCATCATAATCTCACTCTAGAGATGCTGTGTTCCATCTTGACCAGGAAGTTGTCTTTCCTTCTGCCAAGCTTCTGTGACCTCACCCTGAATACCTCTCTGTCTCTCTCTGTCTCTCCCTCATCACTTGAATCTGGAAGGCTTCCCGTCCTCTAGTGTCCTGAAAGGACATTGCATTTTTTTTCCCTAGGTTGCAGTTAGCACTCGCTTTTTTAGGGCCTTGTTCCTGTGCCATGGATCACTTTCTTGCTTGGCAGCCCATCAGTGACACTGCCAATGTTCCAAACACAGTGAACTCAGAGAAACAGGTAATTAGATGAAGAGGTGATTTACTAAGCAGAGGCGTAGCTAGGGGCGGGTGGAGGGAGCGGTCCGCCCCAGGCAGCACATTTTTGGGGGCGGCATTATTGGCCAAAAGACTCAGTACAATTCATATGTAAGCAGCAGGGTACAGAAAAATATCACTGATGAATGAAAAAAGTAAAATTCTCCGATTTTTATCCACAAATGCTTCAAAAATATTTTCAGACTGTCCTTCTGTGATGGCATCAGACACAGCAGTTGAAATTTATGAGGCAATAACAAAAATAAACATAAACATTACACTGATAATAATTTCTTGGAAGATAACTAATTTACAATTTATAATTTAGTTTCGTTATCAATCCGAATGTGTCCTTTCTCTGCGCAGAAAACATCCCCACCTATCATTTCTACACTACACTGGTTCTGTTTTTTGCAACGCAATGATTTTAAACTAATAATTAGAACACGGCTTATCAGTGCGTCTATACTATATTCTTGTCTAGTTGATGCTTATAAATAATTATATTTGAAAAATTATCGCTGTTTCTCTATATATGAATAAATCTATGTATTAAATGTATCTTCATTTTTCTCTATACGTCATTTTAATTTTCTATTTAAATAGATTAACATATTCAGATATGTTGGAGGGCGGCAAATTGAAGCACCGCCCCCCGCCCCGAGTGGCACGAACTTTAGCTATGCCACTGTGACTAAGGTTGTCCTAAAAGGTAAAAAATGAAAAATAAAAAAAAAGTGAGAGCATGAAATTAATAAAAAGAGAGACCATGAAATTAACAGTAAAAATGCTAATGAGTGTAAAATAAAGAGTGAGTTTAGGAAATTAACATTAAAAAGTAAGAATGTGATATTAATATGAGAAATCTAAAGCATAAAATGATCATTAAGAAGTGGCAGCCTGAAGTTAATATTAAGAAATATGGGTATAAAATGAACAAAAACCGAGAGTGAAAAATCTGATACATTACAGTTACACTGAAAAAATCTCTGTTAAGTTTACATTGTAAAACTGTTAAATAGCGAAGGTGAACAACTGTAAAATGTAAAACAGTAAAAGTGCTGTTCCAGTAACACTGATATTTGCATAAGGACACGCTCCCTTTTACCATATTGTTCCTGGTTAACCGCATACCTTTCAACAGGAGAGAAAATAACTTAACCAAAGTTAGCAGACTTATTTTCGCTGCGTGCTGAAGGTTTTTTGAGGTTATGGAAGCTGGCTTATGGTGGGTTCGATAAGCTGGCACACTTGTAGGACACCATACACCACAAAAGTAAACTTTACTTCTCCACCAGACAATGTGACATAACTTTTTTAAACACTGAATTCTTTTCAATGTATATAATTAAATGATACATATTTGCTGTTGGTTTTTGTTATTCTACTGATGCAAACTGTGTACTGGGGTTTGATCCTGACTGTATTTTCTAATGGTTTATTGATTGGCAAATTTATTATAGTGCATGGATATCAGGTTGTGGTTAAACGTTCACTTTTATTGGAATGTTTTGGAAAGAAGAAACAATTACTTACTACAAAGTTATACCGTAGACCTTTAAATATTGTCACCTTCCTTTTTACGGTAAAATTCTGGCAACCACAGCTGCCAGTATTTTACCTTCAGACCTTAACCTTTTAATTTCACACTCTGAATGTTTACTGTTGATTTCACACTCTCCCTTTTTATTGATCATTTCATGTTTTCACTTTTCAGTTTCGCACTATAGGTTTTTATTGATAATTTCACCCTCTCACTTTTTAATGTTAATATCCCACTTTCACTTGTTGTTAATTTCATGTTCTTACTTTTTCATGCTAATTTCACACTCTATTTTTTTTTTGTTCTTGAATTTTGTGTTTTGCAGCCACCATACTTTACAGACAAAAATAAGCTACATAATAAGGGTCTGTACAGTAAAAATATATGTCAGCAGTGGAACAGGCTTAGCCACTCTTAAAGTCTATGTTTGGTATGTTTGGTGACGCAGTGGCTGCTGGTTCATTCATTTTTTTTATTCACTAGATCAAATATCAAAATGTGCCCGTTTGCCAAAGTAGTTAACTTCAATTCCATTCATATTTAAAGCTAACCTACTTTATAGTAAAAACTGTGCAGAACAAAAGTTTACAGTTGTTATTCTACAATAAAACATGTTAAAAATTAGGTAAATATGTTAAAATAGTGGACTTTACACTTAACATAACATTAAATGATAGGAGGTCAACTGACCCATACAGATTTGCCCCCAATTTCATTTTCTTACATTATATTTATATGTGAGTAATATGGAAGAAGGCCACAACTTTGACTTTTCTTAATCATCCTCATAACTGTCCTACTCAGTTGCCATGCCAGCAGGCTTCTCTTACCCGAATTCTGCCTTTCTCAGACTGGACCGCAGTGATGGTGTAGTCATACACTTTAATGATGACCATTCCCACATATGACACATGCATGTTGCCTCGGTTCTCATTTTTGGCTTCAACCTGAAAGGTCGGAAGACTGGTTTCTCCATGGCAGGTTTTGGCAATGGTGTATGTACAGGTGCCCATGAAGTCAAAAGTGCGCCCATCAAAAGTGTGATAGTGGGGGTCACCCATTGCCCAGCAGGTTCCTGGCACATTATTAATGCAGCTGGGGAAGCCGTCCTTCATCACACAGATCTCATTCTTATTACATGTTGTGGTTTTGCAGTCCAGAATGACTAAATCCAAGAAAAAGAGCACCAGTAAATAACAAAAAGGAGACTGGACTAACTTAAGTAACACAATTAGAATGAAAGGAAAAACAAATAGATGGTGTGAGAAAGAGACAGTATTAGGCAGGTTAGAAATAAAGGTATGACTGATCACAAAATTGTATAATTTATTGACAAATTTTTTAGGACATTTTAGTTTAGTTGTCCATTTTAGGGCAGCACAGTGGTGGCACTGCTGCCTTGCAGTAAGGAGACCCAAGTTTGCTTCCCAGGTCCTCCCTGCGTGGAGTTTGCATGTTCTCCCCGTGTCTGCGTGGTGCTCCGGTTTCCTCCCACAGTCCAAAGACATGCAGGTTAGGTGCATTGGTGATTCTAAATTGTCCCTAGTGTGTGCTTGGTGTGTGGGTGTGTGTGTGTGTGTCCTGTGGTGGGTTGGCGCCCTGCCCAGGATTGGTTCCTGCCTTGCACCCTGTGTTGGTTGGGATTGGCTCCAGCAGACCCACGTGACCCAGTGTTCGGATTCAGCAGCTTGGAAAATGGATGGATGGATGGATTTCCATTTTAAGTTGTTATTAACAGTCTCCATACTTGTGCACATTTTACAATCTTATTACTATGGTAGAAACCTTACAAATGAAAGTAATATATTTTAAAATGTTATTTTTAAATATAATTTATTATTGTTAATAGTATATTTAACAAAATGTTTATAGACAGTTTAGAAGGGAAATCTAAAGTGCTACTTGTTATTGCAATGTCTTTCATCACCTTTATCCTAAGTTATGATCCGTATGGCTATGCCAACCACAAAAACACACACAAAGAAAGGGTATGCATAAGTAAGCAGTTTAAAATAATGGCATGGCACAGTGGTTAGCAGAAATGCCTTATAGATTTCACCTCCTGTTTTGGAATCCAGCACCCATTTACTGAGTGGAGCTTGCCTGTTCTCCCCATGTCTACCTGGGTTTTCTCTTCCTGCTCTGGTTGTCCTCCCACATTGCCAACGTGTGTGTGTTTGGTGAATTTGTGTTCTTAAATTAACTTTGTGTAGGTGTGTGTGAATAGGCAATGTGATGGACTGGCCTTCCATCCTGGGTTGATTTCTGCCCTGTGCCTGATGCTTCTGTGATATGCTGCAGCCCAGCCTGACCATGAAGTGGATTAAGCAGATTTGAGAATGCTATGTATTTTATTTTACATTATGTCATAATAATACTAATAGATGATACTAACCCATTTGGAGTTATAAGTAGGATAAAAGGGGCAAACTTTACAAAGTGAAAAAGTGATAAACAGATAAGTAGGTTTGAGGGCGATGCAGTCTGTGCTGCTATAGGCCCATACAGTTCATAGTCTTCTTATGTGGTGCTCAAGAGGAAGAAGGAAACTTCAGGTGTCAGTCAGAGCATCTCTCCAGCTACACAAACAATTTTAAAAGTCTCAAAGACAGCAATGGATGCCAATGAGACTTTTCAAAACAGCTCAAGCATAAATATAATTTCAAAAGATATCCCTCTGAATGGAAGGAAACCATTCTCAACATCACTTCTCATATAATGCTCTTCTGAAGTGCTGGACTTAAAGTACTGGATGCATATTGAGGATATAAACTAAAACAAAGAAGGAATTATCGATAGATAGATAGATAGATAGATAGATAGATAGATAGATAGATAGATAGATAGATAGATAGATAGATAGATAGATAGATAGATAGATAGATAGATAGATAGATAGATAGATAGATAGATAGATAGATAGATAGATAGACAGATGTTGCACTTACCTACAGGACCACACGGTATCACTGAGCCATAACCATTCATTTCACTGGTGCCCACTCCATAGACAATGAAATTTGAGTTTAGATGGCTGAAGGTGTGCCGACCAGGTCTATCTGAATAGTTCACCTCAGCCCAGGAGTACTCTGACCCCCCTATTGCCCTCCATGTAATGTCTGACTGCAGCAGTTTTCCATCAAGCTTAATTTCTGCCCTGGCACTCTCCCGAGCCACAATGATTGCTAAATTTCTGAACTTATCTTGTCCTTGCAATGTGAAACTGTTACAAAAACTGCCTGTGTCTACAACGTTAATGAGAAAAGGGTCAAATGAGTCATCACCTATATAGCCACCAGTTGACAAAAACATGACCTGGATGCCTTTGTTAGCTGAGATGATGATAGCATTGGGAAATTTGACATCTATCTGAATCAGTTTCTCCTGCATCAAGGTGATAGATTCACGGGTGCCACCAGACTCAATAGTGACCTTGGTAAGCTCAGATGCGAAAATGTAGGCATAATCAACCTCAGTCTGGAATGCAAGAGGAGGGATAATGAAATTGCTGCCCCACTTCGGAACAGGTAGCAGCTGTTCATACACGTGGTTGCATTTGGTGTTCTTCCATGTACACATGTGACCACTTAAGACAGCCACGGGAGAATTGGATCTAATACGGGTACCAGATAAGCTATGGACACTCTGCAGCTGGACACTTTCATATGCTTTAAGCTCAATACTTAGTCTGGATCCACCAACATATAGTTTACCTTCAAACCTCACTGTCCCCTTGAGGAAGACTTCCACCACATTAGGGACATTGTAGTTTGTAATTGCTATCTCCTTATAATACTTAGGGGGGTTTCCCTCTGGTGTAAAGGCATAGTAATCTGTGCCCCACTCACTTACTGGGTAAATAATGGAGGTATCAGCTGATACCTTCTTAGAGTTGAAGCTCAGCACTGTTATGTCTTGTGTTGCTTGAATGAGAACTGTGTTAAAATACTTTTTGGTCTGAAGCAGCTCAATGTCGTTTGGCAAGGAAACTGTTACACCCTGACCAGGTGCAACATCAAAGTTTTGTGAAAATGATGTCTCTGGTACTGTGACTTTGATTTGTGTTTTTGGGTAGTAGGCTGAGATTTGAAGTTCAAACTGTGGGTCATCTGCAGTCGGGTCTATGTTTTGCATAAAAACTGTAGCAAATTCTTTTCCTGCATATCTGGCTGAGCAGATCCCTGAATAAAAAAAAAACACAAACAGAGAAAAGGTGTAAGATACGTGATTTTTGTTGGTCTTTCGACTATACCCATTTCCTCTCTGCCTGTGTCATTTGGACAGCCTCAGTTATCCTTTGGTGTTTCACCTTCTGCTCTCCACTGCCATCTGTTGCCTACATTTGAGCGCTTTGAGTAGTGAGAAAAGCACTATATAAATGCAAAGAATTATTATTATTATTATTACATTTCTTTCCTTTATATCTTTAACATTTAACTATAAATCCCATTCTCTTCAAGATATTGAACTTTCTTTCCTGATCAAAAAAGCAAGTTCAGTTCAAAACTCCAGGAATGAAGCAATGAAGAATATTATTGTAGTCAGCAAAACAAGTAACCATTTGGGAAAGTTAAAGCAAATTTGTGACATGTAGTTGCTGAGATTAAATTTTTGACCAAAAATTAGGTTGCAAGCTACTATCCTAGGATCAAACCTTTTCTTTTGGGCTTGCCTCTCTGCTATTCAAGGGATAAGCAAATGAGCTAACTCAACACAAAACTGTAAAACTACAGGTAAGGGTAAGAGTACCATTGTTAAAATACAAATCTCTTTGAAGTGGAAGTAGTAGAGTGTTGTACCGTGTTAGCAATCATAGATGTAGTGAGAAGTGAAGCCAAATGACACCTTTTATTGGCTAACTAAAAAAATTACAATATGCAAGCTTCTGAGGCAACTCCGGACCTTTCTTCAGGCAAGGTGCAATCACGGTATGAATTACATCTTGCCTGAAGAAGGGGCCTTAGTTGCCTTGAAAGCTTGAATACTCTAATCTTTTTAGTTAGCCAATAAAAGGTCATTTTACTTGATGTCTCATTTGAAGTGGAAGGAAGTTCCTATGTGTACAGGATAAATGTGCCATTTACATCTGTTAGCCGAAACTGGGATCAAGTGAATGTTCTGATATTTGCTTTCATTACGTGTTTAAAAAATTAAACCCTCCCTGCTTCCGCCCAATCAACATTAATAATAAAAGTTATTTCAGTATTGTTTTTATATTTAACATCATTTTGTAATAATCCCAAAAGTCACTTACTGTATGGCACAAATTGGGTTGCAAGATGTTGGTATTCTTAAATTTCAAATTTGGGTAAAAAATAACCAGAATGAAACAGCTTTCTCATGAAATACATCAATCCATTGACATTTGACAAAATGAAGGTTTATCCATATTACAGATTGCTAAGAAACTGGAGATTTGATACAAAGGCTAAGAGAAAAGGAAAGGCTAAGCTGAATCTAAGCAGGACAGAATAAGAAGTAGAAGGCCCAGATGTATGAGGAACAAATGTCTTTCGGGTCCTCAGTTGGCTGCTTCTTTAAATACACACCAAATACCAGTGTCTGTTGCAAGAATGAAATGAGCCAAAATGAGGTACCACATTTCTCAAGTTCATTGCCGAGGTAGAGGCAGCTGAGGGGGTTGGTTTGGGGGGTCCTTTAATAGGCGATCCCTTGCAGTTTTCAGTTTGCAACTTGTCTTAGTGTGGTGTGCACTGTGCTTTCGCTGTCAAAACGTTCTTCAAAAACAGCAAATCCATCATCTCTTCACAATGCGCCTTCAGAACGCACTTCAGCATTCCTCCTAACAGTGACGTCCCAAATCGGAAAATAATTCTTGAATGGGTGGCTAAATTTAGACAGACGGGTACAACATTGAACAGAAACTCTCCAGGCCACCCTCGGACTATACGAAGGCCTGAAAACATACAAGCTGTAAAGGCATCAATTTTGTGGTCTCTTAGACATTGAGCGTGCAAACTGGCTTCTGCCTTAGGCATTTCCAACATGTTCTTGAGGAGGATTTTGCATGAGGACCTTCATTTCCATCCATACAAAATGATGGTAGTGCAGGAACTCACTGAGAGAGACTGGGAGAGCCGTAGAGAGTTGTCACTCGAACATTCTGCAAACCGTTCATCAGGATGCCATCGTCATGTGAAATGACAAGGTACATTTCCATTTGAATGGTTGCGTAAATAAGCAAAACTTTCACTATTGAGCTGGAACCAACCCTCGTGAATGTCATCAGAGACCCCTGCACAGTGAGCGTATTACAGTTTAGTGCACCGTTGCAGAATCTGGCATTGTAGGCCCTTACCTTTTTGAGGAAGGTGCAGAAATGGTCACTGTCACTTTAGAACATTACATTGAAATGCTAGAGAACTTTTTGCTACCCCACCTGGAAGAAATGGATGTGGTGGATGCCCGGCTTCAACAGGATGAAGCAACAGCTCATATGGTGCCGAGATCCATGCAAGTTTTGCTGGAGATGTTTCCGGGGAAGCTCATCTCCCTGAGCAGAAATGCTGGGTGGCCATCACGTTCGTCTGATCTCACTTCTTGTGGGGCTATCTCAAGTCGAATGTATACACATGCCAACCTCAAAACCTTGAAGCCCTCAAGGACGCTATTCGCCACAAAATCTCCACTATTCCCCTTGAAATGGCCAAATGAGTCATGCAAGTGTTCAGAAATCAAATCATCTGCTCTGCGCTCCAATAAATGCAAGTTATCGCAAATATACTAATAACCCAATTGTGCTTTACTCACTCAGAATATGGAACCAATTTAGAAAGCAATTTAAGATGGAAAATCTTTTATCTGTGGCACCCCTGCAGGAGAACCACCTCTTTCAACCCTCGCAAAAATATCCAGTTTTTAATACCTGGAAAAGTTTTGGGATTAAATTGCTCAGAGATCTTTATATAGACAACATATTTGCATCATTTGAACAATTATGTTCCAAATTCAACCTCCCAGCCACACATTTCTTTCACTATCTTCAAATTAGAAACTTTGCTAAACAGAAACTGCCTGATTTTCCTCATCTCCTACCCTCCACCATGCTGGAAAAAATACTGCTAATTTTCGAGGAATTAAACACCATTTCTGCATTATATAAAATCTTGTTAGAGTCCTTTCCTTTCAAAGATCCAAGAGGACAATGGGAAAAAGATCCTTTAATTAATATATCAGAAAAGGAGTGGAAGGTAGCATTGCAGAGAATTCACTCGAGCTCCATATGCACAAAGCATAGAATTATTCAACTAAAAATGATATATCGAGCTCATCTGTCTCGTTTAAAACTGTCCAAAATGTTTCCAGGGCAAGATCCAACCTGCGAACGCTGCAACTAAGCTCCTGCCTCACTGGGTCACATGTTCTGGGCCTGCACCAAACTAACATCATTTTGGACCAAAATTTTTAAGTGCCTTTCAGACAGCCTTGGTATCACAATCCCTCCTAACCCACTAACAGCTGTGTTCGGTGTTCTTCTAGATGGACTTGAAGTGGAGAAGGACAAGCAAACAGTGATTGCATTCACTACACTTTTGGCACGCAGACTTATTTTGTTAAATTGGAAGAATCCTAACTCTCCTCTGATAAGTCAGTGGGAAACCGATGTTTTATATTATTTGAAATTGGAAAAAATCAAATTCTCAGTTAGAGGATCTGTACAGAATTTTTTCAAAACCTGGCAGGATCTAATCAATAATATTTTAGAATAAGAAGAAATAATTATTTCAGCATTTCTTTCCCTTCTCCATTTTTTATTTACCTATACATATTTTTTCCTTTCTTTTGTTTATTTTTGCCCTATTATAAAGCCCTAAGCAATTCTCCTTTGGCCATGCTCTCCTACTCAAGGGTGGGGTTTGATTTGTCTTCAATCCTTTTTTGTATAAATTGATCTATTTGTATGGAATGATTACAATAAAATTAATAAATAAAAAATATATAAAAAAAAGAAATCATCTCGAAGAGTGTATCGCTAATGAAGGCCACCACGTTGAAAGACATCATTTTTAAAACACAGTGAAAAAAATCTATTGTGTATACCCTTTCTTGCATCGTAATGAAATTGATTTTATTTTGTAACGTTTTTGTAGCATAAATGCTTGACATGTGGTACTTGTGTACCATAAAACTGGACATCATCCATCCATAATGCTCTTTTCCAGTCATCCATCATCCAATGTTTGTGTTAGTTTGCCCATTTAAACCCTTTTCTTATTTGCCAGTTTCAGATTTTGCTTTTTCTTTTAAACTCTGCTTCTGAGGTCAGCATCCCAGAGTTCCTTTTTTCACCATTTACTTTTGTATGTACTGTTTAAGGAAGCAGTTAACTGAGGACCTGTAAAGTGTTTTCTTTTTTAACACTGCAGACTCTATCTGAACGTATCCTGTTGTGCAGTTGTGCACCTGGGCCTTGAGCTTCTTTGTCTGTCCTGGTTAGATTCAACTTGGCCTCCTCTCTGGTGAGCGCCATGATAAAGTGGTTTTATCTTGTCCATTTTGGAACTCAGAATTGAACTTTAAGAATACCAGTACCTTGCAAACTCAGGAAAGACAATTGACTTGCTGTATTGAACAGAATTACAGATTTTAGCAGTACTAACACAAAAACAAAGGTTTCTTTGACAACAAATTAGCATTTATACATGATTGATTAAAGATGATCTGACACTTTTTACTATTTAGATACTGAATTAATGGCTCCTGTTTATTTATAAGTGGTATATAAATAACAACAACAACAACATTTATTTCTATAGCATGTTTTCATATAATTGATGTAGCTCAAAGTGCTTTACAAGGTGAAGAAAGAAAAGTTTATAAAAATAAATAAATAAAAATATAAAAATAAGATTAGGCAATACTAAGTAAAAAAGAATAAAGTAAGTAAAAACAAAATCTGCAAGGGTTCCGAGGCCACAAGACCATCCAGCCCCTACTGGGCATTCTACCTAACATAAATGATCTAAATCGGTCCTCATAAATGATTTTTAGTCATGTCAAGCAGTAGTACCCTTTTGCAACATTTGTAAAGATTTAGTTATATTTTTAAATCAGTTCAAATGGTACCTTAATAAAAAAGTTTTAATTTCTATCTAAAATATGAACATTTATGTATGATTCCAAACTTTTGAACGCTACTCTATATGTAATCTCAAGTTCATCACCGGCCCTGTCAATGTCTTCATGTATTTTTTTTCATTCTCCAAGTGTTCCTCTTGATTTTTTTTCAAGGTTCTACAGTAAACTCTCATATCCCAAAATTAATTTCACAATTTTTTACAAAGTCTCATGAAGTTTTTTATAAAAAAATCATAAGGAGCCAAATCCATTAATTCTTTCATAAAGGGAGACTCTAGTCTCGTGTAGTATAGAGGCATACAGGCAGGAATTCAAGGTGGAATGACATGCAGTCTTTAGATACAAAAATATCATTGAAAATCAGTTTCGCCTAACTGAGAATGTGTGCCAATTCAAAGACAAGAGACAAAAGCTGGCTGAGATGTTGATTCTACTTAATTTTTTAAACATCTTTGAAGGCCAGTGTTCACCTTCTGGGTCCTCCCTACATGGAGTTTGCATGTTCTCCCTGTGCCTGTGTAGGTTTCCTCCCAGTGCTGTTGTTTCCTCCCATTATTCAAAGACATGCAGGTTAGAAAAATTAACTACGGTAAATTGGTCCTAGTGTGTGTTTGGTGTGCTTCGTATATGTGTGGTCACCCTGAGATGGACTGGCGCCCAGTCTACGGTTTGTTTCTGCCTTGCATCCTATGCTAAGTGGGATAGGCTTCATCATCCCCCCATGACCCTGGTCTGGATTAATTGGGTTAAAAATAACATGACATCTCTGGTGTGTGTAATATATCTTAAAATTTAATTAAAGCTTCCAGTCTTGCCTTAATCAAACATTTTGTTGTGCTTCACTAATGTAACGCACCACTGATTTCACAAATGTACCTCAGCAGGACATTTTTAAAATGTGGTTGTCAGGATAGGTAAAAGATCTGGAGTTCTCCACAGAACCTGCAGAAAAGTGCAACCAAATTATAAAAATTATGGCTAAAAAGAAAGTATAATTCTGAAAAAAAAACAGCGATGAATAATAAGAATTAAAAAAAAACGAGATCAAGTCTGCCTTTTGAAGAACTATAAACAGAAATAGCTAAATAAAATAATGAAAGCATTTACTTACCAAAGACTAAAGCCGCCAGCAGACACTGCAGCCACCCCATGGTTCCCATGTCTACAAGAGTAGATAGAATCCTAGTTAGATGACTTAGAGCAAGTGAAAAATCAGAACAGACTGAAGCCATATTAGCAAACAAAGGTTCCATATCTTAAAATTATTATTATTAGCAAGCAAGGGGGTTCATGGGATCCCCTCGAGGTTGCTGGATATCATGGCCGGCCTGTACACTGGTACTGTGAGTGATGTGCAGAATGGAGGCAGAACCTCTACTTTTTTCCCAGTTGATTCTGGGGTTCGTCAGGAGTGTGTTTTTGCTCCTACTCTGTTCACTGCTTGTATAGACTGGGTGTTGGGCAAGGTCGTGGGGTCCAGCGGCTGTGGGGCATCTGTTGGTGAAGAAAGATTCACGGATCTTGATTTTGCTGATGACGCTGTGATCTTCATGGACTCAATGGAGGCTCTGATCGGGATGCTCGAGAGACTGAGCGAGGAGTCTGAGTGTCTGGGCTTGCGAGTGTCCTGATAAAAATCAAGATCCAGGCCTTTAATGACCTCTTGGGCACAGCCATCAGCAGTGTGTCTGTTTGTGGAGAGAGTGTCAACCTTGTTGAGAGGTTTCCTTACCTTGGCAATGACATTCATGTCTCTGGCGACTCCTCCTATGAAGTCAGTAGATGGATTGGGAGAGCATGGGGGGTCATGAGGTTGCTGGAAAGGGGTGTGTGGCGCTCCCGATATCTATGCAAAAGGGTGAAGGTCCAAGTCTTTAGAGTCCTGGTGCTTCCTGTCTTGCTATATGGTTGCAAAACATGGACGCTATCCAGTGACCTGAAACAAAGACTGGACTCCTTTGGTACTGTGTCTCTCCGGAAAATCCTTGGGTGATTTTGTGTTGAATGAGAAGTTGCTCATGGAGTCCCATATTAGGCACATTAACTGCATTGTGAGGGAGCGTCAGTTACGGCACTACGACCATGTGGCGCATTTCCCCGAGGGTGATCCGGCTCATAAGATCCTCATTGTTGGGGACCTGAGTGACTGGACCAGGCCAAGGGGTCACCCACATAACACCCAACTGTGAGAGATAGAGGGTCATTTCCAGAGTGGTACTGGACTGTGTGTCATTCTGGGGGGTTGCCAAGCGGGATCCCAAGTTGTTTTGTCGTATAGTGGGTGCAGCAACGCACTGTACCTGTGCATGCTCCCCAACGTGACTTGACCTGACTTGATTAGCAACACCGGGGGCTGCTGCTAGTGTAAATCAAATCAAATCAAGATTTGTTGTGACCACACTTTGCCTTTAAAACTCCATTCATTCTGTATGGTTCACTGTCTGTCATGTGGTTTTTATAAGAAATCTGACTGGAATTTTGAGCTAAACATCTTGGAGCACTTGCCCTCCATACTTTTGCTGCCTTTGGCTATCTTGTTTGATTCTAACTCTCCAGGTAACCCCTGGTAGTCTCAATAATGTTAATATCAGGGCTTTTGGAGGCCATATCACCTGTTGCAGAAATGCTTGTCCTGAGTATATTTCTTTAAAATCTTCACTATGTGTTTAGGGTCATTGTCCTGCTGCAGAATGAACTTAGGACTGATAAGACACCTTCCTAATGGCACTATATGATTGATGAGAATCTACTTGGACTTCTCAACATTGGTAATTCTATTAATTCTTATTAGAACCCGTTTTCAGAAATTCAGCCCCAAACCTGTAAGGAATCTGTGCCATGCTTTACTGTTGGCTGCACACTGATTCATACAGCACTCTCCAGCTCTTCACATGATCAACTGCTACCTTTTTAAGATAACACTTCTTTAAGTTTGTCTTGTCAGTGCAGTACACTTGCTGTCATTATTCAGAACTTATGCCCTTGCGTGTTTGTGCATGGACACGTAGAAATGAAAACTTTGGCAGCAACTCTTCCATGATGAAAACTTTCAAAATGACTTTCTTGATATTTTGGACTCATACAGGAGGCACTTAGTCTGTAGAAGAGCCAGAGAATGCTAAAATATGAATGTCTTGAGACAACAGTGAAGCACAGCAGAGGTTCCTTGAGGATTTGTGGCTGCATTTCTGCACATGGACTTGGTGATCTTGTCAGAATTAATGGAATTCTCAATGCTGAGAAGCACAAGCAGATTCTCATTCAAGGAGGTGCTTGATTGGTCCCAACTTAATTCTGCACCAG
This sequence comes from Erpetoichthys calabaricus, assembly GCF_900747795.2. Classification (NCBI taxonomy): domain Eukaryota; kingdom Metazoa; phylum Chordata; class Cladistia; order Polypteriformes; family Polypteridae; genus Erpetoichthys; species Erpetoichthys calabaricus. The sequence continues at coordinate 26,026,010 of NC_041410.2, read as the reverse complement.
GGAGAAAACCCCAAACACACAGTGGATTTCTTTATAAAACTGCACAACAAGACAGTCAACCTTAGAGAAGCGATGCAGTTTTAAAGGCAAAATTTGTCACAACCAATAATAATTTGATTTAGTTTCCTACTGATTACTGCTGTTTATAGTAATTGCTTTTAATTTGTTTGAAACTGTCATTTCATTATTTTTAAATCAGTTATATAGTGTGTTAAAGTGCCTGTCATATCTATCTCTATATAGTTTATTATATACACACATACTGTATATACGTATGTGTGTGTATAGGACAGATGTGCTAACACCAAACACACACATATGTTAACTACCACATATAGCTAAGACAGTGTTTATTTTTACAAACTTCCAAATAGCACACTAAATTATGTCTGTACAGTATAATATTTAAACACACTACCAGTCAAATGTTTGGAATCACTCAGAAATGTTCATGTTTTTGATAGATATTGATGTTTTGTTACCCTGATATCATTAAATTACTTTAAAAATGTAGCAAAGTCATTACTAGTGCTTATATCAAGGATTAAGGATCTTTTATTGTTATTACAGCATCCACATGCAGAAATGAAATTTGGTACTCAGGTGGCTATTATATTGGCGCCTACTGCGTGATGTTAATGATTTTTAATATATTATTCGCATATGACTGCAATTTCACTATTTGTAATAGCCACTCATTCAGTGTCCTAATGGTAAAGTCCTTTGGCTTATCCTTAAAAAGTCATGTTTAAATGTCAAATGGTTATTAGGGAAACCTTTATAATTGGACTAGCTGTACTCCGTGGCTGCGCCCACATAGTAATGAAACAGGACAAACTTTAAAAATCAATAGACATTGGCACTATATCTGATTATGTTCAGCTCTGACGGAAGAGCGTTCCCCGCGTGGGGAGAAAAGAACATGGCTGTGATATCTCTTCTAAAACACACGTAGCTCTGATCTCTCTCTCAAACATGCCAAACATTACTCCTTAACAATCTGTAGATGATAATGTCTGTTGAACAAACAGGTATCACTAGCTAAGCAGAGGCAAGGTACGCTCCAACATGTGGCGAGAGGTAGAGCGACTCGAATGGAGGCTGGCGAAGGCCTTGCCTCCCCCTGCTCTTGGCCCACAGCCATTCTCTTGGATTTGCATAAATACATTGGTACCGCAAGCGAGCTATAGTACTTAGTGGAATGAGAGAAGTCACAAAATCAACCGGAAAGTTCGAGCAAATAATAGAAAACAACCAGATCTAAATCCATGAAGCAATTCTCTCATGAAAAGCGGACAGACATACAGACAGAATGGGCTTTGACCACAAAATTTTTAAAACCATTTCTTAGCAAGCACCTATGGGCCAAGGGTAACCTAAATTCCAAAATTCAAATCCCAAGTCTTCATGGTTCGGGAGATTTCATGATGAATGAGTTAGTGGTATTTGGTTTTGGCTAATAATAATAATAATAATAATAATAATACATTTTTATTTATTTATAGGCACCTTTCTAAACACTGAAGGACACGGAACAATAGATGAAACACACATTATAAACAAAACTAAAACATAAAATTTAAAATCAGACAGAGCAATTGTTGTCAAAGAGAAAAGCAGTCTTAAACAAATGAGTTTCAAGTTTAGATTTGAAAAGTGAGAATGATTCAATATTTCTAAGCTCAGATGGCAGTGAGTTCCAAAGCTGGGGAGCAGAGCAACTGAATGCTCTGCTCCCCATGGTGGTAAGATAGACAAAGGGGACAGTCAAGTGGATGGATGAAGAGGATCTAAGGGTGCAGGAGATTAGCACCACTTAAACATCTTGTTTTGTTCACTTAGGTTGCAAGGTACTGCCATTCCTAAAGTTCAGTTCTGGGTTCAAAAATGGTTAAAAAATGAAACAGCTTTCTCAAGAAATATGTCAGTCTATGTTTTCTTTTTTTTTTCTGAATGAAGGTTATTCCATGCAACAAACTGCTAAGAAACTGAAGATTTCTTTCAAAGGTGTCTACTAATGTCCTGAGAGGAGAGGGCAACCTGGACCTAACCAGGGAAGAAAAAGAGGGGTAAGATCCAGAAGCCCAACTGCATAAGAGGATAAAGACTTCAGAGTGTGTTATATGGGAGGCAAATCTCTAACAGGTCCTCAGATGTCTTCTCTCTTAAATACATGCTAAAATCCAGTGTCATCTGCAACAAAGAGAAAATGACTCCACAATGCTGATCAGGCGGAGTGGTGGCTCTGAGGCTAAGGATCTGCGCTGGTATCCCGAAGGTTGCCCGTTCGAATCCCCGTCACTGCCAAAAGAGATCCTACTCTGCTGGGCCCTTGAGCAAGGCCCTTAACCTGTAATTGCTCCAGGGACGCTGTACAATGGCTGACCCTGCGCTCTGACCCCAAGGGGTATGCGAAAAACTAACAAACACTGTTGTAAGTCGCTCTGGATAAGAGCGTCTGCTAAATGATGTAAATGTAAAAAATGATCATAATGTGGTTCTCCATCCAATATCTGCATTCTTTTTCCAATTTTAATGTTTTTCTTTTATTTGCTAGTATTAGATATGTTTTTTTTTTATTTGAAACTCTACCTCCAGGACCAGCATCCCAGAATCATCCTTTCTCTGTTGCATAAGATACTGGCATTTGGCATGTATTTAAGGAAGAAGCCAACTGAGGACCTCCATGTTTTGTTTTTTTTTAAGATTACATACTCTCATACTCTAATGTCCTTAACCTTTTATAGTGTTGTCTGTCTGGAACTTCCACTGCTTTGTCTATCGTGTTTTGCCCTCTTTTCTCAAGACAGAAACAGACACCTTTGTATGAAATCTTCTATTTTTTGGAAATCCGTCACATCGAATAACCTTCATTCTGCAAAAATGAAAACAATAGGCTGACATGTTTCTTGAGAAAAGCTGCTTCATTTTGGCCATTCTTGAACCCAAAAGTGAGTTTTAAGAAATCCAGTTCCTTCCACCACAACTGAACAGAATAACAGGTTTCAGCAGTGCTAATGGAATTACAAAGGTTTCATTAATAACCACATGGCAATTAAAAATAATTAATTAAGGTTAAGCTAAGAGAGTTTACCAATAGGATACTGAAAGAATTGCTACTGAAAACTGTGCTTTGCAGTCATATGTGAATAATAAATAAAAAGCAATGCATGGGCTGTATTTCTAAATCGATTTAACAGTATCTTCATTGAAAAAAAGTATCAATTTTAACCAAATATATGATTGTATCTTGGTGATTCCAAACCTGTGTCCAATAGCATTGTGTGTATATATACCGGGCCACGGAAGTAAAGCCAAATAAGAAGTAATTTGAGACTTAAAACAAAAATGACATTAACCTAAAAATGTAGAAAGTTAATTAAGCACTGATAGCTGTATAGCGATGTTAGTCATTCTGTTCTGCATGCACATCTGATTAGTAAGATTGACTTACCTGTCTAAGAAACCAATCTAGACGAATCTTTGTGATGCCCACTTAAATACTTTAAATAGAGGATGTGCAATCCAATCAGCTGCCTCAAGAGCACCAGCCTTCCTAAATTGGCACAGCTTGAATATTGTGTGCTCACACAGTCAAGGTGTGGTCAGCTAGTTTATCACATCTGTGGAACGGGCTAGGCTAGATAATGACTCAAAACACCCAAGAAGTGGATCTAAAGATGGTATTTTATGAACAAAACTGTAGTAAAAATGTGGTTTGTGCTCTCTCATTTGCAAAGAACAAGTAGATAGATAGATAGATAGATAGATAGATAGATAGATAGATAGATAGATAGATAGATAGATAGATAGATAGATAGATAGATAGATAGATAGATAGATAGATAGATAGATAGACACAGACAGACAGACAGACAGACAGACAGACAGACAGACAGACAGACAGACAGAGATAGATAGATAGATAGATAGATAGATAGATAGATAGACAGACAGACAGACAGACAGACAGACAGACAGACAGACAGACAGACAGACAGAGAGAGACAGACAGACAGACAGACAGACAGACAGACAGACAGACAGACAGACAGACAGACAGATAGATAGATAGATAGATAGATAGATAGATAGATAGATAGATAGATAGATAGATAGATAGATAGATAGATAGATAGATAGATAGATAGATAGATAGATAGATAGATTAATCCCCTAATAGGTTAAAAATTTAATTAGTTTACTTTGAATTAGTAAGTAACAGGCAATTTTTAAGGTTTAAATTTTGATTTGTCTCTGTTTATAATAGAATAAAATTTAACTCTTTGCCATACTGACCTATAAAGTAAAAAAAAAAAATGTAAAGATACTTTGAAGCAATATTGAGTAATATGCCATGGGAGTCATATCCATTAAGAGTGTAAATGTGTCCCCATTGAGCTGAAAGTGCAGGCCCCCTTTCAACATGGACCCTTCTCCCATTCCTCTTCAATCACTGATCCCCAGAGTGAAGCTATGAGTGAGAAAATATTGAATATAACAGTCAAGTTCAAAATGGAAGATTTTGATGAAAAATTGAGTATTTTTTTAATAACAAAGGAAAAATAATCAAGTAGGAAAACACAGAATAATTGAACAAGACTATATCCGTATCTGACAGAGGTGTAGTTGTTATTGTCTTTCAGTTCTACAAGTGGGTTTTGTGCATATATTACATTCCACTGATTTTCCTATTTGATGAAAATAACATCTTTCTGCAGAATGGCAGTGCTAGGGCTCTGGGGAAGGTTCACACTGAAAAAGAGAAGCCCTCATTTATTGTAGAAGAAATTTCCCATTGGCAGGGCTTTTAGTGATAAGTAAAATATCTTACGGTGAGTTTAAATAGGAAATGGTATTTAATTCTCATCAAGCTAGTGCACCCACTCTTCTTTGGCCAGCTTGATAGTCAATCATTTTCAGTTTCCAACACTATAATTTCCTTCATTAGAGGAAAGTCTTTTTAGAGAAAAAAGGTAAAAAGGTAAAATTTTTAGAAAATTTTTGACACAGGACAGCACCTACCCCTTCATCTGATGTATCCACATCTAATCCAGCTATTATCTGGGTATCAGAATAGGTGCTAAAGTAAAAAAAAGTTTTTAAGTGCTGACAGGATTTGTGTGCTTCATTAGACCATTCCAATTTCTTCAGTCATGGGTGAAATGATTGTAGTAAATTTTATAAATCCACAGAGAGAAACTAGGCACAGAGCTTGCTGGAAGAAGGCAGATGGTTTTCTGTTCAGAACTGCTTTAATTTTAGTTTGATCGATGTTTAAACCAAAATGAGAATTTTCACACCCTAGAAAGATTCCTTTTATTTTGTGGAATTCACACTTTTCCAACTTTACACCTCAGTTGTGTTTGTGTAACTGAAGAAAAGATAATCCTACATCCTGTTGAATATAATCTGACAGACAATTGTATAAAGTGAAAATAAAAAGTCTACATACCCCTGCCATAGTCGCAGATTTTGTGTAAGTTCAGAGCCACTTTAATTGATGTCAGGTGTATACTAATTCCTATCGGTATTGATATCGGTACTATTGGTATTGTGACTGGTTGATTCTGAACGCAGCAACAGCCTTGATTATTAAACGTTGTGCACACTAATGCAACCAGATTTTTGTATGATTTTTTCCCCTATTTTCACTAAACAGTGTCTGATTTGTTTTCACCTACTTTTTATAATTTGCAATTTTGCAATTAAGGTGGAATAAGTTCTGACAGGATTTATCTTAGTTTCATTTTTGTATTACACAAAATCTGCAATTTTGGCAGGGGTGTGTAGACTTTTTATATCCACTTTATAGCATGTTCAAGAGTAAGAGGCTCCAGTGGCCTTAAAATATTATTATGTGTTATTAGGTTGACACCAAGGAAACCTATTATGGCTGAGATGCAATTGGTTACATTTCTTTTATTTTTCCAATTGGAGCACAGGCAGGCAAATTGACTTACACAGTGTTAGTAGCAAGATTTGAAACAACAACCTCACGGCTTGAAGTCCTATGTCCAAAGCCATAAGCACTACAACACACTGCCCATAATTGCCCATAGGGGAAAAAAACAAACTACAAATATTGTATACAGAAATTAACTTTGATAGTTACATAGTACTTTTGATACATCTGATTAACCGATGGCACTATAGCTGACTGCCATTGAATTATGAAATTTCCCAGGTGAAGCCAGGAAACAGAGCTAGTTGCCTATATAAATGACACCTTTTGCTGGCCATGTGACATGTGATGTCATTGTGCAGTTACTATAAAATATGTTGGCACAGTAATATTTGCATCCAGCTTTTGGACAGCAAATCAATTAATGATCTGGGGCCTCATGTATAACGCCGTGCGTAGAACTCACACTATAACATGGCGTAAGCACAAAAGCGGGATTGTGTGTACGCACAGAAAAATCCAGATGCAGGAATCTGTGCGCACGCATACTTTCACGTTCTTCTGCTACATAAATCCCGATTTGCGTGAAAAGTAACGCACGTGCACGCGTCTTCTGTCCCGCCCCAACTCCTCCCAGAATTACGCCTCTTTGAATATGCAAATCAATATAAATAGCCTTCTGTGAAAAGACAATGGGAAAAGCACGGGAGAAAATATAAGAATTTCAGCGAATACCAAGTGGAGGCAAATGAAAAACGTACTATTTGTTGGTTTAAACAGTGGTATAATCAACAAAAAGAAGCTGATCGAGTGACAGTGTGTCGGAGAAACTCGAAGGCTCAACTTCACAAAGTCGCACAGTGCCTGAAATAAAAAAGAAATCACATATCAAAGTCGCCGTGAAAAAGCGAGTCGTAGCCCACCGTCTGAGTGTCATATGAAAGCTTATTAGGGTACAGACAAAAAAAAGGCACACAGTGGGGAAAAAAGCACGAAATGTCAACTTTAATCTCGAAATTTCCACTTTAATCACGTAGTTTATTTTGCCATTAAAGTAGAACATCTTAAACTTCATCTTAAAATCGTTTAATTTACTAGTTTCTCAAATCCTATTGTAACTGAAGTGGCATGTTAAATGCTTTGTTCTGTATTTGATCTTCTATGTGCTCTATGTGTATGAATCACTACCTGCTTTTTAAACGGGCTTTCTCTTTCTCCGACGGGACACATACTCCATTACATTCTTGATATTACAGCTCTCTGAATAATTAAAATACTGAGATGTATACGTGATATCTTTTTCATGATGATAGGAATGAAAGCATGTTATTAAACATGGGAACACGGTGGCGCAGTGCTTGTTCATGTCTCACGCAAGAGGCTTGCTGCGCCATGCGCAACCTTCAGTTAAATAATTTTATCACAGCAGTACTGTCTCTTTCAAACGTACTAACCTCCAATTCCTGTCCTTACTTTTCTTTCTCCAAAAACTCAATCGCCACACAATAAGCTATGTAATAGACGTGAAGCCATCTGTAAGCTTAGAACTTCGATTCTTCAAAACTTTTAAGGAACATTGAAATATCTTAGTAGTACGTGTTTAATTATTATATCCGTCTATCTTTCCAGTGTCGCGTCAGCACCAGCAATAATACAGCGCAAGGCAGGAACAATTACTGAACTAGCTAGCGCTGCGGCACCGTGTCCTCACATGTTTAATTATTAACAATACAGATTATTTAAATGAAGTTAAAGTTTTATCTGTATAATATAATCAACATGTTTTGCTGCATTTCGTCTTAGAAATGAATACCGTCTTCACATGTAAATACGCGCTTTATAAAGTGGCGCAGGTTGTGCAATATTATAACTGTAGTGCAAGTTTACAGTGGGGTAATTGTACTTATAAGTCCAAATATTTCTACAAGGAGCACTTGATGGACTGATTTAGTGTGTTTAGAGTTCTTGGGATGAAACTGTTTCTAAACCGCGAAGTCCGTACAGGGACTAAAGCGTTTGCTGTGGCTCAGGCAGCATCTGCTTCATGCTGTGTACCGATAATTCTCTTTCCAATCAGCTGCTGCTGTGATTTCCCACTCAGATACAGTAATATAAATACTCCGAGTGGTGCAGTGAGAGTAATGTGGGAAAAGATGATCTGCTGTGGCAGCCCTTAACGGGATCAGCTGAAAGAACATGCAGTGAGAGTTACAACGCTAAAGCAGTTATGGTATTTGGAATACTATGGCTATTCCCTGGACCATTATATTGCTACAGGTTAATTACAATCAGATGCATTACACTAATAAACAATATGCAGTTAATTTCAGTGTATTTATAAAGCCGCGCCAGGAATGTGGATTTAAGAAAGAAAGAGTGATCACACAGGAACAGTAGCACTGCTTTGACACTGGGTGCCGCCAGTCTGCAAAACCGGGTGGATAAATTGCGTACGTCAAGGAATGAGTTACCGTGGAAATGTGCGTGGCTTTACGCCAAGTTTAGGTTTTATACATCGCGATTTGAGCATGGAAAGGTTCGTACGCAACATTTCTGTGCGTACGCACCGTTTATACGAGGCCCCTGATGTTTTTCAATCACTAAGACTTTACTCATTCTGTTGGTTCAGTTACTTTGACAATAATTCTGCTTTATTCCATGTCTTCCTCCAAGATGCTATTGCCTTCAAATGTGTTTTTATTGACTAACTTGAGTAGCTTAATCAGCTTTATGGAAAGGCACACCTAACGTTTTAGCACTAGTGGGCTAGTGTGAATACATGTTCTTCTTGTCCTCCCAGTGAGTAGAAGCCAGAGTAGGCAAACTCGTGCAACACGAAAATTTGCACACTCCAAAGAAACAATGGCCAAGCAAGGCAACGAACGAGAGTTACTGGAACTGTTGGTCAGCAGAACTTACCACACTACACATCCCTGATTATTACAAATTGTGAAACATAGAGGTAAACTCCCCTGGTAAGTATTACAAAACTTTGGGTGTTTAACAGAAGCTACAAGAGAAGTTCCGTTTCCTTCTAAAAGAAGATTAATATGGTTATTACTTTGTATGTGACTCTCCACCATATTGAATACATGACCTACAACACATTTGAACCTCAGCTGGGGGGAACCATGACTAAAACACAACAAGACTATTATAATTTTCTTTCCTATATTTTTAAAGTTCCTTTCATGTGTTTGCACCAATTAAACAGGAATTCCTGGGTGGGACCTCAAATCTTTTTTGTGTCTCTCTTTGCTTTGTTAAACAGTGGGTACAGAAAAGAATTGGGGCTCACGTCATTTCATGTGTCCATATTCTGTGTGTTCATGGCCCAAACACAGTACGGTCAACACAGTGACAAGTCTTCAGAAAGGCACTATATAAATAAAATGTATTATTATTTTATTAGTCATAGAAGTGGTACATGTTAGTGCAAAAGCTGGGTGACTATAGTGTACAGTAAGGCATGTTAAGGTAAAGAACATTTGATAAACTCTTATTTAACACGGTGTAGTGAGAGGGCTGTGCACTGTGAGACTGAGCGTGTGTTTGCTCAAGAGACCCCCTCAAAGATGGCAGTCTTGTCAGCAGCTGGCTGAGTGGAAGTTTTCTGTTTAGTTCAACTAGCTAATAAGGTTGCTATTTAATTCCAAGGTCCTCAAGTATGAATCCCAGCATAAAAGATACATATGGATCTGGAAGCTAGCAATGTTTTAAATGTTGCTTGGAAATGTCAATGAGAATTTTACTACACTCTGAATTTCAACTAATGTAAGATTATCAATAGCAGACAATGGGTGCTGGCAAATAGAGAGCAAGAAGGCAAAAAAGTAGCCTTGTAACAGTTAATTAAAGGGTGATAGTAGAGGAAATGGTGTGAATGAAGGATGGAAGATGGAAGACTTATGCTAGGACTATGATTTGTAATGGAAATAAGAGCTTACTAACTAAGCGAGATGTAAGGGGAAAGCAGCAACGACAATGAAGGTGCAGATGGTTTCTTGCTGTACATGTGCAGTAGATAAGAGATGAAAACAAGGAGTCTGAACATTTTGCAGCCATAGATTTGATACATAAAGAATGGACAGAAGCTTCAGTGTGTTAAGTACAGAGAATTTGGAGGTAGTGCAGTGGTCCCAAAAAGATATTTGAATTAATCTAGAGCAGTGCTTCCCAAAAGTGGTCCTGAGGACCCACTGTGGCTGTAGGGTTTTTGTTGCAACCAACTTCTGAAACTTCTCTGAGCCATTATTTGCCAGTTTCTGTGTTTTTAGGTCAATATACATGTCGGGTGTCTGCTCTGCTTTTCTTAAATTGTCATTATTAGGATACAACGAAGGGAGCAAACTACACAGAAAATTTTGGACATGAGCATCAATATGCTTTGTGCCCTAGCAACTAAGTTACCCAAACTATTCTATAACATTTCAGTAATTATTTACCCATCTGATGCTGATCTTTCTGATCATAAAATACGTAATCACTATAGCAATTGATGAGAAGAATTCATAATTAATTGCAAATTTGCAGTATTTGAGAGTTCTTCTAGAGTGTCTCTTTCTCTTGCATGATTTAGCTCACAAACTAATCAGCGCATTGTCATATCATAACGGGCATAAGTTTTGAGTTTGGTATTTTTCCATCCAGCTGTTTTAGTTCTAGGCAGACACACGCCCATCATCGAGATATTGATGTTTTTCAGTATCAGGGGAACCTAAAACGTCAAGATCCATTGAAAACTGGAGATCAAAATTTTTGATGAATCTAAAGCTTTCGCTCTTCTCTCATAGATGATAGGTTATGTTGGGGGAGGGTGCAAAGCAAAAAGGGCAAATTAATAGGAGAACAAAAAAGAGAATTAAGCATTTCAAGTGATAGAAAAAATAGAAATACAGTATTCCTAAATATCTTATAAATGTAAGTGTCATGCTTCTGAGGTTTTCTGACTGTAGAATAAGAGAAGAGAAGAAAAGACCAGCATATGTTGCATATGCTCGTTTCCACGCTCACATCACGATGTATACAAACTAAACTTGGAGTAAAGCCACGCACATTCTCACGCCAGGTCAAACCATAGCATACACAAGTTTTTGGCTCGGTTTTGCAAACTGGCGGCACCCAGCATCAAAACAGTGCTACTGTTCCTGGGTGGCTTCCCTTTATTTTTTAGATTCACATCCCTGATGTGGCTTTATCAAATACACTGACGGTGGGCTACGACACACCGTCGTATGAACTTGAATTTTCGGTCAATTTCTTTTGTTGTTTATACAACTGCTTAAACCAACAAATAGTATGTTTTTCCTTGCCTTCACTTGACATTCGCTGATATTCTTCTTTTTTCACCGTGCTTTTGCCATTGTCTTTCCACAGAACGCTGAACTTAAGGGAATTTTTATATTGATTTGCATATTCAAAGAGGCATAATTCTAGGAGGAGTCCAGGAGGGGTGGCAGGGGGCATGCACGAGCGTTACATTTCACACAGACCAGGATTTATGTAGCAGAAGTGCATGGAAGTTGGCTTATGCACGGTTTTCTGCATCTGAATTTTTTTATGCGTACGCACATTTTGACTTTTGTCCATACGCCATGTTTTAGTGTGACTTGTACACACGGCATTATGCATGAGGACCCAGGTAATTAAATGAAATTAATTATTATCAGTTAATGCCACTCATTGCAGATGGAACTAAAACCTGTAGTCATAGTGGGGATCCTGGATTGAGTTTGAGAACCACTGATTTAAAGGAACATTTTTTTTTCCTGTAGGTAGTATGATGTTAAAATTTGCTGTATATCAAAATATATTTTAAAGGCCTGAATGAAAAGGGTTTGGAGTAACCAAAGTATTTTCCTGCTAAACAGGATACACATCCATTCATCTTCTCAATATGCTTTACCTCTAGTGCTCTGAGTGGAGCTAGAACTGTGGCAACCCAGGGGGGCTGACAACTAATGGTTTGGGGGAGGCAACGCCCTTGTCCTTCCATTCGGGAGGTTCCCGGCCAGCAAGAAGCCGGCTGCCTCCTACTGTATATATATATATATATGTATTGTGGCAAGCGGCTGGGGGTGGTACCCAGCTGGGACGCCCAGAAGGACCAGAGGAGGGCTTATGCCTCCTCCAGACCACGAGGGAGCAACCGCCCCCGTGGCTTTGGTGACCATGGGAACTGAGCTTGGAAGCACAACCCTATAGGGGCCCTTGGTCACCGCCAGGGGCCGCCCCAATGCCTGAGGAGTCCTGACCCTCTGCACTTCCGTCACACCCGGAAGTGCTGGGGGCAAGAAGTGCTTCCGGGTGCGCAGCCGGTACTTCTGCCACACTTGGGAGTGCTGGCGGAAGCTCATCAGGAGGCACCTGGAGCACAACCAGGTGTGTATAAAATAGGCCGCCTCCCTCCATTTGATGGCTGGAGTCGGGTGGAAGAGGACGGAGCTCGGAGGAGAGGAGCGGAGGTGGTCAGAAGACAGAGAAAGGCATTGTGAAGAGGCCTGGATTTGGGGTTGATTGGTGCTGCGGCACTAGGTTTGTGTGTGCTTCAATATTGTAAATAGTTGTAAATAAACGTGTGTTGGGTGATAAAACCATGTCTACCTGTCTTTGTCCGGGCTGCTTCCCACAATATATATATGCACACACACATTTTATATTTCTTCTAGACAATTGTACCTCATAGCTATCTGATTTTGCAATCCTAATAATTATGAAGTGTATATCTCTACTTTGTGATTTACTTCATGTTTATATTTTCATATATAGTATACAGAAACTTATATACAGTATATACTATATGACTATACAGTAATTTTGACTTTACTTTCCCCAATACTAATGCACTATATGCATCTACTAGATGGTGTACCTCATGTTCGTCTTTACATCTTAAATATGAACACTTTGAGTACGTGTAGTGATACTGACTTTTATCGTCCCGGTATTAATGGACTGTACCGCTTATTTCTGCAGTGTGATGAATTTCAAATTCCTGTTGACATCTTAAATCTAAGTTACCTGACTATACTGTGAATAGTCATTTTAACTCTACTGCCCCAGTAATAATGCACCAACTGTTTATTGTTACTAGAACTCATATTCCTCTTTCTATCTTTAATCTGAATTGCTTGAGTATACACGTATCATGATTTTGACTTTGCTCTCCTGATACTTCTGAACTCAGGATGTTTGGCCTCATAGCCCTTTGGCCCTGCAGGTTGTAGTGTTTACATGTTGTTTTTTTTGAGTGGATTCCTGAGTATGCGAAGAAAACCCATACAACAGGAACATTTGCACACTCCAAACAAACAATGGTGAGACTAGCAAATGAACCAAGGTTTCCTGAGCTGTTGGTAAGCAGCTCTTACTACACAGCACAATGCTGATTATTACAAATTGGAAAATGCAGATGTAAACTCCCCTGACAAGTGTTACAAAACTTTGGGTGTTTAACAGAAGATACAAGGGAGGTTCAGTTCCCTCCCACTAAAGATTAATGTGCTTATCACTATGTGCATGACTCTCCACCATATTGATTATAAGACCTACAGAGCATTTGAACCTGAGCCAAAGGGGATCCCTGGCTTAAACACACAAGACTATTACTATGTTCTTTCCTATATTTTCACTAAGTGACTGTCCCATGTATGAATCAATTGAACAGGATTTCCTAGGTAGGACCCCGAGTCTTTTTTTGTATCTTTTTTTATTTTGTTCAATATTATCAGCTCATGTTCCAAACACAGTACAGCCAAAGCAATGACACCTCTTCATATGATTAGTAGCATTTGTATTGTGGTGGACCTTGGATTCCCAAACAGAATACCACAAGAACATGACAGTCATTGAGGTAATTGTTAGTGCAAAGACTGTAGTGTACAGCAAGACATCTGGAGGTAAAGGCCATTTGATACACTCTTATTTATCACAGTGTAACCAGAGGGCCATGCACTGTGAGGCTGAGAGTATTCTTGCTCAAAAGCCCCCTTCACAGTTAGCGGTCTTATCAGAAGCTGGCTGAGTGGAGGTCCTATGTTTAGCTCAGCTAGCTAACAAGATAGCTATTTAATCCCAAAATTCCTCAGTTTACATCCCCGCAGTGCCATCACGGGGAGGACAGGAGATCTGATGAGGAGCGGCACACTCAGTAAACTCATCATTAGATACATGTTTTAAATGTTGGTTGGAAGTAACTATAAGAATTTCACAATAGTCTATACACATGATGATACTACGACTAAGGAAAGATTCTCAACAGACGGAAGTTGCTGACATGGAGAAAGCAGAAAGGCAAAATAGTTGCCTTTTAAGAATTAAGCAAAAAGTAATAGTAGAGGCAATGGGTTGTGATGGAGAGAGGATTTACTGACTAAGCAAGGCAGAAGAGGAGCGATTATGAAGACAGCCACAACAGTGAAGGTGTAGATACTGTAGTTTATTGCAGTATGTGTGCAGTATATATGAGGTAAAGAGAAGAGTTTGAACATTTTATGGTCACAGATATAATACATAAGAGAACGGAGAGAAGATTCTGTGTGTTAAGCGGAGGGAATTTGAGCTGGGGCAGTGATCTCAAAAGATGTTTTTATTAATCTAGATAAGCAAGTTGTGTTTTTTTTCTTCCCAGTAGTACAGGATCAAATTTGCTGTTATTAAAAAATACTTTAAAGGCCTGAATGAAACAGTTTAATGTAACTAAATAATTTTCACCAGCAGTGAAGCTGGAGGCATTCCAGACACCACTTGGTATAATTCTACAACCAACATGTCAGCTGCCACTTTGGAGCTGGCAGTAGACAGGAGTAGTAAATAAAAAAATTCACACAAGCACAGGAAGAACATGCAAAGTCCGTGCAGAAAGTTAACGGAGTAAGGAATGAAATTTAAGTCTTTGGAAGTTTGAGGTTCAAGATATACAGTAACTTCTGTGTCCAAGTGTAAATGATCTTTAACATATTGTGCCTATAAAAAGTATTTAGCCCCCTTTAGAAGTATTCACATTTTACTGTTACACACCATTGAATCACAATGGATTTAATTTGGCTTTTACTGTATATGTTTTTTCTAACTGTTTGCTTTATTCAATTAAATGTTTACTTGAGTGTGTGCTTTTTTAAACTTGCAGATAAAGACAATACAATTTCTGTAAAGTTTCAATACTGCCAAAGTACAAATGAACACAAGCTTTGGCAATGAATGTCAATGTTATACTCTAGATTCTGAATCAATAAAAAAAACAAATAAGTAAAATGGAGTCAAATTTTCCATTAATTGTAAACGTATTAGTCAGTCAGTCTAGTCAGATGATGCAAACCAGTCAATCTAACAGATTGGTATGGACAAGCCAAAGCATCAAAGTGGGTTTCAAATGTGGTACCCTGAAGTGGTCACACTCCCCGTTATGTGAAACATTTTTAAATGAAAATAGTTCATGTTTTCAGAGACATGGGTGTGCTCCTTGTTCATTTTAGCTGTAATGAAAATGCATTCCATCATTTTTATCCCCAACCTCAGTTGGAGAGCATGTTTTGGGCTCTATAGATGCCATTAGCAAGGCATCTTTACATGTACCAATTTCATTTTCATATTAGTTAATGATGCATTAATTATGAAACAGCATATCTATTAGATTTAGTTTCTACTTGACCTAAGCTGCTATTTGAGTAATGAGTTAATGATACAGCATTGTGGTCAGATTAGAAAATGAATACAGGGGTATGGAGAGCAGGGATTTCATCTTCAGTGTTTCACTTGTGAGGTTTCTGAACTCTTTTGGGACTCCCCCCAATGGGACGACATGCTGAACAGCATCCTAAAGTGCAATCACCACGTCTATGGAAGACAGCTTATCCGTTGGGTGATGCAAGGAACATTATAAATACAGGGAACAATATTATTTGGCCACTAACCTGGCCACGGCCCTGCCTGATTGCTGTGTCTGTGTAGAGTCTGTGAGAGAGGTAAATCCCGCTACAATAAATAACCACTCTGTTCCTGTTTCAAAGTAAAGCTTTGCTAAAGTACTGAGCCTCATGTTTTGGGGTGCAAGACAGGGACTCACACACTGGAAAGCCATGCAGTAAGGCACAAAAATTATGAACAAACCTGAATGTTTCAAGAACAGGCTCATTGAGATACCAGGATGTAGCATTGCTACAACATATTACCAACAAATACTTGTCAAGTATTGCTGGGGCAATGCATTACTCCATGATGACACCACGTCTTGGGATTGCCACAGCCAAATAGGCAAACCAAACCATTGCAAATACTTGGTAATAAAAAATTGATCAGCGAAGCCACAAATTCTGCGGAGCATGTAATTCCAGGATATCAAACGTGTAGCTAAGTGATTAAATTCAGAAGTCTTCCTTTGAAAAGCATGGAGTGATGTGGACTGCTAATGTGCTGAAGCAGAAGAACCTACGCAGATGCATAGAGAGGAAGGACAAAGGTCTAGAATGGTAAGACCTAGAGGTAAAGGGGAGTTTTAACTGGCAAAATCAACAGAGTTAGCAAGAAGTTAAACATCTAAAAGCCTGGACAGCACAATAGAACCATCACAGGTTCAATGGTGGTGGTGGTGACAATACCACTAGGGGGTGTGACAACCACCCAACCTGACAAAGACAGACGCAGGAGGCATACTAATAAAACACAAAATTTTTATTTTCTTTTTCTTCACCTGTGGGCAACGTCTTCCCCGTTTCCCACAGGCACAACACAGTCCCAAAGCACCAACACCACAATACACAATACTTTTTTCTTCTCTCTTTCTCCTCCACTCCTTCTTGGCAAGCTTTGTCTCTCTCCTCCCGACTCTGGCTCACCGAGTACTGTCCGTTGGTCCCTTATATAAGGCACACGGAAGTGCTTCAGGTGCTAGTTGCCCCACTTCTCAGGAACAACTGCAGCACCCCCTGGTGGCACCTCTAGATCCCAACAGGTCTGTAGACAACTCCATCTCCCATGAAGCCCTTACAGGAGTCCGAGGCACTGCTGCAACCCATGGGGGCTTCCATCTAGCGTCCTGGGAGAGGTAATGACCTGACCATTCCAACAAAGAGGTGTCCCAGCCAGGTATGGATCCCAGCCCTCTGTGACACCAGCTAAACTTAACCTGTATTTCCCAAGGCTATGCAGGGTAGGTTGACTCACAACTCAGAATTGGCTGCCTAGAAGTATATGTGTGTGTGTGTGTGTACTTCTGGTGCTGTTTACAAGTTAAGCTCTGGCCTCCTGCTGTCCAGAGAAGCCTCAGATCCTGATGAGACCTATCATTTGAATATGTAGTGCCTTCAGAAATTTTTCAGACCCCTTCACTTATTTTCATATTTTGTTATGTTGCAGCCTTATGCTAAAATTGTTTAAATTATTTTTTCCCTCTTCAAATAAGCCTTAAACCTCTAGAATGCTGAAGCAAAAACTTTTTAATTTATTAAAAGCAAAACCATTGGAATATCACATTGACACAAGTATTGCAGACCCTTTGCTATGACTGAGCTGGAAATTTGCATTGCATTGCATTGATCATCATTGAGATGTTTCTACACCTTGTTTGGAGTTCACCTGTGATGAGTTCAATTGATTGGACAGGATTAGGAAAGGCACACTCCTGTCTATGAAATGTCCCTCAGATGACAATGTGTGTCTGAGTAAAAACCAAGACATGGGGTTGGAGGAATTGCCTTCAAGGTTTAGAGACAAAAGCTTCGAAACAAATGCAAAATTATCTGAACTGACCAAACCAAGATTTAACGGTCCGGCCTCAGTTCTAATTGCCATATTTGGAAGAAACCAAGTACTGCTAAACAACTGGCAATTTCATTCCAACAGTGAAGCATGGTGGCAGCATTGTGTTGTGGGGTTGTTTTTCATTTGCAGAGACAAAGAGACTAGTCAGGGTTGAGGGAAAGTTGGATAAAGGAAAGTGCAGAGTTACCTAAATGAAAAACTGCTCCAGAGTGCACTGGGCTGAAGGTTCAACTTACAACAGAACAACAACCTAAGCACTAAGTAAAGACAACGCAGAAATGTCTTAGGAACAACTCTGTGTAACCATCTTTGAATGTACCAGCCACAGCCTAGACTTGAACTCAACTGAATATCTCTGGAGATACCTAAAAATAGCTGCCCATTGGTGGATTTCATCCACCCTTGCAGAGCTTGAGAAGATCTGCAGAGAAGAATGGCAGGAAAAAAAATCCCAAATCCAGGTCGGCCAAGCTTGTCATGTCACAACCAATAGGACTCCAGGATGTAACTGCTGCCAAAGTTGCTTCAACCAAGTATTGAGTAAAGGGTATGAATACTTGTCTCAATGTGATATTTCAGTTCTTAATTTTTAATAACTTTGCAAAAATTTCCGAAAACCTATTTTCCGCTTGTCATTCTTGGGTATTTAGTATTTCCTGATGATGGGAAAAATGCATTTAAATTATTTTAGCAAAATGCTGCAAACTAACAAAATGTGAAGGGGTTGAATACTTTCCGAAGGCTCTGTATGAATTCAGTAAATGGAAGAATGAATGATTGCAGAAGACACCATCCTATTTTTTAAATAAACTGGCATGCAATATTCCAGTCTCACCAACTGAAATACGTGGTATAACTACTTCAACACAGCCAACGCTATCTGAACCAATACATTGAAAGTCACCTAATTTACCTCAAAGGCTCCTTAGTGTCCCCTTCAAGTGTTCCCAATGGTGGACATTTAAAAAAAAAAAAATCATTACACCAGTCGGTGTAATTCTTCATTACTTTAACACCAACTTAACAAGATGAAACACATGTTGAAATATAGAAATATTTTTATTGCAGTAATGCTTTATTTTCTTTTCAGGAATAAACAAAAAAAAAATCATGCAGAAATATGGCAATGAAACAAAGTTAAAGAGTAAGGGAAAAAAAATTGAAATTTTAATAAACGTTCAAAGTCAACATTCTTCATCTATTGTTGAATTAATTTTAATCTTTCAGATGTGATATTCCTCAGTAAGAATTACAAACCACTGAAAATGAAAAAAGAAAGATACAAAAAATTAATTTTCTATCACAATGTCTATTTAATCTCAATAAATCAAGTTATGTCAAGCTTACCTTAGACCTTCAGATTTGCTGTATATTGGTAGCTGTAACCTGTCAGGTATGTTTGCAGACCCCTCTATGTGCTACGTGCCTCTGGTCCCACCCGTTTTATTTTGCTAATGGGTACAACTGCTATTTTGCACACTCTTTATATCATGTGATTGAAAGCACCAGAATATCCTGCACTTCATTGAGTGCTCAAGCATTGCGCCGTTCAGCCTCCACAAAAGTGTTTTGGTATTTTTGCCTATTTTGTAATGTTTCAGTCTCTACATGGGTTTTGTTATTGCTGCCTTCCTAAGTGACTCTTCTTAATATTTTATTTTCTTTTATATTCTGGCTCTTAATTTCAATTTATGTTTTGACTCCCTTCTCTGTTTTGTATAAACTGTACTGTCCGAAAATTTGATGTCAAGGCAAAAAAATCTTAGTTGTCCTTCAAGCATTTATTGGTATTTAAGGTTTTAAAAGTGGAATTCATGAAAACTCCTTTCTCAAAGTTCTTTTCTTAAGTATGGTCTGATGAGCAATTAGACAAGATGTGCTAAAAAGCCAAAGTCCAAACAACCAAAAATTAATGTGTAAAGTCAAACTAAGTTCTTAATCCCTGAATTCAGTAATAAAAACAGTTGTTCTTTTGAGCAAATCTTTTGTTTAAAACACTTAACATTTGGACACCTGGAACAGTGTTGCGCCTATTCTACTCGAAGGTATGAAGAGATCCAGGAGATGAAACATTAATCAAATAAGCAAATCGAAACGATAAAAATAAACCTAACACATCAAAGCCTAATCTTAAACCAGAAGTCACGGTAAGAGAGAAAAACAGTTGAATCAGAAACCAGAAAGTCGAGAAAGAATATGCTTTTGCTTGTTAAAGTTTTGGATGCCAAAAAATTCTTTGTAACAGATTTAAAAGTTCACGTAGAAGACACAATGTGCGGAGTTGTTCTATGCGACATTCTGTACAACAAGGAGTCGTGTGCTGGTAATGGACATATTAGTGTGGTGGCCCCTGATTGTTAAACAAAATGATGTCATAGTGGCATGAATGATTAATCCTTTCATTCAGGAATCATATAATTGTGAGGAAACCACACAGAACTGTGCTAGAGAAAAAGTAGCCAAAATACCTACATTACATATTGTTCTAAAAGAAATTCTAAGAGAGACAGGAATAAAAAAACA
The DNA here is from genome assembly GCF_900747795.2 of Erpetoichthys calabaricus. NCBI lineage: Eukaryota > Metazoa > Chordata > Cladistia > Polypteriformes > Polypteridae > Erpetoichthys > Erpetoichthys calabaricus. The sequence continues at coordinate 26,005,825 of NC_041410.2, read as the reverse complement.
CAAAGTGCACAATTCATAATATCACCATCTTCAATTGTGGCATTGTGATTATATCACATTATGCAAACAGCCAATACCACATGACTGACAATCAGTGTCATTGTTACAAACAATATGGTGACATAAATGAAAGAAAAAAGAAACTGGGTGACAAAACATTCCAAGGTGAACCCAAACTTCTTAAGAGCATTAATGAAATAGTTTTGTGGAAATTGTGAAATTACGATGAAACTGGTGATTTTTTAACATTCAAATTCACGGTACATGTAAGTAAGTTTTGGTTGTACCAAATGCACCCAAACTAAGAGTTGAACTGAGTAAGTTTGTAAAGTTTAAGGTTTAGATTTAAGAAACAAAATTAATTTAAAATGTGTTGGCATTTACTAGCATTTTATTATGATCACTTAGTACAAGTTTGGTAACTTTCTTTTTATAGGGAAAGTATTGTAATCGTCCAAAAATTCAATGTTGAGATCTCGATGAATCTCGATGTTTAGACCTCCCTGACTTTCTCGTCTACAAAGTACAGGGAAAGTATTGGAATCCTCCAAAAATTCCATTGGAAGATTTTTGATGAATCTCCATGTTTTAGACCTCTGTGACCCCGAAAATACCATTTTTGGAATTATGTCTGTTTGTGTGTGTGTGTATATATAAACACAATAACTTGAGTACGCTTTCACTTAGGTCAACCAAGTTTTTCATACAAGCATTAGGTACAAGACGTTTGGGCTATTTTTGCTAACCGGAAGTGGTGCTTTACCTTTTGTTTATGTATCTGCAGAGTCCGATTTTTTCAATTTTACTTATATAATAATTTTTAAATACATTATTAATTTGGTTTGATTTGTTGTTAATGGTTTGTTAATGTACATAATATAAAAATATAATCATTGGCTTGCGGTTTACTCCTCAAATATCCATCCTAATATCTGAGTATACGTGAAAGTCTAGGAGAGATTACTCCTGATTTTATAGAACTGTATTAACTAATTCAAGACATTAACCAATTATTTGAATTATATCCCAAAAGCTAAAATGGTGTTTGTGTTTGATAAGATGTGTTGAAGTAACAATTTTCATGCTGAAACTGTGCATTAAATTGAAGGCCTGCTTACCAGCTGGAGATATCTTTGGACCTCCATGAATCCAAAACCTCCTTGATGTTGATTGAAATCTGGCCACCAGAAGTTGTCATGTCATCTTTGCTGTTGCCGTTAAAGTTACCACAGGCACCACACACTTTACCAGACAAGTGTGCACTCACTGACACGCTGACCTCTTGAGTGATGGTGTAAGTAACACGGGCCACAGATTTGCGCTCGATAATGATCACCTTTTCAGATATATGAACAGAGACTTCATTCTGCAGGTTAGCAGGCAGATTGGTTCTCTTTCCATTGACCTGGAGCAAAAGAGGAAAAGATGAAGAAACAGACAGGTTAGCATTTGATTTAGATAGACTTTCTAAATCTTTCTTTTATATAGGATTGTTTGTGTTCATGATTCGGGAAAATGATTTGGAATCTTGGCCTGTACATAATTTAGAGTTTGATAACCCTACTTGCATCTAGACATTTATTTCTCCAGATACTCCAGTGTTTCTCCCATATCCGAAAGACATGCAGGTTAGGTTAGTTGGTGATTGTAATTTTTTCCCTGTATCACTTTGGTGGTGTCTACATGAGGGTGCCCTCCATTTGACACTCAAGGGGGAGTTTCTGTATGGTTCCTAATGTTACTTGCGATAGGAGTCTGTTTCCTTGAGGCTATGTAGCAAAAAAAGACCAGAAAATGGATGGGTGGCACCACTCAGTGTTCTTTACAACACAAACAAAATACCAATTTCATTAAAAACTAAATCAAGTATATGGAACATCTGCTAAAAAGATCAAGTGAAGGCTTGGTTTGAAATAAGAATATATAGAACTTAGCGAACACAGAGAGATGAACAACACTAGGAATTGATTGCGAGCATAAGGGAGTCATTATTAGTACAGTATATACAAAAAGTAGCTTTAAAAATGATTAAATATAGGCATCATAAATTGAAATAACTTATTCTGAACAGTTAGAGTAACAATGAGCTTTCAAACTTGATACAAATATATTATCAATACAGCCTTCTAGAAAGTTCTAAGGTAGTAAGATGAGACAGACCCAAATTACGCTTGATTCTGAAACTGAAATTATATGTAATTAAACGCAGAAACAGTAAAATCAGAATTCAACTGAAAGAACATTTTAAATTAACTTGCAGATCATGTGTCTTGGGTTGAGTCCTAACTTTTCCAATATGCCATTAGGATGAAATAAGCAGATTCCATAACTGATTTGTGGAAGGGCTGGTAGATACTGTGCTCATCCAGAAATAACACAGGAAACACTGTTGTTATTGTTGACTGAACCCCTTGCACAAAGTACTTACCCAAGTCTGATGCTGATTATTGACAGCAATATAGGTGTTTCCAAAGTACACGTACACCATGACACTGGCCGCAATGCTGTCTTTGTTGCACATTCGGACATCCACTACCACACGGAACCAGTCAACAGATTTTTCATCACAGAGGTAAGCAATCTCAAATGCACCATTTCCAAACTGAGCCTGCAGGCCGTCAAAGGAGGTGAGGAGGCCCTTTGACTTGACTTCACATTTGCCATCTTTCGGCTGACAGCCCCGTTTTCCATTTTGAGTCCCGCAGACCTCTGAGGCTTGGCACTGCAGATTTTCACAGGAGACGCCACCAGAAGCTAAGCATGTGCACTTCCTGGAGCAGCCACTTGACACAATGGACTCTCCAACCTATTGTAAAAAAGGGGAAAACTTTCATTAAAAGTACTAAAGAAAAGGTAATAAGTCCATATTATTTATAATTAAGTTCACTCAGGTGCATAGAAAGAATTAAAGAACAAATTGATTTATTCAGATTTAGAATCTGAGTTGAAATGTTAAAAAAATGTGTTCAGTAATAGTATGGTTAAGCAAAGGCCCTTTCCAATTTCCTGATAAAGTTTGTGGTTTTCTTAAAGGTTGACTGTCACAATGGCCTGATGTGTGCAACAGTACTATTAACTTCAAGGCTACCAGTTTATTTCACACATCCTTGGGTAGCCTTAAATGAGTCACTCAACCTGGCACGTCCCTAACTGTTGAAATATCGAGGTAATTACTCAGTAACTGTAATAGCGGTACTCACTTGCATATAGATGTCCTCAAACATGCAGCCGCAGGACTCCATAGGTACGCATTTGCTTCCACTGGCCGCATAGCCGGCATCACACTGGCAGCCCTCAAAGCACAGATCATTGCACATTACTGGGACGTCGAGGTCGGCACATGTGGAGCAGGTATCTGTACACTGCTGATAGTGGCTATTAGCTGGACAAGAAACCGCTGAGGAAAGAAGAAGAGTTGGATGGAGTTGAGTGAAAGACAGTGTGCAGGCTTGACTTGAAACTCTAAAGTTGAAGAAGATATTGTTTAACCTGGCATATTTTAGTGCATAGCAAAGTTACAAAAAACTATGGCTGAAACCAATCATTCAGCACAACTTTATGCACTTTTATGCACTTTATGTATTATAATACATGTTAAGAGTACTATTTGTATTCTAATTAATTTCTAGAAAAATGAGTATCAACTGACATTTTGATAAGCAAGGCAATATTTGCTAATCTCTGGTTGCTTATAAAATCCTAAAGCAGGGCAAACTAATGGTTTGGACTTGTCTACTCTCTTTTGCTGAATAAAGAAACACCTGGATTGAGGGACAGGAACTGGCCTTAGTCAATTTTAGGGGCCTATGCATGTAGTGCAAGGCCACTTTCCTCAACTTCAGCCACACTTCTGGAACTGACATCTTCCTATTCCCAATTAGTGATGAGTGAAACAGGCAAGTTTTGATTTATGTACAGGTTTAAAAAACTGACACTAAAATAAAAAAAAAAAAACAGCAGATTTATGATGATAGCCTTGGACTTGTTTAGCAGGGATTATACCGATATAAAATATCCTCTGCTGTATAAAGGTGAAGGCAAGAGCTGAGAATCTCAGGAGAAAGAATGTGTGAAGCAGAAGTGGAATATAATAGGAGGTAGGAAGTCAGAGATTGAAAACCATAAAGCAGAAATTGGGGGGCACTCCCAAAATATATGAAGAAATGTGACAGGAAAGGTTTAGGAACAAAAGTAGTTGGTGTCTATATGCATAGCATAAAGTATGTGAGGCATAAGGTGTAGTGATTTGTAATTTAGGGGTGTTTAGAGTATGCAGAAATGTTATTAAATATAGATCTCCATAAGATGGGAAGAAAGGAGGTCACACTGCCAGACTGACATAAAGTTAGAAGTCCAGTAGACATTAAGATGTACATAAGGACATTAGTGACTTTAAGCTTGGAATACATATTATGTACTGAATAACTGGAAAAAGTGAGTGTGAGGATGTGATTGTAAATATCATATGATTAATGGTAGTCGAAGTTCTCCTAATAGGTAATTAGAAATTACCTCTTCAAGGAATAATGCAGTTACTATGATGCCAAATCAGTGAGTCACTCATTTGAACTTATGTACAGTAACAACAAACATTTTGTTTATGTTAAATTTCTGTTCAGGATTACTATTTACAAAATTCTTAAACTGCAAGTGATTTTAGGTTTATATGTTATTTTTAAGAATGTTTATATAAAATATGAAAATGTTTTGATTTATATGCATTTATGCATATACCTATGAGAAAAATACAAGTAGCCACCCTGGGAATAGTCACCAGAGAACAGTACTAGATTAGATTTGGTTAGGTTAGGGTAGGTAGACTGTATTATCCCAGAGGGAATTTTTTTTTTTTTTTTTTTTTTGCCATGTGAAAGTATTTAGGATTAATTTAGGGCCTTAATATTTCCCAAGTTATAGTTTATAAAGAATTCCAATTAATACACCAAGAATTCCCAAAATATCTGGAGGGTAGTATGGTTTTAATATTTTTGTAGCAGACAATATTTCTGGGCTCCACATTCTCCTGTCTTTGTTTAATTCCCAATATATACCAGAAAGTTGTTCCTGGCTGGGAATTAAAAGCTCATTCTGCTGTATGCCCTTTAAAGGTGTAGTTTGGTGATGAGTGTTAGCTAATGAGAAGAAGTCGACAATGGAGAAGCTGTCTGGTGTCCTACATATAGGAAGGAGACCAGGAATGTTTTTCTTGGAATATATGTAAGGAAGTTAGTCCAGCACCCCACAAATTAGGAAGTGTACATAACCCGTGGGACCTTAGGTCTTTTGTTGTTTTCCCCTTATTGTGTTGTAATTTGTGTCTTCTCTGCTTAATATTTCCTTTTTTTAGAACCTAAAAACCCTTTTCTGTTTTGTTCTTTTTGCCTTTTTGGTCATTATTTTCATTTATGTTTCATTTTTTAAACATTGACCGATAAATCGTTGTCAGACTTTTTTGCAATTTTCTGCTTTGATTTTTATGCCATTATTATATAATTAGTTCAAATTTACCTGTGAATTGAATAATTTTGAATAATTATAACACAGTTAACAAGCTAATGAAAACCTGGGGAAGAAAAAACACTGTTGGTATTCACTTACGGCAGAAGGAAGCACTTCTCCATGGTTTGATTTTCACACCAGCGGCCTGGCATGCAATAGCGTAGGCTTGGATGCTGCTACAAAGGATCGACTTGTCTCCTTCAAAGGCACACACATCATAGATACAGTTGAGGAAGAAGGGCTCAGGATTCACCTTGGACTGACAGTCTTGGAATGGCCCATTGGTCAGCTTGATTATGCCACATGAGCTTTCCTTCATGTACAGGGCTCTCTTACTTTGGTCGCAGACAGGACAGCTTTTACCGCATCCTCCACTACATTTCACCCAAGGGAGATCCAACTTCCAGCCTAGAGCAAAGGCTTCTGCGTCAGAGGCTATCACACCAGTAGGGAGGAGGAGCTCATCTTTTGGGTTGCCATTGAAATTACCACACAGACCACACATTTTGTTGCGATAATTTCCAGGGATTGTCACATCCACGTAGCTATTGGTGTCATAGAGGACTTTAAGGCCAAAATTTGTTTGGATAAGAATGCCGCTGCCCAGTTGTTTGATTGTGATCCTCTTTCCATTAAGTGACAGTGGCAACAGATACAACTCATCATCCACCTAATATGAGAAGCAAAGGTAGATGTTTAAATTCATAAATGTGTCTCTCAAATTAAGGTCTGTCTTTAGGTAATATAAAGTTTGTTTTTAATATACGCAGCCAAGGCAAGGGATTCATTACTATACAAATTCATTTTTGAACATATGATTATATGATAATTTGAAGAAACAACATTGCAAAGTATATTCTATGTGAAAAAAAATTGTGTGTATATATGTGTGGGTATAAATATATCTATACTTGTAGTTAGTGTAGGACTTTGTGATCATGCTAAACAGGAAAGGTTAAAGATGCTACATTTCTGCTGTTTAGCATTCCTCAGCTGTACCTTTTTCATTCATATATATATATATATATATATATATATATATATATACATCTATCTATCTATCTATCTATCTATCTATCTATCTATCTATCTATCTATCTATCTATCTATCTATCTATCTATCTATATGTATATATATATATAGAGAGAGAGACAGAAATTGGATAAACCTAGCATAGCCCAGGTAAACTAACCATTATCCGAACAGAATACCCAGCTAGAGTTAGAAACTCATATTTTATTCCAGCTTTACCCAGGTCTGCTGGATAATACAAGCTTTACCCGGGTAATGCTAGGTTTATCCTGTTCTCTGGCTTTACCCGTAACTCACACACACACACACACACACACACACACACACACACACACACACACACACACACAATTTAAAACATCTAACTTTCACTCCAAAAGAACTGATCAGTTTATTGGCAATCTGATGCATGGAATAACATTCATTCTGAAAAGAAAAAAAAATTATGTTTCTTGAAAAAGTTGTTTCATTTTGGCTATTTTTAAACCCTGGACTGAACTTACAAATGCCAGTACCTTGCAAGCCAAGTGAAGAGAATGTCAGGGTTCTGTAGTGCTAATGCAATTGCAAAGGTTGCTATAGTAACCATTTAGCATTTAAACATGACTAATTAAGGATAAGGGGGTTTACCATTAGGACACTGTAGAAATGGAAAATGGGGCTTTGCAGACATTATTGAATAATAATTTTAAAATTATTAATTTCATAGCCATTAGAAAAACTAGCAATGTCTTGGTTATTACATCAAATTATATATGAAAAACATGAAACCATTTGGCTGTGTCCAGTCTTTTTACTAGTGTGTGTGTGTATGACTACATACATATATATGTATGTGTATATATATATATATGTATATATATATATATATATATATATATATATAGTCACATGGGGCAGAATGGTTGCTCTGAGGTAGGGATCTGCACTGGTAATCGGAATGTCGCTGGTTCAAATCCTGTAAACTCCAGAAGTGAGTCTACTTCGTTGGGCCCTTAACCTGCAATTGCTCCGTCTTGGGTATGACGTTAATCTGCATCCAGCCCTGCATGTAGGCCCTCCAACCTGCAAGGAAAAACCTGGGGATTGGTGGCAGAATTGGCACTCCGGCCACCATAAAAAACCTCACGCTGTTCTATTCCATCTGAACTAGTGTGGTGCTGAGGTGTCACCCGTCGCATGGCTGCACTCTGGTCCTAATCTAGGATCCTGAGTTGATTTGTCATGTGGTGGGTGCGGCAATGTACTGTATCAGTGTATGCTTCTAACCTCTCTCTCTTTCTCTTAAATTAACATGGTGTATTTCTACTGGGGGTCCAACAAAAAGAGTACAGCAAAGAACCGAACTTCTACTTTTTCCCTTAGCAACGAATGCCTGGATCAAATTAGTGTCCATCTAGCCTGTTCTAATTTTGTCTAAAAAAGAAAACCTTTTCAACAGCATCATTAGATGTGGTAGCTTGTGGTGCCCCAACCCTTCATAACATTTTACTTCTCTCATTTTAAGGGTGACAATATAAAGAATATGTGATTTCCTCAAAAGTTGCTCTGCACAGATAAGGTGATGTTTTGTGTTCTTGATCCCTAGTTTTTAGGATTGCACAATATCAGCAGAATATCTAATGATTTGTTGGTTGACGTCAAACAAAAGGTGTAATAGATTGATACCTTATACCACTTTATGGCATAAACTCTGAAATGAAGATGTCAATGCAAAATTTTTCAGTATGAAAGAATGACCCTATTGACATGGCAATGTAACTTTTTAAATTTTGACTCTGGTCAGCATTTCCTGAATACAATTTTCAGTTCTGTACATGACAGTGGCAGAACTAGACCTTCTATGCCAAAGGGCCACCAAAGTCATCCAAGGGTTAAGGGACTGTTTAGTTTTGAGAAGTGAAGGTTTGATATGGACATAATTTAAACTGTACAATTGCCAAAGGCATTGCTAAAGCTGACCCAACAGAACTTGTACAGTTAAAAAGTGAATCTAATAATCATGGACAATGTGTCAATTAAAGTGAAATGTATTCAAGGTAGAAATTAGGAAGTTCTTATTGACACAAAAGTCTGTTGAAATGTGAAACAAATACCTTGCCATGTTATTGAAATGAGATGAGATATTAAGCTCTCGAAAAAACCTTGATGGACTGAATTTTGTTTATAAAATATCTTGCTTTTTCATGTGAAACACACTTTTTGAATTCCCATTATATAGTAAGAAGGACCAAAAATATTTTTAAAGGAAACTAGGGGGCTTTGCCCCCTGCTCGCTTTGCTCGCCAACCACACCGGCCAGCGCTACACGCCAGCTACTTCCCGTCTCTGCCGCTCACGTTTGTGGATTTCACTTTCACCAAACAACAAATCTTTTATTTCTCACGGATACGCCTCTTCATTGGGAAGAAACACTACTTTTCCCTGATGGCAACACGAATTAGATGATCTACAAGTATCCAACTTAAAGTTTAAATCCAAACAATATATTTGATCTATTTTCGCTGCTCCGTTATTTCACTGAGTAATAATTTCCATTTGTTAGTACTAATGCGATCTTTACTATTTACTATATATTTTGAGACTTTCGAATTTTAGTACTTTCATTATCTCTAACCTGCTCTGCATGTGTATCTCGCCAACGTTTTTTATTTCTTTATGACGTTCTACTTTGTCTTCTACGCTTTGTCTTTTATTTCCGGTTAAATCTCTTGGCACAAAGTCTTGTCTCGCGGGACATGAGAGTATCTCTGAAAAAGTCTTGTCTCGTCCCAGGATTTTTTTATTATAATAGAGAGACATCAAATGTTGCTAAACTACAAAAATCAAATTAGTTAACTTTTCTGAATCGGGATTTTCAGTGAAGTTTGCATTTTTTAAACTTAATTTATAGTTTCCTTATTGAAGTTGGCAACAACTGATTTCAAGAAGAACCAAGAAGAACCACATGTCTTCTGTTCAAGAACACTCTTCTGCCAGGTAGGCAAAATATCTCTGCAGCTTATGGGTAACATTACATGAATCAATGTGGCATTTGTGAACTCAAGGGTTGATATTTTTTTCCAATCAGTTATGTTGATATCGAACATACAGTCCAAGGTCAAATTTGCCTAAAGTCACACAGTAGCTTTAAAAGATTGCATAATGTCCATGAAAGATAATTTTACTCACCATGACCTCCCACTGCATTCCTTGTTGGATTGTGATGCTGTAGCCATAGACCATTACTGTCACTGCCTTTGTGATAGCCACAGGTCCGAACTGCTCATTCTCAACATTCACAGAGAAATATTTCAAGCCTGCATCCCCACTACACACTTTAGTCAAAGTGTAACTGCATGTACCCTGGAAGTCAAATCTGATGCCATCAAAGGAGATGTAGTGGATATTGCCAGAAACTACACACTTGCCCTCTCCGATTGGATGGCAACCACGTTTGCCATTCACCACTGAGCACTTCTCATTGGCTCCACAGGAGACCTTCTTGCAGACTGCCCCACCTTTCTCATCACATTTGCACTCTTCTTTACATTCTCCTTTCGGGTAGAAGACATCACATTTTTTGTGATACTCTCCTTCATAGACACAGCCACATTCAGAAATAGGCACACACAGGTCTCCACTTAGGATAAAACCGTTATCACATTGGCAGCCTTCCTTACAACCTGGGTGGCATTTCTCTGGGGCAGACATGCCAAAGCATGTGGTGGGGCATCCAGTTGTGCAGATCTCATAGTGGCTATTCCTGGGACAGGAGACAGCTGGAAGCAAAATACAATAGAGGTTATTTTTATTATTGATGCATAAAATAAAGGGGAGCTGGGTATTAGGTTAAAAAATAAATGTAAGCAATGCACTAAATGACTTCAAGCCATCATGTGATGATGGGCGATTCATAGTGAAACTGAAAATATTTCTTCCTGTTCATCTGCCCAGATAAAAACAATAAGGAATCAATTAGAGAAACTCAACATTAACACTTAAGTGCAGCCACTACTGGAATTTGATAATAAAGATATGTAATTATGATAACTCGGTGAAGCGAAATCTTGACTTTGTTAATTAGAATAGAGTTAGGGAGGACTCTGGAGATGATAGAATGGCATGCTTAAAATTTTGAATTAATTTCTTTTATTATATATACCATTATAATATGAATGCCCATTGGCCTGGTATACTTTAAGAAGGTGATATGGACAATATTGGTCAGAGCAGAGATGCTTAATTAATTGTTAATGGAAAAGGGACAGAAAGGGCTGCTAGGCAGAGGTGTTTCCCACATCCTGAGATGGTAACACAGGTAAAATTCTATAGAAATGTGGCCTGGTGCTTTAGTAGATAGGGCCCATGAATCCAGGGAGACTTCGGGACACCAGGGGGCATCCTTAAGGAGAGAGGACTTTCAGACGAGTAGCATTCTGACCCCAGAAGTGTTTCATGGAACACCCCAGCAATTCCTCCAAAGAGAGGATTAGAGCAGCTCCTTGTCCAGATAGACTTTGACCTCAGAATGTTGAGGTTTGAAAGTGACAAGAGCTCCCTGGCATATCAATCTTGGGAGACTGAAGTGATTAGGAAGGTGAACATGGTGAGTTTTGGGTGCTTGTGTGCTGTATTTGTTTATCCATTTTCTGTACTTTATGTTCTCCCCTTTAACCATTCCTTTTCATCATTTTGTGTTTTGCATCTTGATAAATGCCTGCTTTTACTTTCTGGAGTGGCATAGTGGCAGCAGTCTACAAGCATAGACATAAAGTACACACCATTTATTAATCTAAAGGGAAGTGAGAGACCATAAACTTACGGCAAAAACTATTGCTCCTCCATGGGTGTACAGTAATGCCAGCATTTTGACAAGCAGAGACGTAGGCAGCCACTGCTTTGCAGAGAGTTGAGTGGTGACCCTTCTGATTGCAGGCATCATATGCACAGTTTTCCAGGAAAGGTGTGGGATCAATCTTGGGAATGCATTCACGGAAGGGTCCAGCCTTATTTGCAATGATGCCACAGTAATGTTCAGCCTTATACACGTTTTTCTCTGAGTCAGAGCAGAAATGGCAGAGTGGGCCTGAGCACTCAGATGAGCAGCCTGGAGAATCGGCCACCTTCCAGCTGTCTCCAAACTTCACAATGCTGGATGCGGGTTTGCCTCCTGGCATCAGCATATCGTCTGCTGACTTCTGATTGTAGTTGCCACAGAGGCCACACACAGCTCCAGAATAGCTACTTGGCAGTGTGACAGTGATCTCATTGTTCCAAGTGAATGTCAACTGCAGGTTAAACCCAGTTGTGAGAATCACTCCAAATCCACTGTAGAACATGATCAGGTTGTAGTCATTATAATAAAATGGTAGAGCGACAAACTGTCCATCAACCTGAAAGAGGAGACAATGACATGTGAGGCTGTGTGTTCAGAACTGGTGTCTCGTATATTAGATATTTAAGATTTTATGTCAATTCATTTTCATGTCAGATGCCTGTGTTTAGATGAGTTACATGGTTTGGTGCCACTATGCTTTGGGTAGCTGCTGATGACACACCACGAGGTCTTTTTTTTTACTACGGTTCATCCAAGTTGCAGATTGTAGCATATGACATTGTAGTAGTAATTGGAACAAAGGACTGTCAGCTAGACTAATTCAAATGGAGCAGAGATTTGCTTTTTCTAGAACTGATTTTAACTGCTGGTCTGTTTTATTTTCTTCTAGCCAGATCTCAGTTGTTAATTTTATTTACCCATGACTTTTTTATATTCAATCAATAACAAAGATTATTATTTTCTCCCCTGAATATATATATCCATCCATCCATTTTCCAACCCGCTGAATCCGAACACAGGGTCACGGGGGTCTGCTGGAGCCAATCCCAGCCAACACAGGGCACAAGGCAGGAACCAATCCCGGGCAGGGTGCCAACCCACCGCAGTGAATATATATATGTTATATGTAAATGTTATAAGGCATTTTACTGTTATCATATTATTTTTGTAAATTTGTATTAGCACTCTGAACTTTTACTCAGTGAAGAGTATCATACAACAATAAACTGAACTGAACTTAAAGACCTAATCTGCAACCCCTCAAATGTGTAGATTAAAAACTCTTCTCTGCTCGCATTAGAGTCTTTTTCGTGATCTAGCCTGCTCCTACAGACCTCTGGAAAAATTAGTTTTCCAGAGTATCAAAAATAAGTGGTGGCTAGAATTACTATTTCAAAAGCAAGTACAGTAATATCTAATAGACATATTGTGATGGGCTTGCTTCTTGTCCAGGTATGGTTCCTGGCTTCCATTTTATGCTACCAAACTAAAATGAAATGACTGGAGATGAGAAAGTGATGTGATGTGGGAAGGTAAAGATCCAGTGAAAAAGATAATGTTGAAAGAGTACTCAAGAGATGCACCTACCATCACTCTGAAGGGATAATTCATACTGATGACGATGTCAATACCATACACTTTCACTATGAGCTCAGTGGTGGAGGCCACTGCACTGTTTCCACGGTTGGAGTTTTTGACTTCAATGTCAAATGGAGTGAGGCCATCCTTTGTACACAGCCCAACAAGTTGATAGACACAGGTGCCATGGAACTCAAAGGTGTGCCCATCAAAGGTTTTGTAGTGGAGGTCTCCACTTGCTGTGCATGAGGAGTAGCTGATTGGATAGCAGCCCTTCACTCCATCCACCACCTTGCACTGCTCAGTTGACTTGCAACTGGACTCCTTGCAGATCACCATGCCTAACTTAGGATCACATGTGCAGCTAACATGGCAGAAGTCATCAGCCCAGAACTTCTCATTTGGCTCATAGTAGCGTCCTTGGTAGGAACAGCCACAGCTTGTCTTGGGCACACATTTTCCTCCGCTCAGAGCGTAGCCATCATTACATACGCAAGCCTCCACACAGCCTTTCTCACAGACTGGATTTATTTCAGCAAAAGGACAAGTGACTGAACAAGGGCTGGCACAGGATTCATAGTGGCTGTTTGCAGGACAATCCATTGCTAAAAATAAACAAAAAATACATTACCTAGATTGTTATAAACAGTTAATGACCTACTGTATGCTTTGGTCCCTTTGATGCTGTGTTGTGTGGCAGAGCCTGAAGTGACATTAATACAGAATTGTAATATTTATTTTTGCATGTTGGGCGGCACGGTGGCGCAGTGGGTAGCGCTGCTGCCTCGCAGTTGGGAGACCTGGGGACCTGGGTTCACTTCCTGGGTCCTGCCTGCGTGGAGTTTGCATGTTCTCCCCGTGTCTGTGTGGGTTTCCTCCGGGTTTCCTCCCACAGTCCAAAGACATGCAGGTTAGGTGGATTGGCGATTCTAAATTGGCCCTAGTGTGTGCTTGGTGTGTGGGCGTGTTTGTGTGTGTCCTGAGGTGGGTTGGCACCTTGCCCGGGATTGGTTCCTGCCTTGTGCCCTGCGTTGGCTGGGATTGGCTCCAGCTGACCCCCGTGACCCTGTGTTCGGATTCAGCGGGTTGGAAAATGGATGGATTTTTGCATGTTATGATTATGATGATGTTGGTTTATGTGTTCTGCGGTGGGCTGGCACCCTGCCCGGTGTTTGTTTCCTGCCATGCACCCTGTGTTGGCTGAGATTGGCTCCAGCAGACCCCCGTGACCCTGTAGTTAGGATATAGCGGGTTGGATAATGGATGGATGGATGGATGGTTTATGTGTTTTAAGTAAAGGCTTTCAACAAGATGATTCACAATGGTGCCCCACCCATGAGAGACCTTATTGTGTGCTTTTTATAAGCATGAATTAGCCTAGCAGCACACTACATGACTTTCAGTTGGAGACAGTTGTGTCACTAGGGTTGGTGTCACCCAGTGCAGTAACCAAGGTTAGCTTATGACTCCCCACAGGCCCCTGGGTGACTTAATGAATAGAGTTCCTTAACAGAGAGCTGGTCATACTTTAAACAATGCACTGCGCATGCGCCCCAGATTATTTAATCCAGAGCAGTAATCCCCACTATTAATGGCACACAGGCAGTCATTTTCCTCCTGGTGATGCCAGCCCATGCACACTTGATTGTTTCATTGAAAGCTGGAGTCACCCTTAGATGGTCATTTGGGTGTCACTCCCTATGATGATAACATCTGATGTGGTCTGTACCCACCTAGTGAAGCCAGAGAGTGGCCAGAGAGCATGTCAGAAATAGCAAGAGTATTTGCTGGATATCGTTGCATTGAGGATGTCAAATTACATGACTACAAACCTCAGGGAATGATGGAGTACACAACTCCCTCATGATTTTTTGCTCCAGTTCAAATTTCCAAAGTATTGCAATTTTGCCATAATTTGTCTGAAAATGTATGTACTGCCTGATAATTCCATTGGCTTTGCAAATGTTTTCCAGGTATTGTAATTTCCTGTTCAAATATTGTGGAGAAACGCAAGGTGCGGTAGCAACAGGCGGAGCCTCACCTCGGACTGTACCCTCCCTCACACACGGGGTTGATGCATGCAATTGGTACGTGCCTGTTGTTGTCTCTCTGTATAATATTATATAATGTTTGCAGACACATTTATTATACACCCTGACTTTCCACAGTCTGGCAAGTATCTTTAATGAATGTGTGTGACATATTTAGTCTTGCTTGATCGGACATACAACCGCAGTGAAAAGGCACAAAGTGAGGCAGACAGTACCATGCTGCACTGAAAGGGGCGGATGTGAGCCCAACAGGTGCTGGCGATAATCTCCAT
The DNA here is from genome assembly GCF_900747795.2 of Erpetoichthys calabaricus. Classification (NCBI taxonomy): domain Eukaryota; kingdom Metazoa; phylum Chordata; class Cladistia; order Polypteriformes; family Polypteridae; genus Erpetoichthys; species Erpetoichthys calabaricus. The sequence continues at coordinate 25,990,573 of NC_041410.2, read as the reverse complement.
TGAGGTCGAAGAGGCTTTTAAAACTAAAGGAAAATAAGGAGGGACTTTTACAAGAAAGTGATGGAGATTTTCATGGAGAAGGATAGGTGCATGGACTTCATTTACAAATAAAGGTAAGCATAAATGGTTTTCAATTTTATAAAAAATGGGATCAGACTAAGAAAAAAACAATCCAATATTTAAAAACTTAATTCTGACCTTTCTTGTTATCCTTTTGTCGAACAGTCTGTATTAAATTCATTAAAGCATCAGAATTAAAAGCTTTTAAAAACAAATAAATATTTCAATTAATGTCAAAATTGAAATCCGTTATTTTTTTTTGTACACCATTCTATACTTTCATTTGTATCGAATGAGTATGAGTTGTGGAATCGCAATGGCAAATTTAGAACACATGGAGGGTGCGGAGCAAAAATCGTTCTCTCTGCTCTTTTTCTCTCGCCGCTATAAATGTAACGTTCTTTCTTAGCCTTATATGTGCCTCACCTATGTGTGTGTAAAGAATGCTGATGAGATATGAAACATAACCAGTAGTCAATGTGCATGCTGGATGCCAACTGAATAGAGAATAAGCAACTCTTTTGGGTTCATATATTTGTAAATCTGACTCTGGAGCCTCACCAGCCATGAACCGCACTGCACGTCACTGCTAAATGCGCTCCCCCTTTTCCATGCACTGTACTATAATAAACTGAGCCTTGCATTTGCACATGGACAAAAAGTTTGTAGATGACTTTAAAATATATGTTCTTCTAACACATGTTTTCACTTGTGGCAAACATAGTTTATTTCAAGATATTTTTTGTGAAGTGAAACGCTTCCATTTTGCTGCGAATTCAGTTTTGTGTGATTGCTTCGATCACCACTAGTCACGTAATTTGGTGGATGCTTAAAAGGCTGGATAAGCCACCTTTTTTAACAATGAAGTATCAGTACTTCAAAGACTTCTCACTGATTGTAGCCAATGAATGGACAAAGAGTGATCTTTAAACACTGTTACAGTAACAGCACCCTAATTAAATTTTTTCTTGCTGAATATAGTGGATATGAAGTACAGTTTTGAGAAAACCAGTTATTTGCATAATTATCAAATCCAATAACTATAATGGAGTAGTAAAAAATGAAAATTACTTTCATGTAAAAAATCAACAAAATGAATCCACTTATCAGTTATCTTTAAGAGGTTTGAGTTATGTCTAAAACCAGAAATAACGCAAACAGCATTAAAAGCTTAAAAGAGAAGAGGACTGCATCTTCTTATTTTCTCTTGGAAGTATTCTGTATGAATTTTATTATCAAGATAAGTCCACTTACGGCAATCGGCAAGTTTCCTCCAGTCCTTGATGACAATACCCTCTTTCAAACATGCTTCAGCATAAGCGTTGAAGGCTTGGCACAGAAGCTTCTTGGCACCACTGTACAGACACACGTCATAGACACAGCTGTCAAAGAACTTGTCTGGATTAACCTTGAGATGGCATTGCTGGAAAATTCCCTCCACCTTCGTGGTGAGTTTGCCGCAGTATTGTTCACTCTCATAGATGTTACGCATGTTCTCATAACATACAGGGCAGTTGGTCTGGCAGAAATCCCAGCAGAAAGGATCTCGGTCATTCACCCTCCATGTCTTGGCCCATTCAATGACTGATGATACCACGTTGCCATCCTTTTCCCTTAGCTCATCTTTGAGGTTACCGTTGAAGTTGCCACAGAGGCCACAGACACTGTTGTAATAGCTGCTTGGCAAATTGATTAGCAGATACCAGTTCCAGTCGTAAGAGACTCGCAGACCAAAATCGGTGAGTACAACAGCATCACCTCCACTCTGGAACAGCTTTATTTTGCCATCATCAAGAGTGACAGGCAGATTCAGAAGCTCATTGTTTACCTAAAAGTTAAATATTTCATTCATTAGAAAAAAAGAATAGATAGCTTAGAGTTTGCTGAAGTACAAGCAGATCGCAGCCATTTGTTTTGCACAGGAAATACTGTCCCGGCACAGAAATTTGATTTTTAAGTACTGATAATCTATCTACCCTTTTTTGTATTTTGATATGAATGTGCTATATGAAGGAAATTGAAAAGGTGGAATGTAACTAAAAGATAGCTAGATTTCTGCCTCTCACATTTTCTGTTATCAGTGAGTTTATTCAATTCTGACAACACTGTAAGTAGTATCAGGATCAATCTAAGCACTTGTCACAGATTATGGGCACACTTAAAGCCCTATTGCAGACCACTCAGATGTCACATCGATGCAACTGAACCAGATGGACATTGTGCAGCGTTTGAAGTGCTGCTATTATTTGATGTTATAGGCCATTTGTGCACTGTAACACAATACAATTAAATATATTTAGAGTGTTTTAGTGTAGATTTTCCCTTACCACCTGCAAAGCTCATCAGTTATCCAAGTCAGAACCCCAGCCTTCAAAATCTTAGTTTCTCCCTAGTGTGGACATGTAAGCTAACCAGGTAATGAAGATGAAGAGGTACACAGAACAGGTAATATCTAGTTATGTTAACTTTTTGCATTTTGTGTAATTTATTTTGAAATTTGCATATTCTCTTTGTCTTATGTCATATTTTAAATAATATCACTGTTGACAACCTTTCCAATCGCATGAATATACATTGTTTGAAGAGCCATGGTGCCATAATGTCAATGCAGTTTTAGGATGAAAGTTAGGGCTAGGGGTAATTGTGAATGTATCCACATTGTTCATGCGATAAACTTCACTGTTAACAGAAAGCATTTGCTCCAACATGTATCAAGCTAACAATGTAACTGGTGTACTTTTCATTTGCAAACTGCACACGCATATTTCAAAAAACATATAACCATAACCAATGACATAAAGTTGCTAAAAAAACCTCTGTAACTGCTCATGGATGCTGAGGTATCATAAACATTAACAACAACTTTAGGATTGGGGAGGCAATTGGCCCTGTGCCCCACCATGAACGGTGCTTATACCTCTCCTATTCAATGTTTGTTTTTCTATCCATGTGTATGAAACTTCTGTCCTAAAACGTCCTCTTAATACTGCACGGATGCTTCTCAGTCATATCAATACATGTATGGCTATATACTTGCTAGGATGGAAGGCTGTTACATGTAAGTGTATGCCAAGTGATTTTCTTAGACAATGAGCATCTGCACAAATTAAAATTCTAATTCAGCTGGAAACTTCAGTGTATTGTCAAGACCTGAACAATCATTTTTTTTTAATTAAATTTATTAAGATCAAATAACATTCCATACAAGCAAGTCAAATTTTGCAAAACTAGGTTTGAAACAAATCAACCCCTACCCTTGAGAAAGAGAGCTAGGCCAACAGAATAAAACTTTAATAGTAGGAAAAATAAATAATCTAGGTCTGCATTTAAAACACAATTAAAGTCCCCAGCCATTATAATTTTATGAGTGTTCACATTGGGTATGGTTGCAAATATGTATTGGATGAAGTCTCTATTATCCAGTTTGGGGGCATAGACATTTCTCAAAATCACTTTACAGTTAAATAAATTGCCCATGACGATCATATATCTCCCTTCGGGATCTGATACTACATCTGATACGGCAAATGAGATTTTTCTATGTATAAAAATTCCCACACCTATAGTTTTCTTTGTAAAGCTGGAATGGAATATTTGGCCAGTCCAGTCTTTGTGCAGCCGAAACTGATCCTTGATTAATAAGTGGGTCTCTTGTAAAAATACTATTTTAGCATTTAGACCTGTTAGGTGAGAGAATATTTTCTTTCTCTTTAATTCGTGATTGAGACATTTAACATTCCAGCTCACAAAGTTAACTGGTCATGGAGACATTGCTTCTGAACTTTTGTTGTCATTTTGTAGCCTTAATTTAAGATAAGACAGCTTTGACCTTAATTTCCAATTTTGCCAGGAGATATTACCATGAAGCCTATACTTGCGTTGTCACTTATAATTATAAGGATTAAAAGGATAGATTAGAAATAGTTTGCTCTCTTTCTCATGTTTTTTGATATGAAAAGCAACTCAGGATAGAGAACATGAGATAAATGGGATTCCTAACCAATACAAAAGTCGAAACCAGAAGAAAAAAATATCTACCGTCATAGCCTGAAATAAAACATAACTCAAAGTCAAAACGCCGGAAGGAAAAATGTCTGAAAAACATATATATATACACAAATGCACTTTTGAAATTTTTTTGAGAAATCTGCTAACTCGGATAAAAATGTGTCCCCGAACTTTATATGTTACGAACCCTGACATCACTCAGTCCATGACCTCTGACATTGCTGCTTGAAACTGCATGGTGACCGTCAAACAAAACTGCACAAATCAGTGACTCTATGCCAAAACAAAATAGTGTTGTGGGAGGACGTGAATAAATACTAAACATTACTAGATAAATCACCATCAGAATGAGCTTAAGAAACCTCATAAATGTATAAGGAAAAGTCATTTTCAAGACCACTTGCTGAAGAAAAAGCACATCAATTAACCAGTCATGACATTTTCTCTCTTTATAGCTAATAGAATTTATATTAAATACAGAAGTGTATGTTACTCACCGTTATCTTTCCTATCTGCTGTTTCTGCATGACAATGGTGTAGTCATAAACCTTGATGGTCACAGTCCTTACAAAAGAGACAACAGTGCTGCCACGATTGTCATTCTTCTCTGTGACAGAAAATGGGACGAGTCCTTCAATATCTCCACATGTCTCAGTAATGGTATAGGTGCAAGTACCCTGGAAATCGAAGTAGTAGCCATCGAAGGTGTGGTAGTGGGGGTCTCCCCATGCCCAGCAAGTGCCAGTGTATTCTGGCTCACACACTGCAACGTCCTTCTGTACTTTGCATTTTTCTTTAGGACGGCACTTTACATCTTTGCATGGATCTAGCAGTGAAAAGCAGAGATGGATAAGTTATGTTGGGAAGAAAAAGACCACTCAGGGTAATATGTGAATTGTCTCTTGAAAGCTACAAGAACAAACCTTTATGTCTTTTCCTGGAACTATGTCATTATACCAAACAAAGTTTCAGAAACCCCACAAGTTCGTGAAACATCACCCACTCCCAATGCAGAGAAGAGTTTACAGCTACTAATAAATAATGCTTCTATTTACAGTATTAATACAAATAACTGTTCCACAACTCCATGGACCTGGGATTATATCTTACTCCAGTTACTGTCTGGGAGGAGCTTTCCTATTCTCATTGAATCCATGTGTGTTTTTACTGGCAATCCAGACTCATTTCATATCAGAATGGCAGTGGAGTCATGCTAATGTTTGGTACTTAATGAGACAGTGTAAGGTACACTAGTGTCCTGTCCATGGTTAGCTGCTACTCCTGTGCTTCCTGTCATTCTGTGACTGAAAAAAAAAACAATTCAGCCAGTTACTGTGCATGTATAAGCCCTGAAGAGACATGGGATTCTATGCACAGTTGGCTTTATTGTCCCTGCTGACACAGGCCTTAGTCCTTTAATGTTTGCTATTGGACAGAATTGATTAAAAATTGGATAGATACATGGATTTTTATTCTTTTCTAGGTGTGTTTGCATATAATGCATGGAATATTGGGAAAGTCCATATCTCTCTGTCTGTCTGTCGGCACGAACTACTCGACCCCATGGAGCAATTTTGTTGAGATGTGGCAAACATATTCTTCAAAGAAATTTGCTGAGACATTTCAATTTTCACGCAGATATCTGGAACATATTGCACTAAAATACGTTTTTAAATTACAAAAACTCCCCTTAAAAAGAATTGGTGAATTTTAGAACTTGTACATGTTCAAATAGAGAAATGTTCTTTGTGACTTTAACTAAAATTAGTTTACTATTTCAATTTTACCTTAATGGCAGTTGCTTGAACTTATATGATTTTTATATTTTCCTTTGTAACTTGTATTACAGCCAGTTGGATGCCCAATGTAAGTTAGGCAAACGTTGGGCAAAGCGCCAACACGTGTACACCACAGATACAGCAGCATCCTTCCCCTGCTTCTTTAAGCTAACTAGAAAAGTGCAAAAAATGTCACTTCTTTGGAAATAAATGGGAAGGAAAAAGCAATTGTTTAAACACATATAAGACTGAATTGATTGAACAATATTATCTGCAGATTATTATTTTCAAGAACAGAGGTTATCAACCTACAGCTAAATGTTACTTGACTTAATTAATATCATGGGTAAGATGCAACTGCCCTAATTGATATAAACTTTTAATGAGTTTAGAAATGGGCAGTGGTGTTGGGGAAATAGGAGACCTCAGTGGCTTAAGCCCCTGATCTTTCAGTCCCAGATGTGCACAAACAATTGTGGCAAACCTCTGATCTTCTGGCCCATTGTGTACCATTTGTATTCCTTGTATACAATAAATCAGATCCTTTCCATGTTCTTGCTTATTTAGATAGATAGATAGATAGATAGATAGATAGATAGATAGATAGATAGATAGATAGATAGATAGATAGATAGATAGATAGATAGATAGATAGATAGATAGATAGATACTTTATTAATTTATATAATTTTAACAAATTACTGTGTTTTAACTGATATTAATAGCTAGATAAGGAGCTTATTTTAGGTCCTTTCTTCGGTTAACATTGATACTGATTTTATGCTAGTATTGATCATTTTACATTAATAGATAATTTTCAATTGCTAATTATTGAATTCTATTCTATTAAGTGTACTTTCAAAAATGTTAAGTTAAGCAAAATTGAACAATTCGTCACAGACCCTCCCACAACTAGCACCCATCACTCAATGCCATTTTCATACCACTTTGAACTGCAATATTCTGTACATGAAATCTATTGAGCCAACGCCAGCCCATGTGTGCTCTGTTTTTAACTCCAATGTAAAATGCTGTTAAAAAGCATGGATTTAATGTAAGTAACAGTAATGTTACTTATTCAGCTGGCGTATGACTTTAAATAACACTGTACTATACTAATAAAATGCCTGCTCATTTCTTACTGCCAGCTGCCTCATCACTGCCAATGTTTCTTTTAAGAAGAAATGAGCAACAGCTGTAGATATGAAGTCTTCACACAGGTATACATGTAAAAGTATACAAAGAAACATGTAAATCAGTTTAATTGGTAGAAATGGAAGCTATGCTTTGGGGATTGCTAAAGATGTTTGGGGAGCAATTCATTCTAAAGGCCTGAATAATCACTTTAAGCACCTTATCCGGATGATGGAATGGGTTGGACTTTTACTGTTGAAATGCACCTATAGAAGTGATTTGTCTAAGCTGGATGTGCTGTATGCTTACAACAAGGATGTGAACGTTTAGAAATCATTGAATATGTCTTTTGAGACCTCATGTATGACCAAAGAGCATGAGAGTGTCTGATACACTCCTGATATTGTCTCATGTACTGACGTTACATGGGGAACAGTTGGCCTCCTTACATTTGTTGTATACTTAATACTGAGCCAGGACAACCACATAAAGCACTGGTTAAGAATAACAAAGACCATAGTCTTTGTTAACTAGAAAAAGTATGAACACATTAAAGGAGATGTGTTGAAATGGGATTTTTGGCCTCTAAAGAAAGACAGAAATTGTACAAATTAACAGGGTGAACTTTCAAAGACTAATTAGGGGAGGAATATTTTTCATTTAGATATGTTCTATATAATGTTGTCAGAAGAATCAGAATGTCTTCATGGTGTACTGATGTTCTCATATGATCTTCTCATAGTATTCTCTCGTGCTGTTGAACCGATCTGTATTTGCAGTTATTATTCCAGTGACAGTAATTTTATTATGCATTATGTATGTATTGATTAAATCAATCATCACACGGTTGCTGCCATTTTTTTAAAGTGAATTGCTGAATGTTGGACTGAAGTGACTTGCTTAAGCAGATCAATGGAGGGCAATATTGTGCTTTACAGTCCCCGATGCCTTCTCTTATTACATTTCACATTACATTACAACATGCAGTCAGTGGTTTGCCAGCCAGGGTTGGTTGGTTGCTTTGTCGACTCAGTTTTACCAGGATGGGCTCGGACCAAACACAACAAAAACAGTATGGAAACATACGATATACCATAGAACTGAGAAATGTAACCCTTGAACACTTCGACTGTTCTTACCAGTGGAGCGACAAGACATAACTCCATCTTTGATTCCACATTTGGTGCCTTCAACACAAGTGTATGCCTCACATACCATGCCAGTAAGGAAGTCACAGACACATTTTTCCTGGCAGTTTTCTGTAATTACCACTTCACCAGACTGAAACAAAAAGAAAGATATATTTGTGACTAGCTGAGACATTTAGAGCAGGATAATCTTATCGAAAAGAGGACTTATGCCACAGTACCACATTTGATTGTTTAAGTTTCTTCTAACTTTAATGGGGACAGTCACATTTTTCTGTCTTCTAACAGTGAAATTACTATTTGGGATTTGAAGAAGTTAAATTCCAAGAATTAAGTTCTTCTACCATCTTAATACTAGACCAGTGAAATCACTGCTCCACTGTTCTCTTACCATCATTCTACACCACAATCCATCAACATGAAAGAGTACTTTTGTTATTAAAAGGCAGAGAAATGTGACTGTTCCCATTTGACTACTGATAAGAGAATAGATTAATAATAATAATAATAAATGACCAAAACTGAACTCAATATAGCATACCATTGCCTAAGTCTGCTTAATCCTGAGTAAGGTCACAAGGGAGCTGAAGCCTATCCTAGGAAGCATGGAGCTCAAGGCAGGAGCAATCCCTGGGCAGGGCACTATTAGGGCAATATTATCTCTTATATATATTTCTTTTCTGGTTCGTCCTGCTTCCACTTCAAAACCGGTTCCGCCCACACGCAGCCAACATGGCATTTCTCAATTCCTATTTGTCGTCTTCCATGTCATGCATTATACTGGCCTGCTGAGCATAATATATCCAACAAGTACTCGAGGTGCTGCCACAACGATAAAGTAGCTTTACCACCTTTGCGGGAGCCACCTGTGTCTTTACAACAGCTTCTTACACAGCAAACATCCGAAGCTAAAAATTATCGTGAACACATTCGAGAATACAACTCTTCTCTAGCATTTTCTTCCATGGGTGCATAGATAACTCAACCTCCTGGCCACGGCCCATACTGTTTTAAAATACACGGGCAAATTTATCACCAAATCTCTCCACTATACGCTAACACTTCTGCCTCTCCAGGATATGGACAGTTGTATGTTTTTGACACAGCGCAAGCTACTGATACAATGCCCCGACATTGCAGTGACTTTCGTCGGAGAAGATGGCGAAACGCCTGCCGAAAGGGACATTTGCATCTATCCCATACGCAACTCCTGTAAACAGATTTCCACACTCAATATGAATTGTGATTCTATGGTTTACGCACTTTTATTCCCTTGCGGAGACATTGGCTGGCACAAAGATTTACAACATGTTCCCGATAACAGAACCGCCAAGCGAATAAGGCTTACTCAATGCCAATTTTACACGTACAGATTAGCAATGAGGAATACATTTAGTATTTTGCACTCCAGCGGCAAACTATTCCAACAGTACGTCGTAGATGTGTATGTTAAAACAGAGGGCGCGCGTCTCAACTATCTCAGATTACATCAACAAGATCTGCGCGTGGAACAATACAATGTTTGAATACAGACACACTGCAAGCAAATGCTGAAAATAACAACGTATGTGTAGGCAAAATGATCATATTACCGTCCACATTTCCAGGATGTCCAAGATACATGCAACAAAACTATCAGGATGCCATGGCCATAGTACGTAAATTCGGAAAGCCTGATTTATTTATCACTTTCACATGTAATCCTGCTTGGCCAGAAATTCTATATGCACACTGCGTCTTTCAAGAGGTATTTATTCCTACTTGATTCCTGAATTCCTTTCTCACCGTTTTCCGTTCCTATTCTTACACCGCCGTACGCTATGGCGGGCGTCAGCTAGTTATTATTATTATTATTATTATTATTATTTATAGTGGTAGTGCTGCGGTGGGTTGGCACCCTGCCCGGGATTGGTTCCTGCCTTGTGCCCTGTGTTGGCTGGGATTGGCTCCAGCAGACCCCCGTGACACCTGTGTTCGGATTCAGCGGGTTGGATAATGGATGGATAGTGGTAGTGAACCTCTTTTTGAAAGCATTTCAGTGAAGCAAATATAAATTTTAACTCCATGTTCTATCCATGCCCAGTATTTCCACCAGGTGTATTGCCTTCAATTTGCTGTGACATCTTCATACCCCAATAAAGTGTGCAGCTGAATACAACAGGCAAAGAAAACAAAATGCAAATCTTACCTTGAAATATTTGCCATTATAAAAGCAGCCACAGTTTTCAATGAGCACACACTTCTCCCCATTAAAGAAGTACCCGTCATCACATGCACATCCCTCAACACAGACTACTGGGCACCAGCTTATTCCAGAAATAGCAGCACATGAGGTGGAGCAGGATTGTGCACAAAGCTGGTAATGGCTGTTTGCAGGGCACTTCATTGCTAAAAGAGAAAAAGCATATGAAGATATTAACTGATGTACATCTCAATTGATCTATGTAATTATATACTGTGTTTACTTTGTTAATTTTCTAGATAACAGGTGATTAGCAGTATAGCAGTTTAGATGAAAATGTATTCAAATATAATATAATATTCAAATATAATGTAATGTCAAAGAAGACTGCATTTAATGTTTTTGCTATAAGAAGTCAAGCAAAATACCACTTTTTTTTGGCAAACTAAACAGATTACAATATGCAAGCTTTTGAAGCAACTCAGGCCCCTTCTTCAGGCAAGATGTAACATTTTTGCAATGTAAAGCTTATATCCGTATTCAAATCTGGGCTACTTTTATTTGTGAATTTGGTATTCATTTGTACTCCTTTTCCATCAAGAGCCGATTTGTTCATATTACTGACAGATGCTGGATTGCTTCAGTGTGCTGATAAGTGTTTGTGTGCATCTTCAAAAAGAAGCATGGCCCATTCTAAGTCTTATCAAAATCATACACCAGTTTGAAGTGTGACATGAAATGGTAGAATGAATGTGTGTGCAAAAGGCATGAATAATTCCTCAAAGGTTTTTGATTTCATAATCAAAGCCTACTTTTTATACAGTTCTGATCAGGTGGCTTACCCCTTCACAACAGGAGCTTGTTTTTTATGTACTGTCATGACTGATTAATGATTAGAACAACAGAGTGAAAGAGAATTGATTTTTTTCCTTTAACAATGTACTGTATGTATTAGTGAACATTTGCTGATTCAAATTCATCCACACCAAAATATTTTCTGCTTTCAAAGTTTCAGGAATAACAGTTTCAACTTCAAGTATCATTTTTTCTTTTAGTATATTTAGCCCGTTTTGTTTTTTGATTAAACTAGACATTACTTTTAGTGAATGCTTGCATTATTTCTTATATTCACTTTACACAATAATATATTGAAATAGTGTAAATACAGATGACTCTAATACACAGATTATGTTTAAAAATAATGCTTTGTTTAGTATTTTCTTTCAGTCTTTTCTATAGCTGTCAAGTGTTTTACTGCTGTGTGTGCTAAATATTTCCTATTTACTAATTTTGCCTCTGTTTAAAGGCAGTTGATCTCTAGTTAGCTACTGCATAGAAAATCAAAATTTCTTGTATTGCAATAATGAGATAAAATTTGACTTTCTAATAAAAAATTGTAAATAAATAAAAATAAATACATACGGCAAAAAGATGGAGTTCTCCAGTTCTGAATATTTACACCGGCTTGCTGGCAGTCTGTAACGTAGGCCTGAATGCTATTGCAAACTATGTTTAGGTCTCCATTAGACATGCAGACATCATACACACAGTCGCTGAAATAGCTTTCTGGGTTAATAACTGCAAAACAGGCAGCTAGCGGTCCTGTAGAGCTGATGATGAGACCGCAGTAATTAAGATCTTTGAAGATGGCTTGTCTGTCAGTGCTGCACACGGGACAGTTTCCTTCACTGCAGCCATTGTCACACACTACTTCAGGAATGTTGATTTTCCATGCCCCGCCAAACACTTGAGCATTTGGTGCCAGGGAGCCAGTGGGCAGCTTGAAGTCATCCTTCTTTTCACCATTGAAATTGCCACAAAGGCCACACATCTTGTCTCGATAGTTGCCAGGAACAGTAACAGTGACGTGATAAACAAGGTCATAAGTGACTATCAAGCCAAAATTTGTTTCAATGATGACGTTGACTCCATTCTGGTAGGCACGGACATTTCCCAATTCGACTGGAAGGTTAAACCAAATATCATTGATCTGTGAAAGAAAAATTCAGAGTTTGGTTATCAGTGTGTAATAAATTAAGTTTTAAACATGCACCTCAAACTGCATGTAGGATTTTCACGTTATAATAATGGAGTGAAAACAGTGCAAAAAAAAATGAAATTATAAGAAAATTATAAATTATGAAAATGTACTGTGTAATGGAATATGAAATTCAACAGTTGGGTTTATATCTAAGCCTTCCTAACTTTTCTTCTGTTTGCATGTTTTTCTCCATGTACTCCAGTTTACCTTGCACATCTCAAAGATATTACATTAATAGGAGACCCTAAACTAGGTTGTGATTGAGTGAGTGTGGATGTGAGTGTGAGAGTGCCCTGTGAAGGACTGGCACTTCTCTCTGTAATGGTTTCTGGCTTGTGCCCAAAGCTTCTCTCATAGGCACTGGCTCACTACAGCTCTGAATTGAATGAAATGATAGATAAACAATATAATGAGGATTCATTAATTTACTGATATCTTCTAATCATAATATAATATAACCCGAAATGGCGCACTGCACGATAACGTGCAGTGAATACACTTGACTTGAGCATTCCTAGTTTTCATCCTCTTTCTCTGTACGTTTAGCATTCATTTGCTCAGAGGTTGATGCGCTTGCTGCTTCCTGAGCAGCTCTTCTTTTCTCCACCCTAGTGACCCGCTTCTTCTCTTGTTTCGTCGGCATCTTTTCACATTAAAACTGATTAAGTCAGAGATTGTGTTGCAATTACTTAGTACGTTTTCTTTAATTTTTCACTTAATCTGGGACTTAAGTCTTCAATCTGCCTCAACAATGATTTAAGAAAGCGTTTCTCAACCTTTAAGTATTTGCGACCCAAGTTTTCATAACAGTTTTAATCGCGCCCCCCCTAAGGTTTTTTTGAAAGGAGCCCACTAATATCAATTTGTTCTTTTTTAATTAATGATATATCATAGATGCATATTTTATTATTGTTCCTACTTAACTTTTATCGACATTTATCTAACTCTATATTTATTTTTCTAGTATCAGAATGTAGTTTAAGTTAATTTGTTTTGGTTTCAATAGATGTATTTTTCATATTTTTGATTCTTGTTTTCTTTTTTTCACATCCTCGCGCCTCCCTAGAGGAGACCGCCCCACAGTTTGAGAACCACTGATTTAAGATATGAAGAGGTAGGGAAAGTGATGGCAAAGGGATGAGAACACCACCCATACACATGCGCCACATAGCCACCCTGCTGGCCGCTGCCAAGAGTTGATTCTACAATAAAATAAAATTAAAATAAAAAGAGGAATAACCTTGGAGGTCAATCATCACCCTGAAAGTGGATAGTAGACGTCACGTAGTATATGTGTACCAAATTTCAGGACAATAGGCGAAACGGTTTGCTAGCTACAAGTGATTTAAAATCCTGGACAGAAAAACAAAAAAGCTATGGTAGCGTATTACATATAACTAGACAAAGAGCCCGTTTCGACAACGTAAGATGAAACGGGCACGAGTTTGTGTCAGCAGTGTATGAAGAACAAATGATAAGTAACAAAGAAGTTGTTTTGTAATGATTGTAGTCCGCTTTACTCATTACTGTACAGGCTTTTACTGTTAGTTGATGAATTTTCCAGGCCTATAGTATAATATTGAGTGATGAATGTTCCAGTACAATAATAATAATAATACATTTTATTTATATAGCGCCTTTCCCATGCTCAAGGCACTAAATATGGAATAGTAATAAGTATAAGCACCACAAACCTGATATAGATGTATTGAATGAATGCATAATTGAATCAGAATGCATAATTAGGCCTCGAGCTGTAGTCGAAATCACCTTTCGGGCCTCTAAAGCTTTAATCGAAGTCGCCTTTCTCTCTGAATTTTTGCGGCCATAAATCCGCCGCCTGCCGCGATGTTGGGGTTGGATGTCGGTCTTGTAAGGTTTTTCGGGCAGCTGCGCAGAAGGCAACTGCGCATTTGGCTTCGGACGGACGTGAGTGTGTGAGTGAGGAGGCAGGCGAATTATGTATTAAGATATAATATAATATAATATAATATAATACAATACAATACAATACAATACAATACAATACAATACAATACAATACAATACAATACAATATAATATAATATAATATAATATAATATAATATAATATAATATAATATAATATAATATAATATAATATTAGACCAGAAGCTGTAATTAACCGGTAACCCTTCCAACTTTGGTTCTTACCTGCACCAATTCCTAACCCTTAGTTGGTTTATACAGGTTTAAAAGTCTTATATTATATTGCAATAATTCCCTGTGATGGCCCAAGGTTGGTTCTCATCTTATGGCCACTGCTGCCTGGATAGGTACCGGCTTTCCACAAGCTTGAACAGGATACATAGGTTAGAAAATGGATGAATAAGAAATGCATACACTTTCAAACCTACTTTATCCAATTCAGGGTATAGAGGTTATTTAGTTCATTGTGAGCTCTTCAGTATGATCTATTCTGCTGCCTGTGTTTGTCAATACAGACCACAAGGCTATGTGCTTAATTTTATACACCTGTTAACAATGGGATTGGCTAAAACTCCTGAACTCAATAATTTGGAGGGGTGTCTACATACCTTTGACCATACAGTGTACATCAGTGACTGATATTTTGATAATCTGTACATTTACATTTACATCATTTAGCAGACGCTCTTATCCAGAGCGACTTACAACAGTGTTTGTTAGTTTTTTTCGCATACCCCTTGGGGTCAGAGCGCAGGGTCAGCCATTGTACAGCGCCCCCTGGAGCAATTACAGGTTAAGGGCCTCGCTCAAGGGCCCAGCAGAGTAGGATCTCTTTTGGCACTGACGGGGATTCGAACCGGCAACCTTCGGGATACCAGCACAGATCCTTAGCCTCAGAGCCACCACTCCAATATGCTAAGTTATCAATCGACCATTAAAATTTTATATCACTGAACTAACATAATTCATTTGTATTGTACAGTGATACACATCTTATGTGCCACCAATGAGTTTTTTACTGATCAATGAAATCTAATTACTTAATTTGTAAAGCAGATTTTGAAAAACGAATAATTAGGTTATATTGGTATTGTCTCCCCTACTTGAGGTTATCAATATCTACTGCTCTTTTCTCTTGTAAGAGGAGTGAATATTCCTTTAAAAGCTTAAATAAGGATGAAAGAGTAAAACGGATTCATGCCAATAACATTTTTAAAGAAGAAGTTTTCAATAACAGAGGAAACTCAGGTATCTTAAATGCCACAATACCCTTTATAGGTGCAATGTTTTATTTGTTTGTTCTATCTATCTATCTATCTATCTATCAATGATGTTTATTTTATAAATGAAATAAAAAAAGATATGAAAAATATATTTTTTCCTCACCATGACAAGTCCAGGCTGACCGTTCTTCAGAATTAAGGTATTGCCAAACACCTTTACGGCAACCATTTTGGTGACCGACACTTTGCCGTTACCATACTTCACATTTTCTACATCAACAGAAAAGGATTGTAGTGCTGGATTTCCTTCAATTTGGCAAGATTTTGCCAAGGTGTACGTGCAGGTGCCTTGGAAGTCAAACTTTAAGCCATCAAAGGAGATGTAATGTGGGTCCCCAGAGGCAGAACAGACTCCTTTTCCTTTTGGGTGACACTTTCTCACTCCTCCCTCCACCTTGCACTCCTCATTGGCACCACAGGAGAACTTCTTACAATCAACCTTGCCATTCTGCTGACATGTGCACTGATCCTGGCAGAGACCACTTGGGAAGAAGACTTCACCAAGCTTGTAGTACCTCTCCTTGTACAGACATCCACACTCTGATATGGGCACACAACTATCACCGCTGAGAATGAAGCCGTCGTTACAAGAGCAGCCTTCCTGACAAAGGGCTTTGCAGCCCACTGGTGAGTTTAGGTCATGGCAGGTTGCTGGGCAGCCATTAACACACACCTCATAATGACTGTTTTTAGTACATGTGAGAGCTGATAAAGGAAGGAGAATGACAATAAGTGAAAATCTTTCATTCAAAAGTGATTTATGAGCATTAAACTATTTTATTTTCATTGCACTAGGTGCTAGGCACTAAATGGCTAAATCAGAAACCTTGTTATGTTCGTATTGCAAAAAAACATCAGATTTAATATAGATATTTCCTACCACTATAAGCTGCTTGGGGTGAGTCACATATAAAAAACATTTTTTGAGTGGTTTTCCTTTAAATTTTAACTGAAATAATATGAAAGAAATAAACAAGCAACTCACGGCAGAAGGTATCTTTCCTCCAAGGATAGATTTTGGCCCCAGCTTGTTGGCAAGCTGATGTGTAGGCAGTGATTGCCTGGCACAGGACGGATTTCACTCCTTTGTAGAGGCACACATCATACACACAATTTTCAAAGTAACCGGCAGGATTCACCTTGGCATGGCAGTCCCGGAATGGACCACTGGGATCTTTAATGATGCCGCAGTAGCTGTTGGTCTCATACTGAACTTTCTGAGTGATGTCACAATCGGGACATGTACCCTTACAGCCTTCCACACAGCCGGGAATTTCTGCCACACGCCAGCTCTGGCCGAATTCTGTGGGGTTGCTGGCAAGACGGCCATTTTTCATGACCATGTCATCTTCGTTCTTGCTGTTGTAGTTTCCACAGAGGCCACAGACAGCTCCAGAATAAGTGCTGGGTAAAGTCACGCTGACCACACTACTGAAATCAAAGGTGACCTTCAGGTTGAAGTTGGTTTCAATGACACCAGTGTTTCCGCTGAGATACACCACTACCTGGAAATTACTGAGATAGACTGGCAGGTTCGTCAGCTCACCATTCACCTTTTAATAAATGAGTAAATAAATAAATAAATGTGTGATGTAAACAGAGAAGATAGAGGAAGAGAAAAGGATCACATATTGCCACTTATAGCTGGCATAACTTATTGCCACCTCAGGAATACAATACAATATTAATAGCACAAGTTACAAAGCAAAATTCAAGAGTAGATTCTATCACATATGAGGATTCAGATTTGTTCAGAGTCCTGGAGATCTCAGCCAAGAAGCTGCCTCCACCCTAGTGGCCATTCCACTGCTAAGTCAATGCTGGGCCAGCTAATCTGATGAAAGGACCCTTTTACCCAATGACTCCAATGCTCCTTTATCAGAGATGACTTTTCCATAATTCTTCACTAGTGATCCTTATTTAAATACTGAACGACAGATAGATACATGCAGAATTAATACATGAAGATGCTTCCACAACTACTTTCTCCTTGTGTGCATATTGCTGGCAATGATTTAGTACATTTTCTTAAGAAATGAAACAAAGAGTTCTGCATGAATCGTTTTGCTCATCACTAAAAGTAACCAAATAATAAGCCACTCAAGAAACAAGAACTTTAGATGCACTATTCACTTACCATGACTTGCCTGGGGTGCTCTGTGCTCATCACGATAACCTCATTGTACACCTTAACTAAGACTAACTTTGTGTAGGAAACCACTTTGCTGCCTCTGTAGTCATTCTGCACTTCAACCTCAAAAGGCACAAGATCTGGGTCTTTACTACAGACTCCAACCAACTGATAGACACATGTGCCCATGAAATCATAGCGACGTCCATCAAAGGTCAGGTAGTGGGGGTCTCCTGATGCTGAGCAGGTTTTGTAGGTAATTGGATGACAGCCAGTTATGCCGTCGACGACCTTGCACTGCTCACCAGACTTGCAGCCTTGGTTCTTGCACTCCACCTTGTTGGTAGTGGGGTTGCAGTAACATCTTTGTTGGCAGGTGTTATCACCCCAGAACTTTTCCCCAGTAGGGATATGCCGCCCATTATAGTTGCAACCACAGCTGCTGGCTGGCACACATTTTCCAGCGCTAAGGACGTATCCTGCATTACACTGGCAGCCACCTACGCAGTAAGATGTGCATTTTGAGGGGGCACTGGGGTCAAGGCAAGTTGCAGGGCAGGCGTTTCCACAGTGCTCGTAGTGGCTGTTCTCAGAGCATGAAGCGGCTGAAGAAAAACAAAAAATGAGAAAAGGAGAGATGAGTAAGCTCAAACATTATTTCTTCCAAACTGTGACATCCTACTTGAGGTATTGGAGAGCAGGGCCTTAACTAAAGTGGGAAGGCCACTTACAGAAGTAATAACTGTACTTTTTTTATCAAGTTTCTATATGTGGTACACAAGCATGTGAAGTAACTTACTCTGGGTGACAGAGTGTGCCAGAATGAGGAACCAAACCTGTTAACTAATGCTTTTCTGTGTGATGTCATAACTGTTAAGCCACATTGCCTACAATATAAAATTTAACAATATAGAAGGTTTAGAATCATGGTGGTTTACTTAGTATTGTCCTTGGACCAGAGTCTATCCAAGAAGCTCTGCAAACATCCCTGACACTCGTCATTCATGCAGCTCTCTAACCACCCACATCTGGCCAATTTGGAATCACCAGTCAACCAAAAATGTATGTCTTTGGGCATAATGGAGGAAACCCCCCACAGACACAGGGGGCTTGTGCAAATCCCTCATTAGCAACAACTGAACGTGTAGACCTGGGAGGTGAAAGCGCTAACAACTGTGTCACTGTGCTCCCAGAAACAGTACCCAATCTCAAAGTGCTCATGAACACATGTATAAGGTGGTCCAGATCTAATTATGCAATTTTCATTATGCTATAACTTTTAAGTTTATTACATAGAGAATTCACAGCACCTGCCCTGCACATAGAGATTTCACTTAAAATTATTTTTGTTGCCAATAGATGGCAGCACCTGCCCTGCATTCCAAAATGGCGGGGAGATGGTTGTCAGTCAAACAGTTGCATAATTAGATCTGGACCACCCTGTATTAGGACGATGGGGCAGTCAGAGAGTCATTCAGTGTGCAAAGAAAATGAAGGGTGAAATGGTATCCTGGCATGATTGTGCATCACTCAGGGTTCACGTCATTCCACTAACTCACACCAGGCCTTTTTACATGTATAAGGTACAATGGAGCCTCTTTTAAAGCATTTACACAGTTGCAGAGAGAATGTGCACATAGGTGCTCATTAGTTGCAGTACTGGCAATTTTATATCTTGTACAGGGACCTCTGGCTTGCGTTTCTCCTGTTTATTTTTCCTGTACTCTCCTATCCTGATCTCTCAGTCTGTGTGGCAAGCAAGATAGAGATGAGGAACTTCTCAAGTCTCTCCCCACACTGAAACACATGCTGCTAGTGAACAGCTTCAACAATCCAGCACCATTCCTAGCAATTCTGTTTACAGTGCCTGTTGATGTAGGAGTTTATAATGCTTACAACAACAATAGTGTAGATGGACCACCTCACTGGTGGTCAGATAAGTAAATACTATACGTTTTCTTGCAGAATATTTGGCTCATCATCAAATACAAAATATTGGCTGAAAAATGACTTCACTAGCAGCTCAGGCCAAGAATGAACCTAATTTCAATACTGAGTGGAGCGAGTGTTTGATGTCTCCCTTTGGCAAAGATAAAGCTGCACAGCAGTATTTTTATGGAATAATTAAGGGACACAGAGATTTAAAATCACACATTAAAGCATCATACATACATACATAAGATGACCTTGTGCGAACAAATTCACAAAAATATTCAAGAACTTCACAGGGTTGAACGTGATAGTACTTATTGCTTTATCAAACAGCTTATAAAATCAGAAAGTATGGCCAACCGTTTACAAAGTTTTAGATATATTCACATTTTTATATTTTGATGTGGGCGGCATGGTGGCGCAGTGCTAGCGCAGTAAGGAGACCTGGGTTCACTTCCCGGGTCCTCCCTGCGTGGAGTTTGCATGTTCTCCCTGTGTCTGCGTGGGTTTCCTCCGGGTACTCTGGTTTCCTCCCACAGTCCAAAGACATGCAGGTTAGGTGCATTGGCGATTCTAAATTGTGCATAGTATGTGCTGTGTGTGTGTGTGTGCCCTGCGGTGAGCTGGCGTCCTGACAGGGGTTTGTTTCCTGCCTTGTGCCCTGTGTTGGCTGGGATTGGCTCCAGCAGACCCCCGTGACCCTGTAGTTAGGATATAGCTGGTTGGATAATGGATGGATGGATATTATGATGTTGCCTACTTTCCTTAATAAATATTGTGAATATTATCAGTATCTTCTAGTATCTTATAATCAAAGCCTACAGTCAAAATTAAATGTGCTCTCCTGATACTAGCTGACAAGCATGTCAACTATGGGAGTGACAGTCATATCCTACATCAAGTAGTGCTGAAAAATACACACAAGCCATGTCAAACTTTGAACCCAGAACTCCAGAGATGTAAAGTAGCAGCTTATTCACTGGGCAGCACTTTGTCTTAGAGCACTTGAGCCTTTTCCTTTTTGCCACTTCAAGGAGAACTTGCCATTCCAAAACTATGTTAATCGAACCTATGGATGCAGAGGACAAGAATCTGTACTGGCGACACTGGGCACAAGGCAGGAACCAAAGCCCAGACAGAGTGCCCGTCCATCACAGGGTCCAATTATATGCCCAACATACTCTGCCAGTTTGGTTTAGTCAATCCACCTAGCTGGAAAGAAATCTTTATTTTATTTAGTGCTGTCCTTAGTTACCTAAAATGCTCTTCATCTCTATTATCCAGTGAACACTTACTATAGAGAAGTGGTTGGGGTATAAATGAGAACTGAATCCCGAAGAGATCATAACTGCTGTTAAAAGCAAGGTGATAGTGAGCACTGTTCTTCACATTTTGCCAAACAGCATAACAGAAACTGAATAAAGTAATATCCATGTTCACCATTTTATGTGTGGCATAATTGGTGGGCTGGCTACCCCACAGTGAGTGGGCCACAATCCAACACTCAGTTGGGTTGTCTTCTGTATGAATTTGTATGTTCTCTTTGTCTGCAGGTTGGTTTCCTGCAAGGTAGTCTTTTTTGTCGGGTGTCAATAGGCCCTAAGAGGGGTTCCTGTCTTGCTCCTCATAGCACTTTGGATATGTTTTAGCTCACCTTAGCCTATGTTATGAAAAGCAGTATTAGACAATAGAATGTTGCGCTGATTGGTGTGCTGTATGTGTGTAGATGTCCAACCCCAGTAATAATAATAGAAAATACAGAAAGAAAGGCAGCAAAGGGCCAGGCAAATAGGTGGCAAGCCATTTGATCTATCAGAGATAGTTAGGCAAGGGAAGCTCAGAGTCAAGAGCTTTAAAGGCCAAGATGATTTGCTGTAACAGTGGCACGATGGTTAACTCTGGTATCTCAAAACTCTTGGGTTGGAATCTCAGCCTGCTCAATATTTTTGTGGTACCTCCATGTTTTCATCTGACAAATGCTTTTGCTCCATGTAGCCCAACTTTACACCCAGAACCCAAAGAAATGCTGTGAATGTATGTAGGAGTGCATATGAGTATGTCCTGCTGTATATTGACATCTCATTCAGAGTACATAGGTTCAGGGTGAACTCTGACCCTTCCACAACATAAGTGAATAAATACTCAATGTTTCATCGCTTTGTTAATTAATTCCAGATTTTTACTTAAAGCTAAATTCTCCCCATCAAGCACACTCAGCCCTAATCAACTCAACACTTACGGCAGTTGGCCACGATTCTCCAGTCGTAAACAACAATGCCAGCACGCTGGCAGACATCTGAATACACCTGCAGTGACTGGCACAGGAAGTGGCGGTAGCCTCCATTGATGCAGACATCATACACACAGTTGTCCAGGTAGACTTTTGGATCTATGATGGAGTGGCACATGCGGAACGGTCCATCAATGATGCGGGTGATAAGCCCACAGAAGAGCTCGCCTTCAAAGCGTTTCCAGAAGCTGTCCTCACAGCGCTGACACTCTCCATTGCAGTTGTCCCAGCACAGTTCTCCACCCACACCTCCAGAAATCTTCCAGCTGCTGCAAAAGTCAATTGCGTTTGGTGCCAGGGTGCCACTGGGGGTAGTAAAGTCGTCATTTATCTTGCCATTAAAGTTGCCACAGAGACCGCAAACCTTTCCTTCGTAGGTGGAGGAGAGAGTTATCACCAAGTAATGATCCCAGTCGTAGTGGACTTTCAAGCCAAAGTCTGTCTCCACAATGACAGAGGGGCCGCTTTGGTATATTTGAATCTTGCCACCATCAAGATACACAGGAAGGTACCAGAGCATGTAATTAATCTGTCAAAAGATACAAAAATGAGGGAAAATGTTAGCTTCTGGTGTGTGAAACAGGTGACACCATGACTATTTGCCATGAAATATTAGTCAATAACACAGATCAGCATTAACATACTGTATTAGGAGGCCCACACTCAGCATGATCTTAGAAGATGAACAAAAGAAGAAAACAATATTATAAAGTATGCAAACAGAAAACCACAGCCCTGGTCAATCTCTAGGCCTGTCCCCATGTGTTCTCTTGTCTGTGACGTGATGGGGCTCATTTACAAACCCACCATTCGAGTATCAGCTAAACACGGAAATGAATCAAGGGTTTCTATATAAAGTCTGAGGGCCAGGAAGTCAGAGTGTTCCATGGCACCTTCAGAAACCTCTAAATGACCAGACAGGGCTCTTTTCAAAGGCTCCATAATCTCACTTCTTCTTCCTCTTACAGAGCCACTTTCGAGCTGGAAAGTCATTATCAGCTTCTTCACACAAGCCTTCTTGCACACAAACTTAAAAAAGGCATCATGGTCTCACTCTAGAGATGTTCTGCCCCATTTATCCTTCTGAATAGCTTTTGTGACTTCACCCTCTCTCTCTCTCTCAATCTCTCATCTCCTGCATCTACAAGCCTGCTGGCCCTCTAGTGTCCTGAAAAAATACTGCAAATCTTTTCCCCAGGTTGTTCTTGCGCCACACCTCTCCCTTTCTTGTCTGGCAAATCGTTACAATTAAAAAAAAAAAACAATAACACCAAGAATACTCCAAACACAGCAGAAGCTCAAAGAGAACCGTAATAAGACGAGGAGGTCATTTTCAGACAAAAATGAGGTATCCAGTTAGGGATTTGGTAAGTTAAAATTGATCAATAGTGGAACAGACTTACCCATTCTCAAAGTCTATATATGGTGTTAATTATTTCAGATGCTGTGATGCAGTGGGTGCTGGTTCATTAATTCCTCTAATTGTTTGATCAGATGTAAAAATGTGTCTTCCTGACAAAGTACGATTAATTTACGTCCAACAATTGATTACATTTTACCTACATTACAATAAAATAGTTCAATAAAGATTGCAGTGATTCTTGCAAAAAGTGGACTTTATGTTAAAATGCTGGACTTTACACTTAACATAACATGAATGGAAAGGAGGCAAACTGACCCATACAGGTTTGCTGTCGAATTTTATTTTATTACTATATATTTATATATGAGTAATATGGAACAGGGCCACAAATTTGACTTTTCTGAGTCATGCTCATAATCATCCTACTCAGTTGCCATGCCAGCTGGCTTCTCTTACCCGAATTCGGCCCCTCTCAGAGTGGACCACAGTGATGGTGTAGTCATAAACTTTGATGGTGACCATTCCTACATATGACACACGCAAGTTGCCTCGGTTCTCATTTTTGGCTTCAATCTCAAAGGTTGGAAGACTGGTTTCTCCATGGCAGGTCTTGGCAATGGTGTATGTACAGGTGCCCATGAAGTCAAAAGTGCGCCCATCAAAAGTACGATAGTGGGGGTCACCCATTGCCCAGCAGGTTCCTGGGACATTACGGATGCAGCTGGGGAAGCCATCCTTCATCACACAGATCTCGTTCTTACTGCATGTTATGGTTTTGCAGTCCAGACTGACTGTATTCAAGAAAAACAGAATCAAAGTAGAAGAATATCAACAAATAACTCAATGGCAACTGGACCGACTTAAGTAACAAAATTAGAATGAAAGGGAAAAGAAATGGATGAAGTGAGAGGCAGTATTAGGCAGGATAGAAATATAACTGATCACAAAAACTATAAAGTTCACTGATTCATTTTTGGGTCAAACTTTAGTTTAGATTTTCATTACTGTATAAGCAGCTTTTAACCATCTGCATATTATTACACATATTAAAATCCTTTTTATTATTGTAGAAACCTTGAAAATGACAATAACATATTTTATTTTTATTTATTATTGCTAATCTCTCTATATATAAAATCCAATTACTGTCTGTCTGTCTCTATGTCTGTCTGCTTTTCATGACAGAACTACTTAACAGACTTAAATTGGGTTTTTTCTGTAATTTGCTGGAACATTCTGGTTGATTTTGCGACCTCTCTCATTGCGCTAAGTATCATAGTTCACATGCAGAACCGATTTACTTGTGCGAATCTGAGACAGAGTATCCGGGACAGATGCAGCGGGCCAAGGGGAGGGGGGGCAGGGCCTCCTCACTCACGAGCCAGCCTCGGGGTGTATTCTTACATCCGCTTAGCTAGCGAAGAAGAGAACTACTTAACGGATTTAAATCAGGTTTTTTTCTAGAATTTGCTTGTACATTAAAATTGATTTTGTAACTTCTCTCATCGCACTAAGAATCATAGTTTGCTTAGAGTGATATATTCACTCTAATCTGAAATAAAGGCTACGGACCGAGGGGAAGAGGAAGCGTGACGTCAGGAGTGGGGAGTCAGTCTACCTCTGCATTTTGGAGTGTATCTTGCCTCCACTTAGCTAGTGATACTTTTCTGTTTATTGGTTTTTAAAGTTTGTCCAGTTCCACTACTACACAGGCGGAGCTGTGTGTATATATATATATATATATATATATATATATATATATATATATTCACGGCATTCGAAGTCTGTGTCGGGAGTGCAGTGGAGTGTGTACACCTGATGAGCCCAGAATGAGGGCGAAACACGTGTCGTGTACTCTTTGCATTTATTTGACAGTAAACT
Source organism: Erpetoichthys calabaricus (assembly GCF_900747795.2). Classification (NCBI taxonomy): domain Eukaryota; kingdom Metazoa; phylum Chordata; class Cladistia; order Polypteriformes; family Polypteridae; genus Erpetoichthys; species Erpetoichthys calabaricus. The sequence goes on along the minus strand of NC_041410.2, from coordinate 25,965,393 downwards.
ATTTCAACCATATATATATATATATATATATATATATATATATATATATATATATATATATATATATATATATATATATATATATATATACACATATATATATATATATATATATATATATATATATATATATATATATATATATATATATATATATATATATATATATATATATATGTTTATAGACTGTTAATACTCAGTGAGGACTCAGTGTTAATACTCTATAATGAATACCTAAACCAACATGTGACCCATTATTGTCATGTTTTCATCTACATAAATCCTAAGCTACAGTCAGGGGAGCTATGTCGGCCACAAAAACACAAAACAATACGAGCATACAGCACACTGATTAGCAGTAACACTTTATAGATTTAGCCTCCTGTTTATGAATCCAGTTTGCATGTTCTGATTATGTCTGCATGGGTTTTTTTGTACTGGTTTTCCTCACACATTGCTAATGTGTCTGTGTGATTGTGTGTGTGTGTGTGTGTTTAGTGACTTGGTGATTATAAATTAACTTTGTGTAGGTATACGTGAGTAGGCCATGTGATGGACTGGCCTCTATCCTGGGTTGATTTCTGCCACGTGCCCAATGCTTCTGTGATAGGCTTCATCCCAGCTTGACCCTGAACTGAATTAAGCAGATTTAAGAATGTTATATTATCTTACATTACATTATAATACTAACAGACTACAAACCCATTTGTAGTTATAAGCAGGAGAACAGAGGCACACTTTACAAATGTAAAGAATAATAAACAGATAATGTAAGCAGCTTTGAGGGTGATGCAGTCTGTGCTACTGTGCCATACCCATACAGTTCTAAATCTCCTAATGTGGTGCTCAAGTGCAAGGAGAGAACTTCAGGTGTTAGCCAGAGTGTCTGTCCAACTATAGAAATAATATTAAAGCACATGACAGGAGTCTTGAACAGAGCAAAAGATGTCAATGGCACTTTTTAAAATGATTCAAGTAATTAGAGAAATAAATAAAGTAGATAATCTTTGATTAATTTTAGATATGTAGATATACAGTATAACCTGAAATGCACATTAATAATAATACTGCTAACACTAATACTAATACTGCTACTACTACTACTACTACTACTATTACTACTACTACTAATAATAATAATAATAATAATAGGGCAGCTCAGTGGTGCAGTAGTACTTGTAGCATTGTGGCTTTGAAACAAGGAAGCCGAGGTTCACATCGGTTCACATGGAGTTTGCATGTTCTCCCACTATCCAAATGGGTTTTCTGTTGGTGCTCCAATTTCCTGCCACGGTCCAAAGAAATACAGATTAGGTGGTCTGGTGATATTAATGTGGCCCTATTGCGTGCATCTGTGTGCGCACTTGATGGACTGCAGCTCTGTCCTGGGATTGCTCCTGCATTGTACATTATGCTTGCTCTGATAGACTCCAGCTTTCCCAAGACCCTGCTCACATTTGGAAAATGGATGGATAATAAAAGTAATAATAATAAATAGGGAAAGTACATCATTGTTGATCAGTTATTGTTAGACAGATAGAGAGACATAAAGGTGTTATATAAATAAAATATATTATTATTGTTGTATACAGTACACATTTATGTAATGTAAATGTTTTTAATTCACCTTGGATAAAGGAATCTGCCTAATAAATGAATAAATAATAATACGATGGATAAAGGTAGATAACTATCAATGTTATTATTAGATACATAGATGTGAAAGGCACATCCTTTGATTTACAGATAGATAGATAGATAGATAGATAGATAGATAGATAGATAGATAGATAGATAGATAGATAGATAGATAGATAGATAGATAGATAGATAGATAGATAGATAGATAGATAGATAGATGTTGCACTTACCTACAGGACCACACGGTATCACTGAGCCATAACCATTCATTTCACAGGTGCCCACTCCATAGACAATGAAATTTGAGTTTAGATGGCTGAAGGTGTGCCGACCAGATCTACTTGAATAGTCCACCTCAGCCCAGGAGTACTCTGACCCCCCTATTGCCCTCCATGTAATGTCTGACTGCAGCAGATTTCCATCAAGCCTAATTTCTGCCCTGGCACTCACCCGAGCCACAATGATTGCTGAATTTCTGAAGTTATTTTGTCCTTGCAATGTGAAGCTGTTACAAAAACTGCCTGTGTCTGCAATGTTCATGAGAAAAGGGTCAAATGGGACATTACCTATATAGCCACCAGATGACAAAAACATGACCTGGATGCCTCTGTTAGCTGAGATGATGACAGCATTGGGGAATTTGACATCTACCTGATACAGTCTCTCTTGCATCAAGATGATAGATTCACGGGTGCCACCGGACTCAATAGTAATCTTGGTAGGCTCAGATGCCAAAATGTAGGCATAGTCAACTTTAGTCTGGAATGCAAGAGGAGGGATAATGAAATTGCTGCCCCACTTAGGAACAGGTAGCAGCTGTTCATACACGTGGTTGCATTTGGTGTTCTTCCATGTACACATGTGACCACTTAAGACAGCCACGGGGGAATTGGATCTAATACGGGTACCAGATAAGCTATGGACACTCTGCAGCTGGACACTCTCATATGCCTTAAGTTCAATTCTTAGTCTGGATCCAGCAACATACGTTCTACCTTCAAACCTCACTGTCCCCTTGAGGAAGACTTCCACAACATTGGGGACATTGTAGTTGGTAATTGCTATTTCCTTATAATAATTAGGGGGGCTTCCCTCTGGTGTAAAGGCATAGTAATCTGTGCCCCACTCACTTACTGGGTAAATAATGGCAGTATCGGCTGATAGATGCTTAGAGTTGAAGCTCTGCACAGTTATATCTTGAGTTGATTGAACGAGTACTGTGTTAAAATACTTTTTGGTCTGAAGCAACTCAATGTTTTTTGGTAAGGAAACTATTACACCCTGACCAGGTGCGACATCAAAGTTTTGTGAAAATGATGTCCCTGGTACTGTGACTTTGATTTTGGTGCTTGGGAAGTAGGCTGAGATTTGAAGTTCAAACCGTGGGTCAGCTGCAGTTGTTTCATAGTTTTGCATAAAAACTGTGGCAAACTCTTTTCCTGCATGTCCGGCTGAGCAGAGCCCTGTGTAAAGCAAACACAAACAGAGAAGAGGTGTAAGCTATGTTGATGTTGTGAATCTTTCTGCTACACCCATTTACTCCCTGCCTATCTCATTTGAAGAACGTCAATTATCCCTTAGTATTTCCCCCAATCCTCCACAGTGCCATCTGTTGCCTACATTTCTTCTCTTTATATCCTTTACATTTAACTATGCCTCTCATCCTCTTTTAGATATTTTAGCTTATTTCCTGGGTATGAGATAGATTCAGTTCAAAAAGTCAAGAAAGAAGCACTGATGAAAACAGTAGTTAGCAAAAGAAATAATAATTTTCAAGTAATAAAGGGTGACATTATCCATATTTTAACCAGACATTATGTTGATAGTCATTGCAGGCTGCTAATCATCCCCAACCTGGGATCAAACCCTTTCTCTGGGGTTTGTCTCCCCGCTACTCTAAGGGATAAGCAAATTAGCAAACTGGCATAAGCAAAGTGAATCTCCTCCAGCCCAGGGGCACAGGGTCATTGTTATCCATCCTTGACTTAAACTGTCTACACCTTGTGGAAGGGTCTGCATTAAAATTCTGTTTATATGTGTGTTTTCATTTTCTTTTTTTGTTTTTTACAGGTATGTATTTGCTGCCATGATTCAAGTTATTATGCTAAATCAACAGAGGACTCTATTTCACAAATAAGTGTAGGAATACCATTGTTGCTCAAAATAAAAAAAATATCTTTTTGAAGTGGAAATAAATTCTCATGTGTAATTGGGATTGAATTGAAGATCCACTTCTCTCTCTCATTCATTGGTCAAGAATCCCATCTTCAATTCAAAGTCTGTGAATTACGCCTTTCCTGTTGATATTCAATGCAGAGTTTTCATTAAGTAACTCAATAATTTTTACTTTTGTGTGTTTTCACCATATGAACATATAACAGATATGGGGATTATGTGACACAAGTTATGTGAGCATTTCCTTTTTTCCATGGTGGTTTTTCATATTTCTTGCCATTGTCTAGAACTGGTCACCACAGAGTTCAGTAGAGTTCGAATCTTCAATACCTAGTTCCTCCACAAATACTTGAGATTAAAAAATGTTATCAACTATCATTACAAAGTAAATAACATATAAAAAAATATATATCATTTTTGGGTGGAGTATTCCTTTACCTATCACTTCCCAAAATGAACTCATTAAATCTTTCAAATTCTTTTTGACTTCTTCTATACTGTTACAATAAACCAAACTGATCATTCTAAGGAAAAAAATTAATGAATGCTATCATAAATTAGATGGAAGTATACAGTTAGTAATTTAAAGTTCAATGACAACTAATCCTTGGTTGCAGATTTTTGATGGGTCCAGCCATCCCAAGAACCACCTAGTTGAAAAAGCAATTCCACATAACTAATGTAGGAGAATGGGTCAAGTCAAAGACCTGAGACAGACGTTGGCTGAGATGTTGATTCTGCTTAATTTTTATGCATTTCTGGCGTGTCTAATATGTTTTTAAATTTCATTAAAGCTTCCAGTTTTGCTTTAAATGAAAAGTTTGTTATGCTTCATTGAAGAGATAAGCCACTAATATCACAAAGTATTTCAGTCGAATATTAGTAAAATGTAGTTGTCACAATAGGTGAAAGACGTGAAGCCCTCCACAAAACCTGTGGAATTGTGCTGTCAAATATTGAAACTAACAGCCAAAAAAAGTACAATTCTAAATGAAACAGGAGTGTGTAATAGGAATATTTCAAAAAAGAAACTTGAGCAAGTCTGCCTTTTGAGAAACTAAACAGAAGGAGCTACATAAGATAATGAAAGCATTCACTTACCAAACACCAATGCTGCCACCAAATATTGCAGCCACCCCATGGTTCCCATGTCTACAAAAGAAGACAAATCTTTTAATAATAATAATTCTTTGCATTTACATAGCGCTTTTCTCACTACTCAAAGCGCTCAGCAATTGCAGGTTAAGGGCCTTGCTCAAGGGCCCAACAGAACAGAGTCTCTATTGGCGTTTACGGGATTCGAACCGTCAACCTTCCAATTGCCAGTGCAGATCCCTAGCCTCAGTGCCACCACTTTTAGATCCTTCATGGTCTCTGGGATTATTCTTTTTTAATTTTAGCTTACTTGGCATTCTGAGGAGTCAATTGCTTATTTACAGTTACAGTAACTGCAACTCTGTGTAGTCACCTTATCAAGTAGAAGCTTTAAACATTATGTAGAAATGGTTACCAACAAATACGGTCAGCTGTAAACCCACCATCAGCAGCCCCTGTTGCAAAACTGAAGGCAACCCCTTGGTGGGATGTCAGTCAAAAATACTTACAATGGACAAATTCAGGTCTGCCAGTGCTTTAATTTACCTCTTATCTGATAATCTATCATTCAAAACATTTTAAAGTGCTTCTCAATGAAACTTGAAAAGGCAATCAGTCAAATGAAAGTCATATTAGCATTTTAAGAGCTGGGGTTTGGCACAGCTTGTACGACTTGCTTGAATGTGGGATGTTAGGATTGGTACTAAAATGTAAATATGTACTTTGTCTAAACTGAGAATGTAAAGAAAAACTCAGCATTAGAGCTACAAGTGGAACAGTCGTAAAGTGTCAGGATATCAAAAATGCAGTCAGGAATCTTACCATAACTTTGTGATGATCCATCATTTTATTTAGCCATCTTTGCATGGGGTGGAGAAGACCTACCTGGATGGACTACTTACCTTTTGGGCCCACTAGTTTTCCTTTTTTTTATTAATTTCACACATACACTATATATCCCTACCCTGTCTGGGTACCCTCTTTGTGGAGTATCTCTGGACAGGATCTAAATGGACCTGACCTCGTATGAGTGGGTGTGACTCCAGCATTGCCATGATTGTCTCCCACAGCCATAACTTCATAATAGAGATGCAGAACTGCACAAACATTGTAGGTGTATTTAAATAAAAAATCTGTAAAGTGAAGATACTTTCAAAAATAATGAAAAGCTTCTAAAAATCAAAGAATGTACTGTAAATAGCAGTAAACAGTACAAATAAAGTAAATCAGGACAAGATTTGTTGAGATCACACTTTGCCTTTAAAACTGCATCTGTTCTCTAATGTCTACTGTCTGGCATGCAGTTTTATAAGAAATCCGTCTGGAAGTTTGCTGCAGACATGTTGGAGCACTTGCCCCAGTTGTGCCGCTTTTGGCTGTCTCGTTTAAGGGGTATATAATTCCGATCATGGTGGGACGCAGTGGCTGCAGGTTTTCATTCTAACTCTTTTCCTAATCAGTGAGCAGTTTCCACTGCTAATTAACGCCTTTTCCCTTCATTTTAATAGCCGTGTTTTTAAGGATTCAGTTCGCTGAAATGATTTGTTTCTTCATTAAATGGCAGCCAAACAGAAATGAGACGTGAAACGAGCCAACAGATGACCAACTAAATTGGAATGTCAAACTCCAGCCAATTTTACTTCAACTAGATTCTTAATGAGAAACCAGTTCTTGCTGTTAATTAAAGCCACTATTGAATATCAGGACTTGTTGCTGCTCTCATTCTGCCACAGAAAACTGTTGATTTTCTGTTTTTTCTAAGACCACCATCAAGATGTTTTGATGACCTGAGCAGACCAACATGACCGAGACCTTCACCTTTCTTTATTTTCAGGTTAGCTGGTCATGTGGTGGCTTTGTTTTGTGTCTCATTATTGTTTGGCTGCTCAGTAAGGAAAAAGAAACAACTAAGAGGTCTGAATCATGTCAATTAAAACTAACGTAAAACAAGTTAATCAGCAGCAAAAATGGCCCACTAATTAAGAAGATGGTTGGAATGAAAAACATGCAGCCACTGCGGCCCACCAGGACCAGAGTTGGATACCCCTGCTCTAGGTAATCCCAGACAGCCTTTATGATGGTAAGATCTGGATTCTGTGGAGGCCATACCACCTGTTGCAAAACTACTTGTCCTTTATTTTTCTGAATATATTTCTTTATGACCTTGGCCATATATTTAAGATAATTGTCCTGCTGCAGAATAAAGTTGGGACCAACTGATGGTACTGTGTAATGGATAAGAATCTGCTTAATATTCTTAGCATTGATGATTGCTTTAATTATGGCCAGATTATCATCTCTATTTGGAGAAAGGCAGCCCCAAATTTGCAGGGAACCTGTACTGTGCTTCACTGTTGGCTGTAGATTCATCCATATAGCGCCTTCCAGCTCCTTCTATATACAAACTGCCTTCTAGTTGAGCCAAAAATGTCAAATTTTGACTTTGCAGTTTAGAGTACTTGCTGTCATTAGTCACCACTCGTGGCTTTGTGTTTCTGTGCATAGGCGAGTCTCTTGACTTTGTTTACACTTCAGGGAAATGACTCTTTGGCTTCCATGAAGATAATTTTCAAGAAGACTTACTTGATATTTTTGACTCCTAAAGTAGGCACTAGTCTGTAGAAGAGCTTGACAGTGCTAAGTAGATGAGTGTCTGTAGAGAAGAGTGAAGCACAGGAAAAGTTCCTTGTGGGTTTGTGTCTGCATTTCTGTACATGGATTTGTTGATTTGGTCGGAATGAATGGAATCATCAAGGCTGAAAAGAACAAGCAGGTTCTTATTCATCAAGGATACATCTCATTGGTCCCAACCTAGCAAAAGTGATCTAAAGAAGGACAACTAGTGAATGAGCAACAGTGTCATGGGCAACCAAGGCTCATTGAGGCACTGAGCAATGAAGGCTAGCCCATCTGCTCCGATCTCACAGAAGAGCTACAGTAGAACAAATTGCTGAAAAAACGTAATGCTGGCTACAAGAGAAAGGGATCAGAACACACATTTCATTGTAGCCTTCTGCGTCGCTGCAGATCAGTCAGACCCCCAGTGCTGATCCCCATCCACCGACAAAAGTGCCTACAATGGGCATGTCAGGATCAGAAATGGACAATGAAGCAATGGAAAATATGGCCTGGTCTAATGAATCACGTTTTTTTTTTTAAACATGCGGATGGTCAGGAATGTACATATCATTTACCTGGGGAAGAGATGGCAGCAGGATGCATTATGGGAAGAAGTCAAGACACCAGATGCAGCGTGATGCTCTCAGCAATGTTTTGCTGGAAAACTTTGGGTCCTGATATTCATGTGGATGTTACTTCAATACATACCACTTACCTAAAGATTGTTGCCACTTACACTCTTTCATGGCAACAGCATTTTCTGATGGCAGTGGCCTCTTTTAGCAAGACAATGGGCCTTGCCACACTGCAACAATTGTTCAGAAACAGTTAGAGGAACATGACAAAAGAAATTCCCCAGATCTCAATCCGATCGGACAACCGTGGGATGTGCTGATCCATGGAGGCTCCACTTTAAAGGATCTGCTTCTAACATCCTGGCGCCAGTTACCACAGGACACCTTCAGAGGTCTTGTGGAGTCCATGCCTTGACAGGTCAGAGCTGTTTTGGTGGCACAAGGGGGACTTACACAGTATTAGGCAGGTGGTTTTAATGTTGTGGCTGATCGGTGTGTATTTGTGTGTGTGTGTGTGTGTGTAACTGATATACCAACACCAAATGCACACATAAATGTAAATCATTGCATATTTCAAAGCCTGAGTATATTGTTACTAACTGGTATTTCTTCTGACTAGCACTCTAAATAATGTGAGTATGGTATAATATGTGGTGTGAACTCTCCCCTCCTATACTTATTTGATTTCTTCTCCTAACAACACACTGTAGAACTGCATAAGCTGCTTGTATTCAGTGGCACTGCTGTTCTTACAGTCATCTAATGAGATGCCCACAGCTGGTTCTTCTTCCTCTTTCTAGATGCCTCTGATTACACCTGACTCAAGGCTATCTAAGCAATCTCATTATTTCCTTTTTCTTTCAACCCTTCAAACAAAACATGTTTGCAAGTAGTATTTCATTTCTGATCAGATTTTACATTACAGAATACCAAAGGACCTATTGTACACAAAATTTAGGAATGTGTCTGTCTTAGCAGAGAAAAATACAATATTTGTAGTAATAAATTCCATTGCATTACAAGCAAGTACACCTTTTCTATAACAGGGAACAGCTACCACTGTTTTTATACAGCTACCTATACAGGGCCACAGACATAAATTCCGTAAAAATTATTTTAAGAAGTAAAAAATTATTCAAAAAAAATATTTAGAAAGGTAATTAAGTATTTATAGCTGTACATCACTGTTAGTCATTCTATTCTGCATGCTCATCTTATTAATCAGAGAGACTTACCTGTCAAGGAAACCGGGCTAGGAGAATCTTTAAGATGCCCTCTTAAATACTTTAAGGAGAGGTTGTGCTATCCAATCAGCTGCCGCAAGAGCACCAGCCTTCCCAAACTGGGACTGTATGAATATTGTGTGCACACATTGTCAAGGTGTGGTCAGTTAGTTTATCACTTGCTCAGTTTTCATTATGCTGTCACTCGTGTGAAAGCAGCTGGGTTAGATAAGGACTCGAAACACCCAATTAGTGAGTCTAAAGAAGGATTAAAAAAAAATGCTTTGCAAAATACTTGATTTAGGCTCTCTCAACTGCAAAGAGCAGATAAGGTTCAGATTGTTCCAGACCAACTTGTTGGTGACAATCCTAACAACACAAGTGCTTTGTAATCAGGAGTAACATTTATTGCATGGTATAACCCAAAACGCAGAGGGTAAATCCATAGATAGATAGATAGATAGATAGATAGATAGATAGATAGATAGATAGATAGATAGATAGATAGATAGATAGATAGATAGATAGATAGATAGATAGATAGATAGATAGATAGATAGATATGTAAGGCACTATATGATTGATAGATAGATAGATAGATAGATAGATAGATAGATAGATAGATAGATAGATAGATAGATAGATAGATAGATAGATAGATAGATAGATAGATAGATAGATAGATAGATAGATGAAAGGCACTACAATATATAATTTTAAAATAAATATGAAAGACACAACATAATGTGCAGGTAGATAGATAGATAAAGGGAAAAAAAACCAACGCTTCGATCTCACTGAGCTTTAAGAATGCGGGGTGATGGTTTTGGAATGCTGTGGTGTACAATTTTGTGGTACGTTTGATGAATGCCACAAATTATTTGAATAGCATTGTCAGGCACATCCTTTAATTGCAGCACTGTCCCATCTGTGAATCTGCTTTTGCAGATTCTAATAATATTCAATGTCACATGGCTAGCCAAAATTTCAGTGCCATAGCACTGAATTCAATGTAATGCACTGGCCTCATCATTTACCAGATCTTAGTTCATCTGAGGATTTGCGGGATGAAATTAAACAAGTTTATTGAATAGAGATCCCTCCATACATTTTCTGAATTTATCAGCAACTTCTAAGGGAAAGGAAACGAGAAGGGCCAAAAAACCTTTTGCTGCACTTTTGACACTTTCATAGATTGACAAACTATTTAACGGGTCTAAAATTCCATTAATTTATGGTACTTGAAACTAGTGACTGGTACATAAGGCAGTCTTTCAGTTTTCAAATTTTGATTTGTCTCTGATTATACTATAATAAGCTTCATCTATTTTCCATCCTGACCTGAAAAGTAAAAACATTTGGAAAAATAGTGTGAAGCAATATTGAGAGAATTGCCAAATCCATTAAGTGTGTAAATGTGACCGCTTTAAGGTGGAAGTCCAACTCGTTTTTCAGCTTGGTTGTTTCTTCCATTCCCTTTTGTTCACAGATTCCCCAGAGTAAGTTTATAAGTAAGGACGTTTGAAGTATACCCGACAGATTTAAAATTAAAGATTTTGATGAAAAATTAATTATTTTTTCAATGAAGAAGGAAACAGAGGATGGAGATAATCTATAACCTGAAAGAGTTGTTGTTATTAATGCCGATGGGTCCTGTGCACACTGATTTTGCTTTTTCATGAAAAGAATAGATGGTCCTGCAGAATGGAGTCTAATGGGGCACTGGAGAAAGGTCACCCAGAGGTGGAGAAGCAGTCATTCAATGAGGTCAGTAATTTTTAAATCACTTTGTCCTGAAGAGGGTCTCAGGGGATGCTGAAGCCTATCCCAGCTAGCATAGGATGCATGGCAGGAACGAACGCTAGATAGGGCAAACACACCCACACATACACACACCAGTGCCAATTTAGTACCAATCCACCTAACCTGCATGACTTTGGACTGTGGGAGGAAACTCACACATAGTCGATGTTTTCATTATCAGGGACGATTACTGGGAAGTACATATCTATATTCTATTGGTGATAAATAACAAATGGTGTTTCACTCTCTTCAAGCTAGTGCACCACTCTTCCAGGGCCAGCTTTATAGCCAATACTTCCTAACTTCTAATATCATTATTTCCTTTCTTAGGGAAGGTTATTTTTAGAGAAAAAGGCACATGGTTGAATTTTACAGAAAGTCTTTGAGTCAAGACAGCACCAAACCCAACATCTGGTGTGTCCACTTCTAATGCAGTTACTGTTTTGGTGTCTGGGTGACATTGTATAGGTGCTGAGGTAAACAAAGATTTTAAATTCCGAAAGGCTTCTTGAACTTTACTATTTAAACTTCTTAACATAAATTTTGTAAGGGATGTTATGGGCAAATGATTGTAGTAAACTTTATAAATGTAAATAAATAAAAGAAACTAAAGATTTGACTTGCTTGAAAACAGATGTGGTTTCCAGTTTAGAACTGCTGCGATTTTATGTTGATTGATGTTTAAACTTGGAAAGATTATTACTATTTTATGGAACTCGCACTCTTCCAACTTAACAAATCAGTTGGTTTTTTTTTTTTGCATAACCAAAGAAAAAACCCAGATATATTTTGAATTGTGATCTTCAACCATTGGAAAGAAGTGTAATACAGGGTGTCCATAAAGTCAGTGTGAAATTTAAAATAGTTGTAACTTTGTAAGTATATCTGATAGAAACTGTAAAAAAGATTAGAAAGAAGAAACACATTTTTTATTGTTCTTGTTCATTTTCAACATGTCCACCATCATTACTAATACAAAGGGTAATATGATTCTGTAGTTCTCGGAAAACATTTTCAAGCTGATTTTCAGTAATACCAGCAATCACATCAGTTATCCTAGCTTGCAAGTCTTCTAAAGATCGAGGTTTGGTTGAATAAACATTAGTTATCACATGTCCCCATAAAAAGAAATCCAATGGAGTCAAATCTGGTGAACGTGGAGGTCAAGAAAATGGTCCACCTCTTCCAATCCATCTATTAGGGAATTTCTCATGTAGAACATGCAAAGCAAAGTGACAAGGAGCACCATCTTGTTGAAATATTGTACAGTATTCTCTATTAGCCATAATTGTTCAAGTTGAAGAATAAAGTAATTTTGCAACATTTTAAATAGCTATCACCATTAACAACACGACCTTCAAAAAAGAATGGCCCTATGACTCGATTTCTTCCCAAAGCACACCACACATTAACTTTGGGAGAATCTCTTTCATGTTCAACAGACTCATGTGGATTTTCAGTTCCCCAAATAAATACATCAAGCTTTCTAGTCCTTTTTATGAATTCTTTCTATCACATATACTGTACTTACAAAGTTGCAACTATTTTAAATTACACATGGACTTTATGAACACCCTGTATATTGTGTATCTAAAGCTAAAAGAAAGAATCCTAGTAAATTTCAGACAATGTCATTCACAAATGACTGGAATACTGTGAAGGTTATTACATAATCAGGTAATGGCTACGGACAGTGTTGAAGGTGGTCTCCTATTAATTAAACTTTCTAATTCTAATTAAATTATATGCTCTTTAAAGGTTGAGTTTTATAAACACAGTTATTCCTGCTGTCTGGTTGAGTAATAAGAAGGTCTAAGGGTTGGAATATTTTTTTACTGTGATTTTATTTCATTTCTTATAATTGATATATGAGTATAACGATCTATCATTGTTCTCAAAAAATAAAATGAATGTTCCTATAGGACTATAGGACTCTCAGATAAATCAGTTAGATATATTTTCCTTTATTCACTCATCCATGGCTTTAACCTCTGGCTTTGGAAAGGCTTATACATTGGGAGCTTCCGGTTAAAGGTCAGTTACACAATCGTAGTGCCTAAGTGGGGTTACTTTGAGAGACTCTTCCTTTCTGAAAATATGAGAATTGCATGTCGATTCTAATAGAACATCAAACCATAGAGGAGGTTATATTGTTTTTAAACATATCATTAAACAACCTACATAAACTAACTCCTTATTTGTCTAATCTATTACCGGATTGTGTCTATGCAGCATAGGGTAGGGAAAAATTACTTGATTCAGAAGACTGAAAAATGTTTTATTTTAAAATGAAGACTTTCTACTTACCAATAGGATAGTGGAAGAAAGAAATACAATAAAAACTCAACCATGGTCAGTCCATGGTTAACAAGTGTAATTTAAGCTTTGAAAGTATTTTTTAGCAAATTGAACGTATCCAAGACCTTGTAGATAATATAATTTTCAGCTGATCCTGAAGCTACAATTACCAGGCAATCTAAGAAACTTTGAACTCAAACTGGTAATGTGGAGGAATTCTTATTTTTGTTTTGGGATTGACTAAATGTATCTACCCAACCAGCCCCTAAATGGAGGAGGCACTTTAGCTTCATTGTCCATTGTCTTCTAATTTAAGACAAGTTGCAGTCAACTGACTTGATTTGGTATCATAAAATCAGAGTCCATTAGAAATCCTTTGTTTTCTTCCTTGACATTAATTTCTGATTTTTTTCCCCAATCCATAGTAAAAGAGGTTTCTTTCACAGGGATAAGAAAATTACAACAGGGGACCTAAATATACGGTTTTCGTGCTTGCACTTCTCCAGACATGCACTTTATTTCAGTGCTAAGCCAAGTGCTTCTCCGTAAGCATCATCAACATTATAACTTTCAATCCCATCTTTCAACATTTCTGACAGCCCGTTATGAAACAATGTGACCTGTGCTGAATACTTCTAGCCAGAGTCAATGAAAACAGGTTGAGAACAAATTATTAATTCCCCAGTAGCTTTATTGCCTTATTGGCATCTTATGTTTTCCTTGATATCTCCTTTCTTCCTGAAAAATCTAATATTTTAATGAATTATTTTAAAACGTTTCACAAATTATACGTGCATGGGTAATTATTATTATATGGAGCTCATGCCCAATCCAAAAGCTGTCAGCTGTCAGCTGTCTTTGACTTTCTGTGACATGAATTTTGAATTCTCTGAATTCCAAAAAAATTGTTCAGGATGAGTAATATGGGGCTAATGAGATGCTGCTGCCTGTGTTCAAGTTTTTTTTTTTTTTGTGACAGTACATGCCAGTACACTGGCCATGGCACTGACTTCATATTAAGTTATTCTGTAGTCAATTGTGTGCCGAGTCTAAGTTGTATTCCAGATTCATCAAGTGAGTGTGAATGTTGTGTTTTTGCAAATGAATTTAAATGTCACTCCAATGAGAGTCTTGTTACTGACAAGCACTGTCTCCGCACTTCTCTTCATATCACTGGTTGGTCCTCCACTCACACACTTCAGTCCTGCGAGATACGTGAATTCGTGGCTGTGACGAGGATGACGATCAGCCATTAAAATCGAAGCAAAGAATCAATTAACAAGACTGTATCTGCATTCAAAAAGTTTTGAATTTTCTTTAAATCTCAATTAAATTAAGCATCGATTGCTTTGTGGGACTACTTAACTTTTTTTGTAGAATGTAGAGGTCGTTATTAACTTCTTCATTATTCTTCTGCATGTGTAATTTAAAACTGTCAGGCACTGCATTAAACATGTGGCACAGTGGTAACGCTTCTGCTTTGCAGTATGGAGCTCATGGGTTTGCATCCTAGGTCCTCCCTGTGTGAAGTTCGCAAAGCATTTTGAGTAGCGAAAAAAGCGGAATATAAATGTAAACTATTATTATTAATATTATGCAGTACGGAACACTTGACGTTTTTTCAATTTCAAATTGCATATGTTGACATATTAAACAAAACATTTAGCGCTACGACTCTCTGCCTCTATATACTTTCCCAGTACCTCAGACTTGATCCAAATGCAGCGCATGCGTACTGCCACTTTTTTGTTTACTATAATTCTAAAACTAAATAAGGCAGAAAAATAATTGATTTTTCCTTATCCTTCTGTAATGTTTTGATCTTGGACAAAATCCTTCTTGTTTCATTCTTGTTCATTTTCCCAGGGCTCTGACAGGAATCAGAGGGTGGGTGATTCACTGTTAATGAATGCAGATATGGGAATGGGAAAATAAGAGGCGTTTATTAAAGGAAAAAGGCAGATTCTTCATTTTTAAATCTCATAATTACATGTGGGAGAAACTAACAATGTGTGGTGTAGGTTCAAAATAGGTAGAGCAGATCTACATAACACTGTAGAAAATCGAAAGATGATACTAAGATAAAGGTCCCTAACATGTTCTTCTATTTTTGAAAAAGCAAATGTGAAGAACACAAGTTAAGCTAAATACTTTTAGAGTCTCAACTTGCTGCACATAAGGCAGCGTTTCTCAACCTTTACAACAACAACATTTATTTATATAGCACATTTTCATACAAAAAGTAGCTCAAAGTGCTTTACATAATGAAGAAAAGAAGAATAAAAGACAAATAAGAAATTAAAATAAGACAACCTTAGTTAACATAAAAAGGAGTAAGGTCCGATGGCCAGGGTGGACAGAAAAAACAAAAAAAAACTCCAGAAGGCTGGAGAAAAAAATAAAATCTGTAGGGGTTCCAGGCCACGAGACCGCCCAGTCCCCTTTGGGCATTCTACCTAACATAAATGAAATAGTCCTCTTTGTAGTTAGGGTTCTCACGGAGTCACTTTATGCTGATGGTTATACAGACTTCTGGCTTTTAATCCATCCATCATTGTTGGAACATCATGGTGCTTTGGGTAGATGGTGGTGGCACAAGCCACCACCAATAGGACACCGGAAAAGGAAACAGAAGAGAGAGTAGGGGTTAGTACAAATTTTGCAACCCAAGTATTTGCAACCCAAGTTTTCATAAGTTTTATTCGTGCCCCCCTAACGTTTTTTTGAAAGGAGCCCACTAATACCAATTTGTTCTTTTTTAATTAATGATATATCATAGATGCATATTTTATTATACCTACTTAACTTTTATCGACATTTATCTAACTCTATATTTATTTTTCTAGTATCAGAATGTAGTTTAAGTTAATTTGTTTTGGTTTTAATAGATGTATTTTTCATATTTTCGATTCTTGTTTTCTTTTTTACACATCTTCGCACCCCCCTTTTTGTTACTTTGCGCCCCCATAGGGGGGCCCTCCGCACAGTTTGAGAACCACTGATATAAGGCATCACAAAGCTGTTTAAGTCATAAAGTGTCTTTATTAGAATGGTTTTGTGACGTCAATAGCAAAATGAAAAAATAAAAAGTTCAAAATTAATAGTTGATGTGCCGAAAATGCATACATCCACGTCTGAGAGGGGTAAACAATGTGGCAACTTTGATGTCAAAAATTAGCTGTCTGCTAATTCAAAATAAATAAGTGATAATAAAAAAAAATAAGTAAATATTATAATCATTAAAGCAAAGAAATCAAAACTATGGAAACTGTGACAGCATTTGCAATGTATGTATTGTTAGAACTGTAGTACCCCTATTTTCACGTTTATTTTTAATGTTGTTGATGTCATCACAATGTCTTTTTGACAGTTTTGTTTATCATGGTCACTGCTTTTTTTATACTTGTTTTTCGTGACTGTGTCCATAGTGTTAATATAAAAAACACCTTTTGCTGGCCATGTGATCGCTGGCACTCTGACATGTGACTTCATCACGCAATCATTATAAAAGATGTCAGCACTGTAACATGTGTGTCCGTGCTTTTGATAGCAAATGAGTTAATGACAACTTTTGTGATTGTGAGGACTAAGAATGGAGATCTGATGTTTTGGCAGTTATGTTTTTGGACTACCATTTTGTTTCATGTTTCTGTTCTTAAATGATTTTATTTAACTTGACTCTTCTGTCTGTTTGCTTGTCTGGGTCAAATCAATTGATTTTAAACCCACTTTTGGTGAAGCAAATTTGTTCAAATTTTGCATACGTGTTCAGTATCGATGACAATACAATAATCTGTCAAAACCAGTTCATTTAAAAAACATATTTTACCATAGTCAATGGTTATGCGATTCCAGTTAACGTACACACAACAATGACAGAGAGATAATATAGTGACTTATAGGAGTATACAAGTGAGAGATGCATCGGATTGCCCCCACTTGCCTCTTCCAGTGAGTGGAGTGGGTAGACATGCATGCCGACTGTACTTGTTTACTTTTGCAAAGGAGTAGCTTTGATGATCACAGTGAGGAAGTATTGGCGTAAGCTTGCCGTTCGGTCGTTGATATTTTTTTTCGCAGCAGCCAGGCACTATTCCCATAAGAGCCTGAATAGAAAAATAGAGACAAAAATATAATTCTTTTTAGTATTCATGTGTTATTAGTATACTATATATTAGTTTTAGTATTTAGTATGTGTTATGTAATACTTTTAAATAAGCTTCCCGTTCATGAAAAATGATTAAAGAAAAATCATTTGCAAAATACTCAAAAACAAAAAAGTAAAAAAAATAATAAATAAATACATATATACAGTGTATATAAATATAATGATTTTATTTACTTTAGTTATAAATAAAAGTACATTTTTCTTTAACCACAATTTTTGTGGTTATATGTGACTAATAAAATCATGGGGCGCACATAAATTAATTCAATCAATTAATAGAAGAGCTACTTTCATCATAAAATACAAAAAAAAAAAAACAACATTGTAATTCCCCACCATGCTAAACAAGTTTCAAAATTTGTTTGAATCAATTAATTTATGTGCGCCCCACAATTTTATTTTATTATCACTTAAAAACATTGTTTTATATATATTTTATTCATGATTTTATTCAGAACAACACATTTTTTTGGTTTATTTTTTTACTTCCCTTTATGTAATCTCCTAGTCTTTTCTTGAACACTTTGCCTTAGTTTTGATCAGAAAATGGAAATTCCTTTTTAATCCATGACTCATAAACTCGTCCTAAACAAATTTTTAAGCAAGAACTTCAGGGTGTAACCAAATATTTAACATTATTATCTACATGGCAGAATTTCAGATAAGCCCTACAGGTAAATAAAACCTCTACATTCAGGAAACAGCCCTGGAGAATATTGTATCTCTTCCAAACTTCTTATTAAAAAAAAAAAAAACGGTGGATGATGTCTTATTAATAAAAAAGGATATGGTTTAACTTGTGATAAAGGTCATTGCCACAGAAAACAGCACACAATACAATCAAATAGGCCTTCTTACATTTCTTAGAGGGTATCAGTCTGCTGTAGCAGGTCCGCCATTAGGGTCAGGACCCTGGTTCTTTGAATTATCCATCTAACAGAGTAAATGATGCCCCATCAGGCTCAACATTTTAATCCAAAATTAAAATTAATTTCTTCTGCATATACCCTTAGTAAACCTGTAAGTTCAATTGTTTAAACTGCAAAATTCATTTTAATTATTCAAATAAAATAAGCTTTTGTCACTCATCATGGATAGTATTCATTTTGGAGTCCTACTGCTACCTTAACTTTTGAAAATGAAATTGCATATCAGGGAATTTCATTTTAATTTTCATTTTTGCGAGCAGACATTGAAAATGAAATTGCAAAAGAGAGATTGCCTTTTCATTTTATAATTTTCATTTTCATTTCCTTTTTGGCAGAAAATACCTCCCATGAGGATAATGCCACAGAAGAAATGTATTGTAGAATTAAGGTTAACAGCAAGTTCATATTCATCATATTGGTGAAACACCTTCTGTCTTAATGTCAATGTCAAGTTGTTCATTTTAAACAACATTAGTAATGTTATAGCCAAAGTGCTTTACATTAAAACATACAATGAACAGAAATCAAATAGACAGAAATAAAGTACAATAAAATGAAATACAGCCCGCAGTGAGTTAATGAAAAAAAAGAAGATGACTAAGAGTAGGGCAACCATCAGTATCACGGAAGGTTACTGAATGCTAGAGAATAGAAATGCGTCTTCAGTCTCATTTTAAACAGTTCAATTGAAGGTGACTCCTTAATGTAATGAGGTAAAGAGTTCCACAGATGAGGTGCAGCAGCTGCAAAAGCCCCATCCCCCTTAGTTTTACACTTAGTGCGAGGGAGCATAAGAGACACCTGACCGGTAGATCTAAGCTCTCTGGATGGCTGGTGTAAAACACACAATTCAGTTAAATAGGTAGGAGCACACCCATGTAATGATTTTAAAACTAGCAACAAAATTTTAAAGTCAATTCTGAAACTAACAGGCAGCCAGAGTAAAGGAGCTAATATTGGAGAAACAGAATCAAACTTTCTTGCCCCAACCAAAAAACGGGCAACAGCATTCTAAACCAACTGCAAGTTGCATATCAGGGATTTGCTGATCCCAGAATACAACGAGTTGCAGTAATCAAGCTGAGAAAAGGTAAAAGCATGAGAGGCTTTCCCAAGATCACTAGGAGATTAAAAAAAAAGGTTTGACCTATAAACATAAAATACGTTACCAAGCAGTGTGGCAGAGAGTAGGGACTTTCAAAACTTGACTTGATATTATTTTGAAAGAATTAAGTGGATAACACTGGCGAGCCTTGTTGGCTTGAATGGCCTGTTCTTGTCTAGATTGTACTAATGTTCTAATGTTCTGACTTAAAAATGCCATTATTCCTTTTCATTGATTTGTGGGCTTATTGCAATGTATACAAGCAATTTTGAAATATGTTTGGTGTTCAACCAACAGGGCTTCTTGTACAGAAGTAGTTAAATTGCAAGCACTTCATAAGTCTAGAGTAGTAAAAATTGCTCATTAATTTACGTGATCAAGCAAAAAATTGACCACTAATGCTCTTTTGTTGTTTCATGTCTTGAATTACCTGTCTGTTTGTTTTCTACCTGTGAATTATTGTTTTGTCCTGGATTAACTCCTATGTTTGTGTATGGACTTTCTGGTGTCTGCCTGCTGCGGGAGGAATGATTTGGATTCTGTGTCAATCTTCGAAGAAAGGAGCACTCCTGATCCCATATTCGTACCAGTAGGACTGTCTTTACAGTCACATACAGCGAGCTGATGTCTGGACTGTCTAACATCATCATTTCATTCCAACAGTTGCCATTTTTCATAAACTTCATTGTGTGTGGTTTACGTTAGTGGTTTGTTATTGTTGAATTCATGTTTATTGTATATTGCCGTAAAAGGAACTGGGGTGGGATTGTTGTAGTTTGTATAGATACATTTTGTGTATTATTGTTTATTATTGTTTAATACAGTCTTCTATTTCTGTTTTATTACCGGTTATTTTTTGTCTCTGTGAGGTAGCTGTGTGAGTCGTGTCAAGGCTGGGTGCGTCCCCACTGAAAAAATAAATAAATCACAGTCATATCGACTGTGTGAATCTTAGCTGGGTTTTTTAGTCCACTACACACTTGCATGGATAACAAGATTAGTGTTTCTTGTTCATATATTGAATATATCGTATAATCTGCACTCAGTGTATAATAATTAATTAATTACATGTTATATGGCACTTTTCTCACTACTCATAGGCTTAGTTACTTTATTCAAAGAGCAGCCATTTGTACTGGCCTCTCCTTCATTTACACAGTAAAAACACTTGATTTCTCTATTTTCTTACAGCTGTACTTCACTGTTTATTAACATTATAGACATTGCATTTTCTGGTGAGTCCTCACAGAATGATAATTCTCTCACACACAGGAGGCCAACACAATCAGTAGTGATATGCTAAAATAAAGTTTAAATTTGCCATAGTGAGGCACAGAGCACCATGATTGAAATGTCAGGGGTGTCACACTATGTCCATGACTTACAGTAGTATTCTTAAGATTATAGAAAAGAAGGCTAAGTCCAAAAATCATTGGAAAAGTCATATTGTGTGATGCTAGCTTTATGTGATCCGTATACTTGGTGTAGTAATCTTTAAGAAGCTGTCTGGAAGTATTCAGTTATCATTCCATTTTCTGAAAGTACTTTGTCCTTTAAAGCACTGTGGGGAGCAGAATCCTCTTCCATCTGCCATAACTGCAAGGAAGAAATCAAGACTGGTTGGCACACCTAAACACACTCACTAATACTGGGAAGGATTAACATCCTAATGGTCATGCCTTCAGAATGGAGCACCTGGATGAACATGGAGTGAACCACATACTTGTGAAAGCTGGGCCAAGATCAATCACAGTTAAAGATATCGATGCCACTTCACTACAGTACTATCCACAACATGAAACATGTAATTTTTTTATCAATTTCTGTAGATAGGAATTTTTTTTTTCATCAAAGGGAGGACAAGGGGACCAGCGTTCTTTAGTCATCGCTTATACCCTCCAAATTAAAACCATTAAGGTGAAGTTTCATTCATCATCTTCTCCAGGAAGTTGTGACCTAGGTGTGTTTTGATTAGTACATAATTTATGCAAGAGGGCAAAATCTGTTTGTTCAGCTGTGGAGAGGGTTCAGCTGCTTATAAGGTGTATAATGGAGATAACTCCTCATTATTTAGAATAATATCATGTCAGATAAAGTGGTCCAGATGACACACCTGTTGAAGCATGGAGGTCCTTAGGAGAGATGGCAGTGGAGGTTTTAACCAGATTGCTTAATGGAATCTTGGAAAGTGAGAGGATGCCTGAGGAGTGGAGAAGAAGTGTACTGGTGCCGATATTTAAAAATAAAACTGTAGTAACTACAGGGGGACAAAACTGATGAGCCACAGCATGAAGTTATGGGACAGAGAAGTGGAAGCTAGGTTAAGAAGTGAGGTGATGATTAGTGAGCAGCTGTATGGTTTCATGCCCAGAAAGAGCACCACAGATGTGGTGTTTGCTCTGAGGGTGTTGATGGAGAAGTATAGAGAAAGCCAGAAGGACTTACATTACATCTTTGTGGACCTGGAGAAAGCATATGATGGGGTGACTCAAGAGGAGTTGTGGTATTGTATGAGGAAGTCGGGAGTGGCAGAGAAGTATGTAAGAATTGTACAGGATATGTACGAGGGAAGTGACAGTGGTGAGGTCTGCAGTAGGAGTGACGGATGCATTCAAGGTGGAGGTCTCTGAGCCCTTTCTTATTTGCAATGGTGATAGACAGGTTGACAGACAAGATTAGACAGGAGTCCCTGTGGACTATGATGTTTGCTGATGACATTGTGATCTGGAGCAATAGTAGGGAGCAGGTTTGAGGAGACCCTTGTGAGGTGGAGATATGCTCTAGAGAGGAGAGGAATGAAGGTCAGTAGGAACCAGAAAGAATACATGTGTGTAAATGAGAAGGAGGTCAGTGGAACGGTGAGGATACAAGGAGTAGAGTTGGCAAAGGTGGCTGAGTTTAAATACTTGGGATCGACAGTACAGAGTAATGGGGATTGTGGAAGAGAAGTGAAAAGGTGAGTGCAGGCAGGGTGGAATGGGAGGAGAAGAGTTTTCAGGAGTAATCTGTGACAGACAGATATCAGCAAGAGTGAAAGGGAAGGTCTACAGGATGGTAGTGAGACCAGCTATGTTATATGGGTTGGCGACGGTGGCACTGACCAGAAAGCAGGAGACAGAGGTAGAGGTAACAGAGTTAAAGATGCTAAGATTTGCACTGTGTGTGATTAGGATGGATAGGATTAGAAATGAGTACATTACAGGGTCAGCAGAAGTTGGATGGTTGGGAGACAAAGTCAGAAAAGCGATATTGCGTTAGTTTGGACATGTGCAGAGGAGAGATGCTGAGTATATTGGGAGAAGGATGCTAAGGATAAAGCTGCCAGGTAAGAGAAAAAGAGGAAGGCCTAAGAGAAGGTTTATGGATGTGGTGAGAGAGGACATGCAGGTGATGGGTGTAACAGAAGAAGATGCAAAAGGCAGAACGATATGGAAGAAGATGATCGGCTGTGGCGACCCCTAATGGGAGCAGCCGAGAGAAGAAGATAGAGTGGCACTCTAGGCAGGTATGCAATACCAAGGCTCCAAACTTGAATCTTTCACTGTGTGAGTAACTCAACAGAACTTCCTCTTGATATTGTGATTGGGTACAACAGAACAGGAGAGACAGCTTTGAATGTTAAATAATCAAATGTGCCAACAAAAACAGTGCATCAGCTCAAAAGCAACAATTCACAGGACCTGGGAATAATTGGTATGACACTGGAGCTCTATCCAGGTTGGGTTCCAGGTCTAAACAGAGCCGCCACATTCCAGAGACCATCTCTTTTAAAGGTGTCCAAGTGTAGGAGGTGAAGCCTGCTTTGGAATCTGTGGGTGGGGCTAAGTATCCTCCGTGGACATCAAGTACTGTAGGTGGAAGAGAGGATACAGTCAGTGATAGCACCCAGAGTGAAATTGCTTACCTCAGCAGAGCCATAATCCACAGGTGCTGTTACAGTAGGTGACAATATCTTAATTAAATGATCAGTCAGTTTCTTCCCCAGTCATAGGAATGGGAACAACTTCTAGATAGATAGATAGATAGATAGATAGATAGATAGATAGATAGATAGATAGATAGATAGATAGATAGATAGATAGATAGATAGATAGATAGATAGATAGATAGATAGATAGATAGATAGATAGATAGATAGATAGATACTTTATTAATCCCAAGGGGAAATTCACATACTCCAGCAGCAGCATACTGATACAAAAAAAAAACAATATTAAATTAAAGAGTAATAAAAATGCAGGTAAAAACAGACAATAACTTTGAATAATGTTAACGTTTACCCCCCCGGGTGGAACTGAAGAGTCGCATAGTTTGGGGGAGGAACGATCTCCTCAGTCTGTCAGTGGAGCAGGACAGTGACAGCAGTCTGTCGCTGAAGCTGCTCCTCTGTCTGGAGATGACACTGTTTAGTGGATGCAGTGGATTCTCCATAATTGATAGGAGTTTGCTGAGCGCCCGTCACTCTGCCACGGATGTCAAACTGTCCAGCTCCATGCCTACAATACAGCCATATAATAATAATAACAATAACAATAAATAAAATGAGCATGGAGCTTATCTTGACCTGTCACCAAACCAAGGAGCATCAATGTAAAGTATTTACATTTGCACATGGGTGATGGATTCGCTAAGAAAAAAACGACAATATGATGTTACTAACATCTACCAACCCAAATGTGGCCTGCTGTGGCAGATGTCAGGTAAACAAGTAGATTCAACTCTGCCACTTTCCTTTACCGGGTTCATCTCCTTCTTATCTTTAACTGTGCCCTGTCTGGACCAGTTTTTTGTGTTCTGTCTGTTAATTAATTCTCACGTCTGATTTCTACTCTAAGCCTTGGAGATGTTATGTCTTGTAAATAACCTACTAGGATTATGAATGGGGTCAGCGTGCACCTCCTAAAGACAGTAGCTGGCCAAACAGCCTGTGAATATGTTATGGCTGCTGTCCTCTCTGATCATCCTAGTTCCAGTTTCCCCTTTAAAAGCAAGGCCAATGTCATCTGTATACTCCCAGCCCCAATGACCCTAGTGTATCCAAGTCCAGACCTCAGTTACATATAAACTGCTGTTATTCCTTGGCGTGTTGGACCGCTCAGACACTAATGATCATGCTTCAGTGTCTTGAGACCTATCACTTTTCAGAATTCAGTTCCTTACATAGACTTGGAATCTAGTCTCCAGGACATACCTACAGGGCCCGTCATCTCGTGACAGTGTGAGACCGTAAGGGATTACCTGTGCTATTCCAGACTACAGATATTTTACACATTATCTTTTTCTTTTCTTTTTATAAAGGTATAGCCTTCAGAAACCTCAGCTGAGAAGAAAAACAGAATAGATAAGGTACAAGGGACAGGCTTAGATAAGTGGACCTGACAAAGAGGAGATTAGTGGGAATGCCGAGTGTCCAGGCTGTTGGTCATGAGATTGAGGAAGCCTGAGTTTAAAGAAGGTGGGGTAATGTTTGGAGTGGGAGGGAGATTTTTTGAACATAATATCATCCAAGCAGGAGCTGAAGGGAGTGCATAGGCAGGGTGGTACACTTACAGTAGTAATGTGAATGCCAGCCACACTTTCAACCTGCCATGATAAATACACAGTGCCTATAAAAAGAATTCACCACCCTTTATTGTTATGCAACATTGAATCACTTTGAGTTAAATTTGCCTTTTGACACTCTGGTGGACGGCCAGAGCCTTTGCCTGGCCGGGACACCCAGAGCATGGAAGCACCAGGGGAGAGTGCAAAGGGCAGCCCCCTTGGCTTGCAGCGGGGCCACAGGTCATGAGCATGGGCCTTTACAGGGCCCTATTTGGCCGCACTTCCGCCACACCCGTAAGTGCAGCCAGAAGAAGCTTGTTGGACACCTGGATTCCTTCCGGGCTACCATTGTGAGAGTTGATTTTTACTGGAGCTGGAGGAAGTGGCCAGGGAGAGGGAGGTCTGGGCTTCCCTGCTTAGGCTGCTGCCCCCGCGACCCAACCTCGGATAAGCAGTGGATAATGGACGGATGGATGGATAGATGATAAATATAATTTTCACTGTTTGATTACATTTTGATTATATTGAGTGCCTTCCGTCCTTGTTACCTGTTAGCTTTTGCTTTTAGCACTGTAAAAAAGCACTTTGATTACATTGCCTTGATCTGTGACCCAGTCCTGCTGTTACTTTAGCACAATGACAAGTATTGATAAGAGAACCAGTATTCCATTTTTCCCTCCTCATCTTTTCGGACTGTTTTTTCACTAGTTTTGCATTTGGCTATGGTCAGTGTCACTACTGGTAACATGAGGAGATACCTGGACCCTACAGAGGTGGTACAGGTAGTCCAACTTGTCTAGGATGGCCCATCAATACGTGCCATCACCAGAAGGTTTGCTGTGTCTCCCAGCACAGTCTCAAGGGCATGGAAGAGATTCCAGGAGACAGGCGGTTACTCTAGGAGAGCTGGACAGGGCCCCTCGTAGAAGGTCCTTAACCCATCAGCAGGACCTTTGGGCAAGGAGGAACAGGATGAGCACTGCCAGAGTCTACAAAATGACCTCCAGCAGGCCACTGGTGTGAATGTCTCTGACCAAACAATCAGAAAAAGACTTCATAAGGGTGGTCTGAGGGCCCGACGCCCTCTAGTGGCCCCTATGCTCACTGCCCAGCTCCATGGAGCTTGATTGGCATTTGCCATAGAATACCAGAATTGGCAGGTCCACCACTGGTGCCCAATGCTTTTCACAGATGAGAGCAGGTTCACTCTGAGCACATGTGACAGACGTGAAAGGATCTGGAGAAGCCGTGGAGAACATTATGCTGCCTGTAACATCGTTCAGCATGACTGGTTTGGTGGTGGGTCAGTGATGGTCAGGGGAGTCATATCCATGGAGGGATGCACAGACCACTACAGGCTAGACAACGGCACCTTGATTCAGTTCAGTCAGTCATTATCCAACCTGCTATATCCTACCACAGGGTTATGGAGGTCTGCTGGAGCCAACACAGGGCGCAAGGCAGGAACAAATCCCAAGGCAGGGTGCCAGTCCACCGCAGGGCACACACACACACACACACCAAGCACAAACTAGGGACAATTTAGGATCGCCAGTCCACCTAACCTGCATGTCTTTGGACTGTGGGAGGAAACCGGAGCTCCTGGAGGAAACCCACGCAGACACGGGGAGAACATGCAAACGGGGAGGACCCGGGAAGCGAACCTAGGCCTCGTAACTGCGAGGCAGCAGTGCTACCACTGCGCCACTGTGCCACCCCTGCCATTAGGTATTGGGATGAAATCCTTGGACCCATTGTTAGACCCTATGCTGGTGCAGTGGGTCCTGGGTTTCTCCTGAGCCACGACAATGCCCGGCCTCATGTGACGAGAGTATGCAGGAAGTTCCTGGAGGATGAAGAAATTGACACCATTGACTGGCCCACACACTCGCCTGACCTAAATCCAATAGAACACATCTGGGACATTATGTTTCGGCCCATCCAATGCCACCAGGTTACACCTCAGACTGTCCAGGAGTTCAGTGATGCCCTGGCCCAGATCTGGGAGGAGATCCCGCAGGACACCATCCGTCGTCTAATTAGGAGCATGCCTCCCCCCCCCCCGACGTTGTCAGGCATTCATACAAGCACGTGGGGGCCATACAAACTACTGAGTACGATTTGGAGTTGCTGCAATGAAATTTCAGCAAAATGGACGAGCCTGCCGCATCATTTTTTCCCGTTGATTTTCGGGGTGTCTTTGAATTCAGCCCTTTGTAGGTTGATAATTTTCATTTCCATCAACTGATGTGACATCCTTTCATTCCTAACACATTACCCAGTCCAAATCAGTAGAGATATCCAGCAGGATTTTTTTTTCTCCATTGTGAACTGATATGTTTTCAAAGTGTTCCTTTAATTTTTTTTTTTCCTAGGGTCCTGTTTATTAGTAATTAGCAAGGGCATGAGTAATGAAACTAATCACACATTTGTGTAATTGACAAGTGTACTGTATTTAATGTAAGTCACTCACCTCCTTCAAAGGTGACAACACTTTGACAACACTCTCTCAGTATAAACTGTCCATTAGGACTCATCCGTTTTTCTGAAATACTTGCACTTGGTGGCATTAAGTTGGCCATACAATAACAACAAAGACACAGTTGCCTGAAGCTTCATATCACACTTGCATGTATTTACAGTATTTTTAACTTCATATGGTTGCTTTGTCATCACAGAGTTACTTAAAACCAACTCGGGAATAAACAGATCTTAAAGCACCCAGTATTGCCACTTTCTCACACTTCTCAGGTTAATACTGGCACATTTTCAAGTAAAGAGCAAATTACTGATAGTGTTGTTTAAAATTGTAATGGACAACAGTAATATCAGTTTAAAACTTATAAAAAAAAGTCTTGGCAACCGCAGCCCATATTTAATAAGTTAATGAGCAAATTTAAACAGAGAGACACATTTCATTTATTTGTTTAAAAGTAAAACCAAATGAATATGTTTAACTTGAGGGATCGTGGCAAACATTTACTGTAATAGGTTCTCAAATATTACTTAGCAAATTACAAAACTTACCAATGAGGCCATTGTTTTAAATGTTCCTTAAAGTGGCCTAAGTTTATAAACTCCATGCTATAAAGTAAATTCAGTGAATACACCCTTTAAATTGTATATTGAAAAAATAAATAGTAAACGTTTCCAAGAATTGAGCAATAAACCCTGAAGTATTTATAAAAAAAAAAACATATGCTATCAAACCAGGACATCCTTTTGCTCAAAGTTTAATCAAAGATAGCTTTAGAGGTGATTTACTTGATTATATTAAATCAATTTCTGGTCTCACTTTTTCATTTAAGAGTGGTGCAGTGGTAGTGCTGCTGCCTCATGGTAAGGAGACCTAGGGTTTGTGTCCCAGGTCCTCCCTGTGTGAAGTTTTCCCCCTATCTGTCCGGGCTTCCTCTGGGTGTGCTGATTTCCTCCCAAAGACATTCAAAGCTGGTGGAATGACAGTACTAAACTGGCTGTAGTGAGTCGTGGTTTGGTTGTGTATGTGTATTTGTCCCCTATGCTGGCTGGGATAGGCTCCAGCACCCCTTGCAACCCTGTTCAGGACAAAGTGGGTTAGAAATTAACTGACTGATTTCATTACAGGGTCAGGGCCTATGCTGGCAACGTTCAATGCAAATATGGAACCTAAACTATTTGGAGTTGCCATCCATTTCGGACATATTCTCATCCATACTCAGTCACACTGGCATGTCTTTGGGATGTTGTATAATGTTACATTACAGCATGTATAATGTTTGTCATGACTCTGTAAGATGAAACATCACGTTATGTACACTTGCATCACATTCAAGAACATACTGAGTATTGTAGGATAGTGCCCGGACACAGACAGGCGGACACAGATGGTTTCAAAAGCAGCACACGTTTATTATACACCAGCAAACCTGCAAAAAAGAATCGCAAATCCAAGAATGGCAATCACTTTCTGTTCCCTCCGATATTTGGAGGGAAGAAAAATCATGGAGGGTGGGTGCGTCCTGGGAAAGTTTTCATTTAATTAAATAAATATATTTGTACTAAAGCGGTTTCTTTTTGGAGCCGTGACTCATCTGGTTCTGGTGATTCAGAAGCGCATTGTAGGCGCCTACGTTCATGGTTTTTATCCATGCGGTCTCGTATTTGTTTTTTATGGCTGTGTTGTTAGCTAGAAGTCATTTGCTGATGGTGGCGGATTCGCATGCTGAAGTGACCATGGCGGCAGATCTGGGCTTGGAGGCCTACATTACTAAACGAAGGTGGTATATGCGGTGGTGTGTGCGGTCGCGTTTGGGCGGAGGTTGTACTGTGTATGGCTTGCTTGTGGCCTCTGACATCTGTGCATATATACAACCTGGCGTGCACGCTTTACCTCAAGTTTAGTTTACAGGTCGTGTTGTGTTGTTTGGGTGCCACCTACTGACTCTGGGAAGCTGCTGGGTTTGACTCGGGGGCGCTGAGGCATAGTGTGGGTGCGCTTTCGGCGCTTCTTCCTTGTATTTATGCAAACATCACTAAACGAAAGTTATATATGCGGTGGTGTTCGCGTTCGGGTGGTGGTTGTATTGTGACGTGAAGTTTAGATTACAGGTTGTGTTGTGTTGCTTGGGCACCACCTACTGACTGTGGGAAGCCGCTGGGTTCGACTCTGGGGAACTGATGCGCAGTGCCCGTGCGCTTTCGGTGGATCTGGCATCCGTGCATATATACAACCTTCGTTTAGTAATATAGATTATCTAAGTGACACAGCACACAACCCACTTTCACCCCCAAAGTCCAGGCCTCTCAATAATGCCTTTCTCTCTAGGTCCACCTCCTCTCCTCTCCTCTCGAGCTCTGTCCTTCTTCGTCCCAACTCCAGCCATTGAATGGAGGGAGACGGCCCCTTTTATATCCAGCCAGACATGCTCCAGGTGCCTTCCAATGAGCTCCTGCCGGCACTCCCTGGTGTGGAGGAATTGCCGGCTGTGCGCCAGGAAGTACTCCGGGTGTCCCTGGTCTTCTTCCCCCCAACACTTCTAGGTGTGGCGGAAGTACTGAGGGCCAGGGCTCCTCAGGCATTTGGGCACCCCCTGGCAGTGACCACGGGCCCCTATAGGGTTGACCTTCCAAGCTCCTGTCCCGTGGTCCCCATAGCCACCAGGGCAGTCGCCCCCTCGTGGCCTGGAGGAGGCGTAATTCCTCCTCCAGTCCTTCCGGGCGTCCCGGCTGGGTATCACCCCCAGCCGCTCGCCACAGTATATAGAATACACATACAAAACTGCTTTCTGTTAGACTCAAAAATGTCAAATTTCTAATCTGGAGCATACATTTTTGCCCTGCAGTCCTTGTGTTTTTGGGTTTAGGGTTTCTGAACTGATAGCACGGCTGGACATTTTTCGATTTCAAAGGGAAGTAAGTTTCATCTCTTGTTTGCTGCACTCAGGTTCCATTGAGGTTTGTTTGTGATTCTGCAGAAGAGCTTGAACAGCACATCTGGAAACTCCTGCTTGGAAGGGTCCTTGATAACGTAAGGTGAGAACTTCGTGTACTGTTGTGATGCTCACTCTTGCCATGGTGTAAGATTTGCAGGTTAAATCACCACATCTACAGCAAAATTACCTTCTAAGTGTGGTTGTCATTGCCAAGTTTATTATTTTTTTCCCCAGAAAGTGGTCTATTACTATGTTAGTTTCTTCCATTAAGAATATTCCAGTTATCTCATCATAGTATCTCAGTTTCTGCAAAATGAACATTTGAATCTGTAAAACACTATTTTTTGACACATTAATCCAAGCATTTGTCTTGGACAGTGATTTAATTTCTTTTGGATTAATGTGTCAAAGGAAAACTATATACATATACATATACACACACACACATAGTCTTACACACTTCAGATAGTTTCACAAACTATCTGAAGTGCATAAGATTATGTGTGTGTGTGTACGTATATATATATATATATATATATATATATATAGTTAGTGGACTGTAGGGAGCACTCCAGCATCCCAAACACCCAACAACAAACAGGCACAGACACAAGTCTCAAGCACAATTTTATTCTGGGAAAATCTTATAACAAGTGTTTCCCACGCCACAACCAGAATACAATTGCGACACAGCATACAGCACTCTGCAACTCTTTATCTTCTCTCAGTCACTTACTCTTCCTCTACTCCTTCACGCAAGCGTTGTCCTCCTTCCTCCCGACTCTGGACAAGGTTTGTGATGTTAATCATATTTCCATCTTAAATCTAAATTGCTACAGTATGTATGTTATATAACAATTTGTATACAGTCTGCTCCAGTACTAATGAATTATATGTCTCTACTAGGCCATGTATCTCATATTCATCTTCTCATCTTAAATATGACTAGATTGAAAATATGTAATGATTCTGACTTTTATGGTCTGGATATTAATGCATATTTCTGGTATGAGATTTGCTTCTTATCCCTTTTTACATCTTAAATCTAAATTACCTAACTATACTGTTTATAGTAATTTTGACTTTACTGCCCCATTAATAATGCACTATGCTGTTTATCTCTACTAGTTCTCATTTTCCTCTTTATATTTTTAACATGAATTGCTCGAATATATATACATATTTTAAATTTGACTTTGCCTTCCTGATACTTCTGGACTGCAGGGCATTTAGCCTCACATAACCCTTTGACCTTGCGGGTGGTGGTAGCACTTATAATGTCTTTGTA
Source organism: Erpetoichthys calabaricus (assembly GCF_900747795.2). Lineage (NCBI taxonomy): Eukaryota > Metazoa > Chordata > Cladistia > Polypteriformes > Polypteridae > Erpetoichthys > Erpetoichthys calabaricus. Next base: position 25,933,519 of record NC_041410.2, on the reverse strand, counting down.
TGTCCTTCTTGTCCTCCCTGTGACTGGAAACCAAGGTACACAAAGAAAACTTATGCAACAGGAAAATTTGCACACTCCAAACAAACAATGGTGAGGCTAGGAAATGAACGAGGGTGCCTGGTGCTGTGGATCAGCAGCTCTTACCACACTGCCCAAACCTGATTATTACAAATTGGGAAATGCAGATGTTAACTCCCTTTGGCAAATGTTGCAAAACTTTGGGTGTTTAACAGAAGCTACAAGAGAAGTTCAATGTCCCTCCCACCCCAAGATTAATGTGCTTATCACTTTGTGCATGAGTCACCACCATATTGATTTCAAGACCTACAAAGTGGTGCTGTCTATATGAATGATCCGTGACATGGTCTATGTCCTTGGTGTAGCTGTCTTTTAACACTTAAAACAGAGGAACACATGGGTCAGCTTTAACAAAGTCCATACTAATGTCTGACATTGTATAATTTAGCCACAGGAAGTCTGAAGCTTCACTTGAAGCTTCACTTCAAGAATCAACATTTTGCACACTCAGTTGATTCATAACCAGAGCTGGGATAGTTACTTAAAGAAAGTAATCTATAACAAATTACTAATTACATCTCAAACTGTAGTAGGATTATTTTATTCATTACTTCCTGGAAAAAGTACTCACATTACTAACTATGTCTCTGTAACTCTAAACCCGTACAAATGGGTACCAAATGGAAATTACAAGGACAACACCCATGTGCCCTTTCAGTACTGGAAGATAACATCAATAATGCTGACATCGAATTCAACAGTTAAGTAAATTTACACCGCTGTAGCACAGGGGTGTTTCAAACATGTGGGCTAAGAAGTAAAGCCTTTTAGTTCAGAAAAAAAAAATCTTAATAAAAAAAAAAATAAATTCTGATAATAATCAACCAGACTTAATGATTTGAGCACTTGGTGATCAAAAAGAAAGCGCTTACAGTTTGTAATTAGCTATTACACATTCACTAGCAGTTAAGGTAAGATTCAGTTACATACTCGACTTCTTAATTTTTGCGGGATTGGTTAAGAGATGTGAGGAAGAAAAAAAATCAGAATGTATGTCAGGATATGCTGCCACATTTTATGATATGTGATGCTTTTAATTGGATGTCACAGACTTTTTCTTGCAGGTGTAAGTCTAATTCCTTATGAACTCTTTGATGAAGAAGCAATGCAGAACAATGAACAAAAATATTAACAAAGCAAACATTTACTTATAACAATTACAGAACACTTCACTGTTTCTTTTAAAGTGGACTTGAATTCTCTTTTAATTATATTCTTTTGATATGTTTTAAAGTTGAGTTTCTTTCTGAGTAATTTTTCAGACTAAAACATTCATCCGATTTCTATCCAAAGCAGGGTTACAGGGATGCTGGAGCCTATCCTAGCAAGCATGGGGAGCAAGGCAGAACCAATCCCTGGACAGGATGACAGTCCATCGTGGGCTAAACACACACACACACACACACACACAAATGGCCAGCTCACCTAACCTACATGCCATTGAATGTTAGGAGGAAACTAAAGCACCTGGAGGAGAACAGGCAGACTTCACACAGGGAGCACCCAGAATGTGAACCCTGATCTCCTTACTGTCAGGCAGCAACACTAACATGGCACCAACAAAATTTAAACATAAAATCTGTGTTTCTTATAAAGACAAAGTCAGCCTTAATATACAGTAATGTAACATAAGACATACAGTATGTACATATCTTACAACATCATAATATTAAATATGTGTGCGTGTGCAGTATGAATTGGGCAAGAGAAGCTGTTTGGGAGGCCATATTTAACACCTCAAAATTCATGCAAGATACAGTGCCTGCCCTTCAAGATATTTATGACTTTTACATGTTATTTGCTTAGAAGTGTATATGTGTAACACAAGTAAGGAAATTCTGGCTATGTGTTTGTAAGAATTCAAATTCTTATACGTTTTACTACTTTGTTATTGGGAAATGTAATTGTATCACATTAAACTTTGTATCACATTAAACCCATCCCTTCCTATAACTAATCCTAATAGTCTCAGCTCAGAAAATTTCTCAGAAAGATGCCCCTCTTTTTTTGTTTTATTCTCCTTCACCAATTCAAGAACACAAACTTGAGGCTTTGGGATTACAGACCAACTTCTTCAGTCAGTGGAACAGAAGCTGACCTACCTTGGGTATGGTGGCCATTTTGTTAGAGCAAAGGCTCTTTTCCCTGAGGAGGTTGAAGGGCTTTGGGGTGGGAACCAAAACTCTAGTGAACTTTTCCTGCAGCACTATTAAATGTATCTTGACTGGATGCATCATGGTGTGGTTTGGATAATCTGATTCACCACCCATTACAAACTCATCCAAAGGATTGTCAATACAGCTTCTAAAATCATTGGGGCTGAATTTCCACTGCTTCACATCATCTACTCACCTAGATGTCTGAGGAGTGCAGGATCCATCATCTCAGCTATGCAGCTCATCCCATTTTCAGTTCTGCCTTTGTTGCCTCACCAAACACTCCACGTGCTTCAGGGAGAGCTTATTCCCTCAGACCATAAGGTCACTGATCCTACCTGCCCTGCACTGTGTGCTGTACCCACCTGCTGGTTTAGCTGGAATTATACTGTATGTCACTTATTTCAGCTCTTTTCTCGATCTTTTTATTTACTGTATTTATTCATACATCACCACAATTGTGACACAGGAATTTCACTATGCTCTTGTAGCATAAGACACAATAAAGGTCTCTTTTCTCTAAAAAGTGGGAGAGTGACCCTTTTTCACAATAGCGGCTCACTCTCTCTCATTCAGCCTCTCCACATTCCCCCTTCACCCACCACTTCAAGCTCTCAAGTAAATCTTGGTCCTAGCACTTTTTGTTTATGGTCAGGAATTTGCTTATTGAGTTCTCTATAAACTTAAGTCACTAAAATGGTGGCAATCTGCAATCAAAATACGATGGTCCAAGTTCATATCCAGCATCTCCAAATAAGGATGTGAAACCAAAAATGGCACTGTACAAAACAATTTCTTACCAGTGAGAGTACCTCTTCCGTTTTTCATTTTTAGGTCATCTTCAAGGTATGACCTGCCATGACTGAATTCTGCAGCTCATCTGAAACTGGCATTTAAAGGGGACTTCTGAAAATTAAACTCTAAAAGACATATTGTACCTTTATTGTAACCCCTCATAAATGTCATCAGTTAAAGATGCAAGATACACAAATAAGCAACGCTGGATTATTTGACTGCAGGCTGTTCACAGCTTGTTGAGAGCTTCATAAAGAACACTGTGGTTGGGTTGTGGTTGGTCATCTTTTAATTTTACCTAAAAATGCAAAAAAAAAAAAAAAACCACAACCCAAAGGTAATGGTCTGCTGAGAACAGGAAATAAAAGTCTCAGATGAGTCATTCTTCACATTGTCTTCACCTTGCTCTCAACATTCTGAGGAACCTACTGTATGTTGTTTTGCCTGCCTAAGGTAAAGTCATCCCTGATGGAGGATCGCAGGAATTGTGAGAAAGAGGGTTCCTTTCATCGGATTGGCTGGCCCAGCACTGTTTCACCCATGGAATGGCCAAATGGGGAGGCAGCTTGATGGATAAGGTCTCCAGGACTCTAAAAATATCCAAATCTTATTATTTGATATCATCTACTATTAAATTCTGCTCCATACTTCTAAAAGTTTTTCCTTTTTATTTTATACTGTATTGAGGATTTGTGTGTTGGTGGAATAGCAGGCTGCTTGCTGCTTGTCTTAATTGGCACATTTACAGGACAAAAGACGCTGATGGAGAGGTGCGCATGGATTTAAGGTGGGCCGGATTTACGCGTTTTCTCGTAGGCTCTGCTAATTCTAGTGTTAAACACTTCGGAAAGATCATGTTTATCTCTGTGGTACTTCTGGATGACAATACTGACCCTTGAGACCAAGCTAAAGTGCATAGTGGACATGTTAGTGATACAAACATATAAACTACATTCACTGAGCAAATTCTTAGGAAAGCCTGTACAGCTGCTTATTCATCCATCCATCCATCCATTTTCCAACCCGCTGAATCCGAACACAGGGTCACGGGGGTCTGCTGGAGCCAATCCCAGCCAACACAGGGCACAAGGCAGGGAACCAATCCTGGGCAGGGTGCCAACCCACCGCAGGACACACACAAACACACCCACACACCAAGCACACACTAGGGCCAATTTAGAATCGCCAATCCACCTAACCTGCATGTCTTTGGACTGTGGGAGGAAACCGGAGCGCCCGGAGGAAACCCACGCAGACACGGGGAGAACATGCAAACTCCACGCAGGGAGGACCCGGGAAGTGAACCCGGGTCCCCAGGTCTCCCAACTGCAAGGCAGCAGCGCTACCCACTGCGCCACCGTGCCGCCCTCGCTGCTTATTCATGCAATGATCTAATCAGACAGTCATGTGGAGGCAGTACAATGCATATAATCCTGCAGGTACAGATCAGAAGCTTCATTTAATGTTCACATCAAACAACAGACTGTTGAAAAAAGTGATTGATGTGATTTCAACTGTGGTATGATTGTCGGTGCAAGACAGGCCGGTTTGAGTATCTTTGTAACTGCTGATTTCTTGGGATTTTCACCCCTAACAATCTCTAGAGTTTTCTAAGAATATTATAAAAAGCAAAAAAAAAAAAAAAAAACATCCAGAGAGCAGCAGTTCTCTGGATGTAAATAGCTTATAGCAGTCTAGTCATTCTCCTCTGACCTCGCTCATCAACAAGCCGACAGGAAGGCTACAGCAACTCAGATAACCACTCTCTACAACTGTGGTGATTAGAAAAGCACCTCTGAATGCACATCACGTTGAACCTTGAGGCAGATGGGCTAAGACAGCAGAAGGCCACATCAAGTTCCAATCCTGTCAGCTAAGGACAGAAAGCCTGAAGCTGCAGTGGGCACAGGCTCACCAAAACTGGATAGTTGACGACTGGAAGAACATGGCCTGGTCTGATGAAACTCAACTTCTGCTGAGGCACAGAGATAGTAGGTTCAGAATCTGGCATCAACACACGCAGCCAACCGGGCTTGTGTCAACAATCCAGTGGTGGTAGTGTAATGATGTGGGAATGTTTTCACTGCACACTTTGGGCCCATTAATACAAATCAATCATCACTTGGATGCCATGGCCTATTTAAGTATTTCTGCTGACCATGGGCACTTCTTCATAGCCACAATTTACCTATCTTCTAATGGCTACTTTCAGTATGATGATGTACCATGTCACAAATCAAAATTTGTCTCAAACTGGTTTTACAAACAGGACAATGAGCTCAGTGCTCTTCAGTGGCCTTTTCAAAAGAACGTCTTTAGGATTTGGTAGAATGGGAGAATCACACAAAGAATGTGCCGCTAATTAATCTGCAGAAATCATGTGATCCAGTCATGTCAACATGGAACAGAATGTCAAAGGAACGTCTTATCTTATGGAATCCATGCCACGAAGAGTTGAGGCTGTTTTGAGAACAAAGGGAAGCCCTACCCAATATTAGTACAGTGTTCCTAAGAATTTGCTCAGTGAGTGTTTATACTGTACCATACCAAACACAACTATCTTGACTGCCATATCTTAAACATTCTGAGACATTCTGGAGCAGTTCAAGGGACTGCACTTTACATCACAATTAAAATAACATATTGCATTGAACTGGCACCCCATTGAGGTCCGTTTCCTGCCTTATACCAACTGTTATCAGGATAGACGCCGTTTCTGTGCAAAGTTGAACTGGATTAATGGGGTTTCAGAATGAGAAATTCTTATTAAATTGGCCTAAGCACACTGAAGCTGTTTTGAGTAGTTTAGACATGTCATAAACAACTGACATAGGCAATTCCTGTTTTTGTCAGTTATTTGCACAAATACCTTATGTTTTTGACAGATTTTACTGGAATTCAAGGGCATACTGCTAAGCAGTGGCCTCTCAATCCGTGATTTTCTTAGGTACTGACACATCTTAAGAGTGAATTGTACATTTTCCCTTCTTAGGTGTTGCTCTATGAAAGTTCCTCTAATAAAAGGGGAGACCTCAGCAGTTTCTAGCAGCCGAAAAGTAATTAAAAGTGAGAATCTTCATTGAAATGACAGGGGAATGGGAGCTTCTTGGCATCTGTTCCAATATTGCCTCTTGCTTTTGTTTTATTTTGTCCCATTCAATCATTTTTGGAATTGGGCAGTTTAGACAGACACACACACACACACACCAGAATGATTAAAAATGAAGAAAGTCAAAAAGAAAACTTCTGACTTGGTACTCACAGTGAGGTATTCTGCAGATGTATTCTCGTTGTTATAAAAGGAGGCCCAGTCGCATTTCTTTACACACGTGTGCTGAATAATTTGTTGGCTGAATGTCCTCAGTGTTAGTGTGTCAGAGAGAGGATGCAAGGCATCGTTCATAATGCCACTCAGTTTTGCCTTTATCCTCTCCACCCCTACTAGCTCCAGGGGGTCCAGTGTGTGTCACATAACCGAACCTGCCCTTTTAATTAGCTTGTTGATTCAGTGGGTCTCACTTGAAGTGATGTTACCAAAGCAGCACACCACAGCATAGAATATCATATTGGCCATCACAAAGGATGTCACTATTAAAGAGAGCATGCTCTGCCCAGTCTTGCAGAATTTCCCTGTGACAAAACCAGTCCAGACTGTCATTGATGTGGACCACCGTGTACATCTAGCAATGCACCACCTCTACATCCTTGCCCTGAATAGTGACTGGACATAGAGGCCATTTGGTGCAGCAGAAGTCAATAACCAGTTCCTTAGTTTTGCTGATGTTAAGTTGCAGACAATCATTTCTTCACCAAGAAAAATGTTCTCCCCCTAACTCCTTTATTTTATCCAGTTAATCAATACACTCCCTAAGGGCAGAGTTATCTGAGAGTTGCTGGAGGTAACATTACCTGGTGTTATATTTGTAGTCTGAGGTGTATAAATTGCAGATATAAAGGAGACAGGACCATTCCTTGTGGTGCTCCAGTGTTGCTCACATCCATCCCACAGACTCAGTCCTTCAGTCTCACAAACTGATCTACCGGACAGTCCATTATCCTAAGCTCATCCACGTGCTCATCTTTGAGATTACCTTTTAACAGGGATGGATGGATGAGATTGAAAGTTCTGGAGAACTCACAGACCTAACCCTCAAAGCTGTCAGCTTTGTCCAGGTGAGAATAAGCCTTGTTGAGCAAATAGGCAATTGCATTCTCCACTCTAAACTTTACCCAATATGGCAACTGTAGTTGGACCAGGTGGTCTACAAAAAGAGGACTCATATAGTCCAGGACCAGCCTCTCAAGTAGTCATACAATGAAGATGTGCCTGCCTTTCTTTTTGATGGAACAATCGAAAGAGGTTTTCCACAGCAGCAGAGTCTTCTGGAACCTTAGGGATAGACGGATAGATGACAGAGGATGCCATAGTATATGGTCAACACAGGCCTTAAGAACTTGAGGCTTTTCCTGTGTGCAGCTTCCTCAGTTGTCTCCTTACTTAGTCTTCAGGTATGGACAGCCCATACTGATGGCCACAGCTGAACTCATCATTGGCCATTCCACTTGAAGTGTTGGTAGTTTTTTCACACATCTTCTGCTGTTAGTCACTCCATACAGCTCCATCTCCATCACTAAACACTTGCCCAAGTTCTTGGTCTGCCATCGGTGTCTGGCAGATCTACACCCTTATTGTAGGTCAGACAGTAGTGCCTGTCAAGAGTGGTTTAGTATTTCAATTTGTACTTGGACTTTTTTTTTTTGCACCTTGCCATTCCTATTTGACCTTAGTGAGGTGTGAGAAAGCAGAACAAAAGACTTTGGTGTCAGTACTGGGATACACAGAGAGACAAGGAATGGTCCAGATTAAACATTTGCTGCTAATGGAATTAATAAGGATCATTTCCAGATGTGCAGTGTGCACAAGTACAGTTTTGGTTTTAATGGGACAACAGAGGAGTAAGCTAAAACAACATCTTAGATTTCAAACTACAGAACAGGTAATAAATGAAGGACTAAATGACCCTCTTAAAAGTTCAGGACGTGAACACCACCAGGACTTTGAGCTTCAGTAATTCTCCTCTAATGGTCACCACATCTATGGAATAGATGCATGCCAGTCAGCAGCTCTCAGTCTGCTTTCATGTGTGTTAAACCATTTGTGTAGAAGGAGTTTTTCTGCTGAGAGATGTCTTACTACTCACTGATGATAGGTATGCAATGAGCATACAGTTGCACAAATTATCAAACAATGTGTTAAACACCTTGGTCAAGAAAAAAAAAGGGAATACAAAAAGTATGGGAAACACTTCAGTTTAGGTATCACAAAAATGCATCTATTACTCACGTGCTCTTATCTAACAAGACCTTAACAAACAGACAAACACTTCTTTGGGTCTTCATAACAATTACAAAGCATCAGTGAAGTGTTGATTCATCTCTGTGATGTCACCCACTAACAAAACTTCACTTTGGAGTGGTCTTAGATGGCTTAACTGAGACACATTAATCTTGATATTGCAAATTTAGTATAAGAACTGGGGATCCTTTATATTAAAAAGTAATTTTAACATCATGTCAAACATGCCCTACTGCACAGAAATGAATAAACACTGTCTGCTGCAAGTTTTATAAGTGTTATGAAGACCAAAAGAAGCCTCTGGTAAGGTCTTGATACATAAGAGGAAATGAGCAATTGGTGAATTTTGCCAGTATCTGAACTAAAGTATTACCATTCTAACGGCTGTCTTCTACCAATGATTCAGCATTTAGGGGTGCTCTTGTTAATTATTATGCAGCTGACGCCGTTATCCAATACAACTTACAACATTTGAGAGATGCAATTGGTTCCATTTGTTTTAGTTTTCCAGTTAGAGTACAGGCAGGTGTAAGGAGTTGTTCATGGTCACACAGTGTCATTAGTGGGATCTGAACCCACAACCTCAAGGTCTGAAGCCCAAAGTCTTACCCACTGTATCAACCTACCTGGCCTCAGGCAGCAGAAAAATCCCTGCCATGTTCTTGGGGTAGCTTTTCAGCACTTCTTGCTTTCCACATTTAAAATGTCAATCACGGAGGATTCCTACTCATATAGCACCCAGGAAATAAGCCTAGTTTCCTACAGTAGTTATAGACTCGACGGTTTAGAGCAGGGGTCTCAAACTCTGGTCCTGGAGGGCCGCAGTGGCTGCAGGTTTTCATTCTAACCCTTTTCTTAATTAGTGCTGCAAATTAACTTCCTTTGAATTAATTTGAATTGACTTGATCTTGAAGACTCAGACCCTTTAATTCAGTGTTTCCCAAACTCGATCCTGTGGGCTACAGAACCAGCTTCTGTTTTTAACTGGACTCCTAGGCTAATTAAGTGATGTGTTATTTCCCAAGTTCTTTGTTTTGTTGAACAATATAGAAATTAGAAAACTATTTATATATATATACTGTGTCATACAATATTTGAAAATAAAGATAGGTGATGGTCTCAGGAATGTTGATCTGTTCAAGTCCACAAAAAATTTTAACAGAGCTCTTAGAAAATCAACGATTTCTGAAGCGTATGGTTTTGCACAAAGGGAGCAGCAACAAACCATGGAATTAAAGGTTTAATTAACAAGAATCAGAGTCTAATGAAGCAACTGGTTGGAGTGAAATTGGTTGGAGTTTGAGGCCTTGACTTAGCTGGTCTTCAATTGACTCACTCACTTCATATTTCATTTCTCTTTGGGTGCCATTTAAGGAAAGAAATGAAGCAATTCAGAGGAACAAATAAAAAAAATTGATTAAAATGAAAGGAAAAGGAGTTAATTACCAGCACAAACTTGTCACCAATTAAGGAAAAGGTTAGAATGGAAACCTGCAGCCACTGCAGCCCTCTAGGACTGGAGTCTGAGACCACCGATTTAACGCTTGGTCACCCCTTAGACCCAGGTGCTCAATAGAAAGCATGTTTTATAACATTTTTGATCAACACCGATCAGGCCATCTGACATGCCACTAGAAATTGAGAACAAGTAGAGTGTTGAAGAACAAAAGAGTTGATATGAATATTGGAAGTGTTACACAGAAGATGCACAGTACAGCAGTAGGTAGCAGAAATGGAACATTGGATACTGCCATCAACACATATTTTTGAAGGTTTAATTAATTTAGTATTTGTCACACATCATAACAGGATCCCAATGGATTTTACTCTAGTTGTAGCTTTTAAGTGACAGAAGTCATCAAGGACATATGAGTATGAAAGCCATATTAATTGGCAATGAGCAAATGAGAGCAATGTTGGAAATGTGCCTACTTCATGTCCAGGTTCAGCAGTCTTGTACTGATGAATCTGATGAAAAAAAGGCACAAATGCAAAAAGTAAAAGGGAGAAAAACAAGTCAAGTTAAGATTAAATGTACTACTTATTTGATGTGTCTATGGTTTTTTGAATGGGAGGAAAATCCACCAGCAGAAATTCTGGTAACCACAGAAAGCATCATGTATGAATCCTAATTTCAAACAGGATACATGCAGTAAAGTATTGATTTGCCAATCCATCTACAAAAATATGCAAAATATGGAGATAGGAGTCGCAGGCAGCAAGCACTAATTGGCTAAGATGGCCACTTATTGCATTATAGGGTGTAGAAGGCCTAGTAAAATGAACTCCAGCTGACTCAGCCCACTCCCTGGGCGTTTCTCTGTATTGCAACAGTTCCTTCAACATGCCCCCCGTTTACGATTGTTATCAGGGGTTCAAAAGGTGATGTTCATGTGTTCTAGTACATACTCTCTACTTTAAGCAATTGTAAAGATATTTAGCTTAGCTTATTTTTTATGCTCCAATATAGCATTTTTTTAAAGAGTTGAAGATACATATTTTGGTTCTCACAAAAATAGTTCAGCCCCCTGCTCCCTGCGCTCGCCCACCCCCATGTTTGGTTAACTGGATAAACAATTTAAAGAGATTGAGATTGTTTTTTTTTCATGGGAATTGTTACATTTGCATTATTTTCACTTTTACTTTAAAACTTTAGTAAAAACACTATTTGGAATTAACTTTTCTTCAAGATCGCATTGAATTTTGATTCTATGTTTGGACTTACATTGTGATAATGCAATGTATAACTGCCTGTGAGTGAACATCATTTCTTTCTCTCTAATAAATAAAATGACTTTTTCGAATGTTTGTCCATACTCTTTGTTCTTCGCTTAGTCGTTGATGTGTCATCTAGAATGTATAAAATTATTGTCCTGATAAAGTTTATAAGAGCTGAGAGCACAGGAAGTGTGTCTACCAAAAGCATTCAGATGACTGAGGTTTGATGACCGTGGTCTTGTTTGAAAATAGTTGTAAGTAGGGCGTGACTTGAAAGAATCTCATGTTAAGAGTCTCCATCGCACTGGACTTCATACTGTGCCAGAATTTTTGGAATCTTTTAATTCTCGCTGGCAACACGAATTATACGATCCACAAGTCTCCGACTTAAAGTTTAATTCCGAACAATATATTCAATCTCTTTTCGCTGTTCCGTTATTTCACCGAGTAATCATTTCCATTTATTTGCACTAATGTGATCTTTACTATCACTGTTTTGAGACTTCGAAGTTTAGTACTTTCATTATCTCTAACCTGCTCTGTATGTGTATCGCGCCAACATTTTTGATTTCTTTATGATGTTCTACTGTCATCTACTCTTTGTCTTTTATTTCCGGCCCCGGGCGTGGTTAAATCTCTTGGCACAAAGACTTGTCTTGTGGGACGTGTAAGTGTCTCTCCGAGAAAATCATGTCTCGTCTCCTTCCAAGATTTGGTTTTATAATAGGGAGAAGTTGCATGTGATAATTATTATAGTGGGCTCAAAATATGGAATTAAAGAATTCTCAAAAGATGCTATGTAGTTAATAATTTTTTTTTTCTTAACAAGTAGGAGCAGCATACTGGCCCGAGAGCTCCTCATCAATAGAGAAAGGCATGCAAATTGAATTAAATAGCACTTTACAGAAGGGTATGTGCCATTTGATGGTCTGGCAACCTGTACATAGATGCCTCTTGCTTTTGCAAAGTTGGCATGTAGGTTTTGGCTCTTTTTAGTTTTGTAGCTGAAAAACCAGTTTAGAACATGGATAGCCCTTTGTAATGAAATTGTGCTACTTCCACAGCCAATACTGGCACCTGAGGGTCCCAATATACATTGTGCTCAACCCAAATCACATGCTATCCTAGTCTTTTGGTTCAGATTTTGATGAAAACAGGCAATTCGGTCCAACAAAGCTCATCAATCCTATTCACCTCATTTTTTTTGCAATGCATTGTTTCCATTGTGTTGTTCTACACTGTGGTCTCCTGGGGAGGCAACTTGAGTACAAAAGATGCAAAATGCTTGAGCAAGTTTATCAGGAAAGCCTGCTCTGTTATAGCACTAATCCTGGACATACTAGAAGCTATTATGGAGAAAAAAGGGGACGCTGGCAAAACTGGATGCCATCATGTAAAATCCCCTTCATTGAGGGCTCTCTTGGCAAACTGTTAGCCACAGGCTCATCCACGGTATGCCAAGAAGCATCTCTGGCTGCTATCATACAATTCCATGCTTCCTCCCTATGTCCCATACTAAATTTTTAACTCTTAAGTTAACTTTGCTATTTCTGAACAATATACATTTACCTGTCTATCGACTGATTGTATTATTTTTAAGCCTATATCTTCTTTTTTGTTTCTACTGCATGATTTATCCAAATGTCCCTCCTGGGACTTTAATCTAACTAGGGGGCTTTGCCCCCTGCTCGCTTTGCTTGCCAACTCCCGGGCCTGCGATACGTGCCAGCCACTTTGTGTATGTGGATTTCACTTTCACCAAACAAATCTTTTAATTCTCATGGATAGGCCTCTTCATTGGGAAGAAACACTACTTTTTCCCTGATGGCAACAAGAATTAGATGATCTACAAGTCTCTGACTTAAAGTTTAAATCCCAACAATATATTCAATCTCTTTTCGCTGTTCTGTTATTTCACAGAGTAATAATTTCCATTTGTGCTAATGCAATCTTTACTATCATTTTTTGATACTTTCATTATCTCTAACCTGCTCTGCATGTGTATCACGCCAATGTTTTTTAACCTCTTTATGATGTTCTACTTTGCCAACTACTCTTTGTCTTTTATTTCCAGCCCCAGGCGTGGTTAAATCTCTTGGCACAAAGTCTCATCTCATCCCAGGATATTTTTATACAGTATAACAGAGAGATACCATTGAGATGAGTTTTTTCTATCACCTTACTTATTTAAATGTATTGCATGTGTCAATATTTCTGTGGTCTGGGGTAGATTTGTACAAAATCCCTTGAGCAGTTTCCTTCTGTGTTTCTGTCAAAAAATTTTAAGAAAATGGAGATCCTAATGTTAGCCATTTCTGTCATGTCACCTCTTATTCTCAGTTTGCTTAAACTAAAATACTTCAACTCTTTCAATCCTTTCTCATAGGCCATACGTCACAGTCCTGGAAGCAGACTAGACTTTATTCTCTGGATTTGCTTTTTCCTTTTGTAACATGGAGACCTAGAACACACACAGTATAGCAGAGAAGGACATGGGAATGGATTATGTAGTTGAAGAACACAGTAACCACCCTTGACTTGTTCTCCACACATCAGTCTCTTCAATCTGACCTCTTATTAGCCTTCCTTATTGTTCTGTACACCGTCTGAGTGTAATGCGAAGAGTTCACTCCACTCCTAGGTTCTTCTTATAAAAAGTATACTTTGTGTACATGGAACACTTTGTATTTACTTCCATTAAATTTTGTCTGGCACAGTTCTGAACTCTTAGCTGGTTGATTTGTGGTAAATCTGCAGATTCCAGATTATCTGCCTTTCCACCTAGTTTGGTATCAGCCTGAGACATGACCAGCTTCTTATTTATATATTCTCCTCAAGGTCATTAACCGATACTAGAAAGAGCAGCACCTCCACCACTGATCTCTCAGAGCCATTCCTTATAACATTACCTAAGCCAGAAGAAATAACCTCATACCAGAACCTCAATTTTGCACCTTTCTACACATTTTGCCTTGAAGTCTCATTTTGGTTTGATTACTGGTTTCTTATTTAAAAAAAGACCATTTCTAGCACTTTTTTGATCACGTTTGGTCCTTCCTCATAGAATTATAGTATTAGTGAAACACCATATCCCCACCTAAACACATGCCAGCTATTCACTACTACATTTTACTGACATGTGCTGCTTAGTCTTTTCCTTAATAATTGCTTTCATTAATTTATCTTCAATGTATTTTAAAGTTTATTGGCCTGTAGTGGCTTAGAGTACTTTGATCATGTTTTATGTAAAACTGGATGCGTTTGCTAGCTTCCAATCTGTAGGAATTTCCCCATGTGCAATGTACTTTGAAAAATACACTTCTTAAGCACTATAGGACACCTGGTGATTTGCTCGATTTTTTTTTATTTTTTTTTTTTTTAAACCAAATAAGAAATTCTCTATAGTTTTTAAATTACTAAGAACCACCTTGACAATCATCTAAAATGCTAAGAGACGATGATCAACTTACTCCCATGTGAAAACCTCAAAATATTGAGATTTAAAGCATTTCAGTTTACTCTGGCTGCTCCCAATAGACTTCATCTCCTTCTTGACTGCTCTTTTACTGCTAAAATGGTGAACCTTTAGGTCTTTTCTCTTGCATTTTATGCAGTATTTCTCTTCAACTGTAGCTTTCTTATGGTCTTGTGATCCTCAGTTCTCAGTAGCTGGTGTAAGGCGTACACAAACACTCTTTACTTCAGCACTTCCTCCTACACTCCCCCAGCAGAATTCAGCCAGCCCCCAAAAAGGTATGCTGCCCTCTGCCACTTTTCCCAGGCTTACTATCTCCATCAGGTACAGCTGTAAATGTAAGTAATAAATGGTTGTACGGTTAGTGATACGTAAAACCAAAATAATAACTTAAAATGACATCTTATATTGGCTATACTTTCCGTTTTGCTCTCATACGCTTATAGGCCTTATGATTAACTCCTACTCTATCTACCTCATACATGTTTTACAGTTTTTTTCACCCTGTGGCCACTTCCTGTCAAGCACCTTATTTACCCACTGCAGAGTACTCTAATAGAGATGAGTGAAATAAAACTTTGCTATTCTGCATGCAATTGCAAAATACAGAACTGACTGAAGGGTGTTTTTGGGTGTTCCCCAAAATCGAATTTACACTTCTGTCTCAATCTGCATTTCTTCAACAGCTGCATAGCACAGGTAACCTGTACCACACAAATACAAAGTTAATTTTGTATTATGGTTCTTGTTCACATCACCAC
Source organism: Erpetoichthys calabaricus (assembly GCF_900747795.2). Taxonomy (NCBI): domain Eukaryota; kingdom Metazoa; phylum Chordata; class Cladistia; order Polypteriformes; family Polypteridae; genus Erpetoichthys; species Erpetoichthys calabaricus. The sequence goes on along the minus strand of NC_041410.2, from coordinate 25,918,180 downwards.
AGTTCATGTGGGAAATATGCAGTAGGTCACATTTTTAAAAAATGAAGACACACTAAAGCACATCATGATGCACGCTAATGCATTTTCTCAACAGGTCAAGTCAGAACACTGAAAGCATCCCTGGAAAGTGCAAATACTTTGACTTCTGCAACTGTTTATCTGCAATTTCCCCAACATCCTACTTAGTTATCAGTTTAAATATTAGGAAAGGACAAGCATTTCAATACTCAGAAACTATCTTTTGAATCACTAACTGTATGAAAATAATTTCTCATCCCTTGACTATCACCAGGGACACAGCTAGAGAAGTATTTTGAAGTGCAGCCTATAACTGAAGCACCTTCAGCATGGTAAAGGTGCTATATAAAAAAAATATATATTATTATTAATTGTGCGGTATTTGCTATTTCCATTTGGTTTCCACCTACATCCCATGTTGGGCAGCTTGGAGACTTTAAATTGGCTCTGTAGAACTGAATAGTGGTGCACACAGCAGATGAGAATGCCTAAAGATAGGATGGCCTCCATATTGTACCTCATGATGCTAGTGGGGTTTTTTTTTTTTCTTTCCATCGGACCTTACTTTATTTCTTTGTTATTTTGTTATTGCCTAATCTTATTTTTGTTTTTTTATAAACTTCTTTGTTCATCTTGTAAAGCACTTTGAGCAACACCAGTTGTATGAAAATGTGCTATATAAATAAATGTTATTGTGCTGTCTAGTGGTGCTATTATGGGATCATTAGCAGAATGTAGAAAAGGATTTGATGTGCCACGGTTACAAGGGTTTTCATTGCAAAAAACTTATGATTACTAATTGGGCATTAGAGTGGTGTGTAGCCATTGTAGCTGTAGAGGCTGTTATCGACCTCTTGAACCCTCAGGTACCACGCCAAACACCAGGTATGTGTACAATTATTATTTATTTTATAATAATACTGTGCACTAAGCACCCTCCACTCCACACTACTCATACAATAATCAATACTCTCTCTCAATACACAATTCTCTCTATCCTCCTCTCCCAGACACTTAGCCACCCTTCCTCCCAGCTCAGCTCAGTGTCTGGGCTTTCTCACAGTCCTTTTTTACCCCCTGACCCGGAAGTGGTTCCTGTCCAACAATCCACAAGTCCTGATTACTTCTGGGTCAAAGTCAAAGTCCTTTTCTTCAACCTGGAAGAACGTCATTTCTCCTGTTCATGTGACCAGGACGTACTTCCAGGTTATAGGGCACATAACAGTCTGACAGCCTCCCTACAGCGACTCCCGGTGGCCCCCATGGTATCCAGCAGAGCTGTGCATACAAACAACAAGGTCCATGAGGCCCTGCTGGAATTCGGGGAACCTCCATGCTGTTGGGAGAGCTCCACCTGGCGGCCTGGAGGGGTGGGCCGGAATATATAGCCGGCCATCCATCACACCATGAAGATAACGGATATTAGCAGTAATGTTTGACAGCAAATTTAAGAGCTCTCCAGGACCATGGCCACCCACAACTTTTTCCGCATGTGTCTTCTTTTTGCCTACATTAAACCGGATTAATTTCTGATCAGTGTTGTTGGGGTGAGAGCTTCTTCTGATAGCACTGGGTACTAACGAAAAGTCAGTGTTGGGCAGGACATGCATGTCCAACTCCTCAGTCACAGTCCTGGTCATTTTAGAGTCATCAGATCAACCTCGCTCACATCTTTATCAAGTGTACTGTATAGAATCATGTTGGCATACTTATTAAACTTCATCAGTAAATGATCATCCGATAAGTATTAATGAATCACCACCTTATATACACACCTTAGAATATCTCCCAAAGATACAGCAGAACTTAAAACTTATTATCCAAAAAAATGTTTTCAATCTATTAAGTCTCTCTAAACCATCTGCTTTTGCTAGTTTTAGCTGTCCTACAGTATTTCAAACTAAACTGTCCCACACAAAACTAGCTTCGTTATTTAATTGCTTATGAAAAGGTATTCACGACACTAATAGAAGTTTTACCTCAAAGTGTTAACTATTAGTTCAGTATTCATTAAAATCTCTTATTAACATGAATGGCTGGATTTGTTGACTGACTGGGTGGATGGGGGAATAACACAGTGCAGTGAGTCAAAGTTGAATATATGGGAGGGAAAGGCGTGAACCAGATTTTGTATGTATTTCAGCAAAAGGCTGAAATGTTATCAGAATCCAATACAGCTTTCAGCAACTTTAGAAAGACACCCATTTTAAAAGGAAAAAAATAAAAAATAAAAGTATGTGGAATCTTCAAATATTTGCTATTCATAGATAAGATTCTGAGAGCAATGATAACAGTTGGAAATGTGGTGTTACCTCCCACTGAACAACAGCTTTTACATTGTACTTCATGTAAGGAAAATACAGACCACTAAGCACTTCTGAATTCTGCAGTTTTTTGCTTCATGATGAACTTATCTTCTACAGACGATCACAGCTACCAAGAACCCTGGAAACTTTGATCCTAAATACTTGTCATAAGAATGTTCTCTCACAGGGCTGTGCACCAAATATTTCTATTAAGGATAAAGTCTGCTTCATACATTTGTACATTCAACTTTGCATAAACATTGAAGCTATTCATATTTCAGTATACCCTTTTCCCCTTATTCTAATAATCTACCACAATGCAAACTTATATGAAAAATCAGGAGTGCACTCCCTTAGACTTTCACGTATGCTCAGATATGGGGATGGATATTTGAGGAGTAAACTGCAAGACAATGATCATATTTTTATATTAGGTACATTAAAGAACCATCAACAACAATTCAAACTAATAATATATTGAATAGTGATTATAAAAGTAAAGTTGAATAAATCAGACTCTGCAACTGCATGAATACAAACAAAACAAAAAAAAAAATGAGTATGTATTCAGGTAAAGTTCCAATTCTGGTTAGCAGAAAATAGCCCAAATGTTGATAGAAATCTACGCTTTGTACCTCATACTTGTATGAAAAATTTGGTTGACCTAAGTGAGCACACATATACATACACATAGACAGACACACAGAGACATAATTCCAAAAATGTTCAAACTCAGGGAGATCTAAAATAGACGATTACAATAATTTGTATCAAGAAAGTGAGGGAGGTCTAAAACGTAGAGATTCATCAAAATCTCGACATCAAATTTTTGGACAATTACAATATTTCCCCTATAATTCATATACTTCCTGACTGTCTTGTATACGAATTATAGGGGGAGATCTACACCATAGACATTCATCAAAATCTCGACATCAGATTTTTGGACGATTACAAAAATTCATATACGAGAAAGTCAGGGAGGTCTAAAAACGTAGAGATTCATCAAAATCTCGACATCGAATTTTTGGACAATTACAATAGTTTTCCTATACTTTGTATATGAAAAAGTAAAAATTACTCTTCATGTGAAGGGAACAGTTTGCTCATTTAAACCTGTGGCTCACTAACCTGGTTCTGGTTAACAATTCATTTAGAAGGTTAGTTCAATGCCATATTCAGGAATCCTATATTAACAAGATATCTATGAGAAGGAAGGAAATGCTTAACACTCAAATGCAATCTTCAAATCTAAAGTTAATTTATAGGATAAATGTATCATCTGGAAAAGAGGACATATTTTAGGGTTACCAGAAAGGCAAATATTAAACTGACTAATGAAAGTGGTGCATCACTCCACTGTACTCTAATGCAATGATTCTACTTTTCAATGACATATTATGAACTTAAAAATCATATTTCACGTCTATTGTTATTGTAACCTTCCCGATCTTTCTTCAAATAGTATTTTACAGCATCTTCAAAATGCAACCACCAGGGATATGGCTTGGTCTAAAAACAAAGATCACACTGGAAATTAGTGTCAAGTACGTTAAAAAAAAATTACGAAGAATAGTTGAATATGTAGGGACTGGCAAGAGCTAATGCTAGTCTCAAATATTCACTACAGTGCAGCATGTTTGTAATGTTAGATCCCCTCACCTCACCCCACTCCAGAATCCTCCTTAGTCTGCTTGTGAGATCCAGAAACTGTTTCGCGTGTTAACATTATGAATTTATAGTACTAAACTTAAAACAATTTTAATAACTTAGAAACCACATAAAGATGTCACTTTCTGTTCTCGGCACTGTAACAGATTGTTTTGACATGGAAATAATTCTTTATCCTTTATTCAAAGAGCAAATAGTATAAGTGAAAGATAGCTCCAGACTTCAATCGTCAATATAGTAGACAAAACTGTATTATTAGGAAAGAATACTATGGTACAAAAATTAATATGCAGTGCACTAAACTATGACAAGCAAAAGGCTGTATAATGTTTATTTATAAAACTGTATTATTAGGAAAGAATACTATGGTACAAAAATTAATATGCAATGCACTAAACTATGACAAGCAAAAGGCTGTATAATGTTTATTTATACCTGCTGCTTTCTTGCTTGCATTTAATAAAAATGCACTTTTGACTACTATCTGTTTAAGATGCTTCATTTTAAAGTTGTAGAAGTAAATTAGGTTTATACAAATAACTATGAAATACGTCTGTTCGTCAAAAATTAGTATCTTTATAGGAAGTCTTTTGTACAAAGTAGAATACTTACATCGTCGTATCATTTAAAAACACTTTGCAGTGAGTTTACAGGTAACAAATAGTAAATTGCCATGCAAGCCAGGTGGTTTATTACAGTAGCACTACACTGCCATCTAGTGGGCTTGAAGAATATTGTTCCATTTAAATATAAATCTGCCCCCGTTCAATGCAGTCTCAGTAACCCATTAGTGCTGAAACAAACTGCAGTGCTTTTGGAATTTTAAGCAAAATACTTCTTTTATGAGGCAGCAGGAAGTAAACTGTATCTGACAAGGGAGTTTTACCCATTAACGTATCCACCAAAAGTCTTACAAAATTGAATTATTAGTAAAAAGTGTTAAATATCTGCTTAAATTTCATTCAACTCAATTATAGAGACAGGGAGTGAGAAAACATTCATAATGACAAATTTGCTTTTAAAACCAGTGTGTCTTCAGTGGCGTCACATGCTCAAACATGGCTGAAAAGAAAAAAAAAAAAAAAAAACAGAAAAGTTAAGTCTCAAATTAAAATTTACTACTATGCAAATGTGCAAAAGCAAGTGGATTAGAGCATAGAACAACACAGCAAGAGCGAGGCAGCACAAACATTTTGATCTGAAGGAAAGCTCAGCATTTTAGAAGAGAAAGGGGTTTTGGTGAGATGTTTCAGATTACATGTACAAGAAACAAGTCATTTTTTCCTCTCTCTCTACATATGCCTACCTAAAAACCATCCATAAAGAACACAATAAATAAAATAAAAAAATGCAAATCACAAGCAAACCCACACACTACACTTGTATAACCTTAAGAGAATATTTCAGTTGGCAGACTGTCATCCATTGTCTTCATCCCAAATATGTTTAGCTTTCTACTAACAATGTGTAAGACTGTCCTTGCACCTTTTTGGACAAAAATGGAAAAAAACATGATTGGCGTTCACAATGCACCATCCTACATTTTGGGAAGGGTTGTACCACATTATTTAATTAAATTAATTAAAACTTTAATGATTAAAGTTTTCAGAGGCACTAAACAATGAAGAAGAACTCACCAAAAAGAGAAATCTTGAGCACTCCAAATTGATACTGTTCCATTGGTTTGGGTGTCATCTAAAGGATTTCCATTAAAGTTGCCACAAGCACCACACAGTTTTCCAGAAAATACAGATTTAACTTTTACTAAAACAACCCCATCGGTTCTAAAATGAATTTTAAGGTCAGAAGCCCAGGAAACCATAAGACCATCAGACACCTTGTATATGGAAATATCGAGGGGGAAGCTCTGTGGTAAAGCGGACTGTTGTCCATTAACCTGTAACATCAAAATTTGCAAAAAAATTCAACACATTTCAAGATTAAATAAATAAAATAGCCACATTTAAATAAAATACACTTTAAAAAATTCATATGAAAAACAACTTAGATATGTTGATTTTAAAAATATTAATAAATATCTAAAATAATCTTCATAAAGTCCTCTTTATTGTTTTTGAAGAAACTTTGATTATTCTGCATTATTTGGCAAATGAGCGGGGCTTTTCTAAACATCTCCTTTTATAAATCAAGTAAACTGCTCATGAAAATCGAGTTGTAATTCATCATTTCAGAAGAAAATTTAGCATCAGCATCGGAGCTGGGGGGCCCTCTACAGCGCATCTTCAACCTGAGCCTGGAACAGGGGAAAGTCCCGAGGCTTTGGAAAACATCTTGTATCACCCCAATCCCAAAGGTATCACGTCCTAGTGAGCTGAATGACTTTCGGCCTGTTGCTCTGACATCACATGTGATGAAGACCATGGAGAGGCTGCTGCTTCACCACCTTAGGCCACAGGTTCAACACGCCCTTGACCCTCTGCAGTTTGCATATCAGGAGAAGGTGGGAGCAGAGGATGCCATCATCTATATGCTACACCGATCCCTCTCTCACTTGGACAGAGGTAGTGGTGCTGTAAGAATTATGTTTCTAGACTTCTCTAGCGCCTTCAACACAATCCAGCCTCTGCTCCTTAGGGACAAGCTGACAGAGATGGGATTAGATTCATACCTGGTGATATGGATCGTGGACTATCTTAAAGACAGACCTCAGTATGTGCGTCTTGGGAACTGCACGTCTGACATTGTGGTCAGCAACACAGGAGCGCCACAGGGGACTGTACTTTCTCCGGTCCTGTTCAGCCTATATACATCGGACTTCCAATACAACTCGGAGTCCTGCCATGTGCAAAAGTTCGCTGATGACACTGCTATCATGGGCTGCATCAGGAATGGGCTGGAGGAGGAGTATAGGGACCTAATCAATGACTTTGTTAAATGGTGCGACTCAAACCACCTACACCTGAACACCAGCAAAACCAAAGAGCTGATGGTGGATTTTAGGAGGCCCAGACCCCTCATAGACCCAGTGATCATCAAAGGTGACTGTGTGCAGATGGTGCAGACCTATAAATATCTGGGAGTGCAGCTGGATGATAAATTAAACTGGACTGCCAATACTGATGCGCTGTGCAAGAAAGGACAGAGCCGGTTATACTACCTTAGAAGGCTGGCGTCCTTCAGCATCTGCAATAAGATGCTGCAGATGTTCTCAGACAGTTGTGGCGAGCGCCCTCTTCTACGCAGTGGTGTGCTGGGGAGGCAGCATTAAGAGGAAAGATGCCTCATGTCTGGACAAACTGGTGAGGAAGGCAAGCTCTATTGTTGGCATGGAGCTGGACAGTTTAACATCTGTGGCAGAGCGAAGGGCGCTCAGCAGGCTCCTATCAATTATGGAGAATCCACTGCATCCACTTAATAGTATCATCTCCAGACAGAAGAGCAGCTTCAGCGACAGACTGCTGTCACTGTCCTGCTCCACTGACAGATTGAGGAGATCGTTTCTCCCCCAAACTATGCGACTCTTTAATTTCACCCAGAGGGGTAAACATTAACATTCAACATTATACATAGTTATTGTCTGTTTTTCTGTTTTTTCACCTGCATTGTTATCATTCTTTAATTTAATATTATTTATTATATCAGTATGCTGCTGCTGAAGAATGTGAATTTCCCATTGGGATTAATAAAGTATCTATCTATCTATCTATCTATAAAGTATACATAATTCAGCACGTTTCTACGAGATTACAAGAGGAGTGCACAGACTGTATGTAAGCTGAACCCACTTTTACATTTTACATAGCAGAACGAAGTTTAAATGAGAGAACACAACTTCCAAGTCAGAATCTACCATAAAATGGTTAGGATTCATCTCTTACTGAGACACGGTCTCTTTGCAGTATAAATTTTACAGCTTTATTGACCTTTGTTTCCTTAACAGGTAAATTTAGCATACGGGATGAGACAATTTAAAACTTCCAGAACAGCCGTGTAGTGTCGCCCATGTGTCTCGAATCTTGACAGATGGACAGAAAAGGCTTAAAGTTGTGATTGATCTTTCTGTAAATGCATACGTGTTTAACAGGTTCATTGCAGGTGATGAAACAGTATTTCCAGTACAAGTGAGAAACAAAATGGCAAAGGCGGCAGTGTAAAATGGCAAGAAAACAAACAAAACAATGACACAAGCGTGGTCTTGATCTACAAGTGTGACATGGTGCTTTTATAACTTGAAACACCATGTTTCACCACCGGTAATGACTGTTAAAACTCTACATGGCTGATCTGAGAATGAAACTGTCACATCTCATATTTTCAAAACTAAAAATCCAAAGAAAACAAGGAGTATTTAAGGTCATCAAAAAAACAGTGCAAAACAAGAGCAATCAAATTGCATGCAACAGATAATCTGTATATGGCTGTGTGACATTACCTAAAGGCAACAATCCAAAACCAATGAGAATAATGAAACATGAAAAATAACTTACCCAAGCACTTTGATTTTTAAGGACAATTAATGAGTTTGGTAGGAAGACGTAGAGTGCAGAATTCAGCGGTTGCATTGAATTACAATTTCCAAAATTAATAATTATCCTGAACCATTTTTTGGATGAATGGTCACAAACGGTGACCAAGTCATAAGGTGTTCCATTTTCAACACTTATTGAAATGCCATCAAAAGTAGAGAGAGAGCCTGAATCCAATAAGCACGTTCCTTCATTGATGTAACAACCTCTTTTTCCATCTTCAATGGAGCAATATGTTGAAGGCCCGCAGGACACATCCTCACAGGAAAGGCCACCTGTTGTATTGCACCAGCACTTCTGAGTACAGTTTTCCTGGTACTGCTTTTCATTAGTCTGAGAGAAAAATCATTACCAGTTAAGAATAATGATAAAAACTTAGTAAATTAAGATTGTAGCAGAGGAATCAATTTTATCATCATTGATAACAGGAAAAAATTAACTGACTTATAACATTGAGAAAAAACTCATTTACAAGCACTCTGTACTTCGCATTGGGAAAAGATTACATTTCGTTAAACTATAAATCAGCACCACACAAATATTTACTTCAATATTTTACTTTTAGCATCATATTTATACTGAAAATGTAACAGGTTGCTGGTGGAAAAATCACTAGGTTGCGTTTATATATTCCTGTAAATTAAATTACATGTGAGAAAACTGGGGTTCATACAATGAGAACTTAAAATGCTGAATCCTATCCTGGATGAATTATGAACAAGGCAGTAACAAACTTTTGAAAGTGCACCAGTTTTTCCCAGTGTACTCTTGTAAAATACATTCATAGTTAGGAGTGCTTGCTTCTTCTCCAAAATTTGGTTAAAAATTTAACAAGACACAATGGAAGGAAATCAAGTGAATGTCAGTTACTTTAATACTAATTCACAGTGCTCTGTACTTGTGAATATCATATTATACCTTGTAGGTCCTTCCTTTGTCAAAGCAGCTACATTCATCCACGCCAACGCAGTCATCACCATTAAAAACATATCCGTCATTGCACTGACAACCTTCCTGGCATTTCCCCGGGCACCTAAGAGCTTCAGCAATCTCATCACATACCAATGAGCAAGTGTCAACACAAAGTTCATAGTGGCTAGAAGAAGAGCAAGTCATAGCTGGCCGAGGGGAGAAAAAAAATTCAAACTATTGAAAGTGTTACCAACTGGAGACAGTAATAAGTTTTAAAAACATCATAAGAATATTAAAGGCCTCCACCACAGTTTCCCATCCAACAAGTGTATTTTCATTAGATAAATGTACTATAGATTTTAGGTAAGATGCACTGTTAAATTTAGGATAAGCTCAAAAAACAAATACTTACGACAAAAGCTCGCATTCCTCCAAACCCCAATTGGCACACCAGACAACTGGCAAGCAGCAGTGTAAGCTTGTAAGCTGTTGCACAGCGAAGCGTTGGCTCCACTAGTCCTACACAACTCTGACACACAATTGTTAAAGAACCCTGTGGGATCAATGAGGGGGATGCAAGCATTAAATGGGCCATATGGTTCAGTAATCAGTCTGCAAGCACCTGTGGAGCTGGACAGGTCATCTTCATTTAAGCTACAAGGAAAACAGTCTTTGCCACAATCATCTGTGCAATTCTTAGCAGACGTGGGTTCCATCTTCCAGGATGTACCAAAAACCTGTGCATCAGTGGTTTTACTGCCATTAGGAAGTTTAAAGTCATCAGATGAATTTAGATTGAAGTTTCCACAAAGTCCACACATGTAGTTGCTGTAGTTTTGGCTTACTCTGACCTGTATATAGGATTCCAAATCATAAGAAATGCTCAGACCAGCATCAGCTTGTATAATGACAAAAATCCCTCTGCGGTACACCCAAATGTCCTGTTGATTAAAAGGGATGTTCTCCAACACTCCATTAACCTAAACATGGAGAAGGAATAAATAAATATCCAAAACAAATAAACTGGGGTCTATAACAAGTATTTATACAATTTGGCATTTAGTTCACAAAATTAATGTTCATAAGGTTCTTGTACAGGAGACACTGTCAAAATTACAGAAGCCAATAATCATGACACTTACCTTAACCTTATTCATGTTCTGCAGTAAGCTCAAATTTATATCGTAGATCTCTAAAATTAATTCTTTGACAGCGGAAGTTCCATTTTCAACTAGTTTATTCATAAGGATTAGAGAAAAGTTTGTCAAGCTGACAACAGCACCCATGGTAAAACAGGTCTTTGTGAATGTATAAGCACAGGTACCCTGAAATCTAAAGGATAATCCATCAAACGAATGGAAATGTGAATTTCCAATGGCAGAACATGTTCCTGGAGGCATGGCAGAGAAACACTTGCGTTCTCCATCTTCTACCCGGCATTCTTCCTCTGGTCTACAGGAGAAAGCCTTACAATGCACTGCACCTCCCACCTGACAGCTGCAATGCCACTTGCACAACGTATCATTGAAGAAATTATCTCCCACTTGGTAGTATGTGCCATTATAAAGACAACCACATCTGAAGGCTGGAATGCAGGATGTGCCACTGATGACAAAATCTTTTTGACATTCACAGTCTTCTCTGCATTTAGTTGTTTCAACAGCTGGGAAGTCAACACAATTGTGGAGGAATCGAGAAGAGCAGAGCTCATAAGTGCTGTTCATAGAACAAGGCCAATCTATTTAAAGACAAGAATTAATAATTTAGTTTTGTACCGTCTTGCAGTTTCCCCCAAGACTACAGACCAACTATTTTATTGCACTGATTTACCCTTTTAATTGAGTTCCTTAACTGAAATTTTTATTGTTACATTTATGTAGTTACTAAAGTCTAAACTTCAGGATGACCCACCAGTCGGGATAGGTCTACGTCGAGGTACCCACATTTCGGTAAAAACTTAGAGCTACTTATACCCTAACAGCTGGTCCTTGAAGTATTAGAAGAAAATCTAGTCTATGTCATACTGCCAGGAATAAAACAGTACAAAAGCAAAGATAGTATTTTATATATAGCAGCTGTAAAAAAATACCTTAATTGCCTCATTTCAATATGCACAATCTTGCTTATAAATTTTGTACATGTAACATTACAATTATGATAGAACTGATAATTTGAATGGACACCCCAGAAAAGGGTGTTAAAAGGTAAACTAGTGAGAAGCAATGAACATTTTCAAACTAAGCCGTTATTACAGAGTTAAATTTGAAGATCAGTCTCTGCATGTCTCACTGATAATGCAACCTAGATGAAGGAACGTCTCCAGCTCAACCTGGCATGAACCTCCTTTTTATCTCAGGTGACCATCTATTCAGCACAGCTCACTATCACTAACATCCACCTAGTCAGTACTCAGTTTTGAGGTGACCACGTGTCCTACAGGAACCACGTCGCTATGGCCTCTCAGTAGTGCAGATTCATATTACGCAACATCTACAAGAAAAGGACCGTCTTACAGAATATGCAGCACAAATCCTGATCCAGGATTTGGTCTTGTCATGTCTAGACTACTGCAACTATCTGCTGGCAGGAACACAAGCAATTCTCACCAAGCTGCTGCTGATGATTCAAAATGTAGTGCACATTAAGTGTTCAACCAGCTGGGGTGAGCACATGTCTATCTTCAGATCACAACTCTGACTTCCTGTAGTAGCACATATTAAGTTCAAATCCTTGATGTTTGCCTACAGAGTAGTCAGTGGGTCTGCGCCTATATTTATGAAGACACTTCTGAGGTCCTGGACTCCTCTCAGGTCTGCTGTTGAATGGTGTCTGGTGCTGCCACCTGTGCATGGCATCAAGTCTCACTTCAGATACTTTCATTCATCTGTAACTCCAATAGGGCCGAAGGAGGTGTCCACCTCTATTTAAAATTCTGACTCCCTGAATGTTTTTAAGAAACATTTAAACACTCTTGTATGGTGAATGTCTGTCTAACAGATTTTAGATATTTTAATCTAAGAATTGTTACTCACTTATGTTTTGTTGTGGATTCTTCACTTGTGACAATCGATTTTGTACTGTTGCCTTGTAACACTTGTTCCCAAACAATCCCCTAGACTGATGTTTACTCATTTACTGTATGTTGATCTCTTTTGTAAGCTGCTTTGGATAAAAGTGTCTTCTAAGCAAATATTAATGCAAGTGTAACTATTAGTACCTGCGATATTACTGTATATACGTTTGAACTAAGCAGTTTTCATACAGCCTTGCTACTTACCACAAAAAGCAGAGGACCTCCATGGATAAATAGTGGCTCCTGCTTCTTGACAAGCACCTACATAGTTGGAGATAGATTGGCACAATACTGAAATCAAGCCTTTATAGATACAAACATCATATACGCAGTTTAAAAAGAAACTGCGGGGGTCTATAATGTTTTTGCAGTCTCTGAATGGCCCGTTTGCATCAAGGAGTTTGCCACAAAAGTTTGCACCTGTGTAGGCCTGCTTCTCATTTTCATCACATTTATGGCAATTACCAGTACATTCATCAGCACATCCAGGAACCTGTCTAATCTTCCAGCTTCCACCAAATGTATCTGGGCTTGATGCGTCATCAGTACGATCATCGTTGTAGTTTCCACAAAGGCCACAAAGCAAGCCAGCATATGCACTGGGCACAGACACAGTTACACGCATACTCCAGTCAAATGTTAATCTGAGGCCAAAGTCTGTTGTTACAGTTATAATTAGTCCTGTTTTATATAACTGGACCGTTTTATTATTCCAGAAATAAGGAAGGTTGACCAGAAGATTATTGACCTGCATAGGAAGTTGTGGAGAGGAAAAAGTGTTATTAATTCTACATCAATTTGAAGGTAAAACACAAAAATCATATACTTTCCCCACACCTGTTCCATCCATCCATCCATTATCCAACCCACTATATCCTAATACAGGGTCAGGGGGGTCTTTATTGGAATTTTGAGATTTTGCACTGTGGGGCTTTGAGAGGTTAACTATACATTGCTCACATTAAATTTCCAGTTATTGAACAGAAAACCAACACAGTGTATGCTACACAACAGCCTATGAGATATCTGTGTAGGTAAAATTGTGACTGAGTTATTGACAGCTTTTTTTAAATGCATCAAAATTATTACTGCGTGGGACAGCTTTGGTGTTAACACTTAATTGCAAACTCAGTTTGACTTTATTATGGTCATTAATATCTGTACCAACTGGGTCAAGAGGCACCATAACCCTGAAAGTAATATGCTGATTCAAGATCATGAATGGACTTTCTTCTTCTTAAAAACTTATTGGTTATAACCAAACACAAATTTTACCAAAATCAAAACAATTCATACAGTGGATCCATTCATAAGTGAAAAGGATCAAAGTGGATAGAATTAGAAGTAAACACTTCTCTGTACATCTATGGCAGCAGATAACATCTGTGTAGCAAAAGAAATGTACAGAAATTTTCAGAGTACTTGTCCATCATTGGCTGCATTAATAATGGAGAGGAGTCAGAGTACAGGAAGGCCGTGGAGGACTTTGTCTTGCGGTGCAGAGACAATGTGAAATTCAACATCAGCAAGAAAAAAGAACTGGTGGTGGACTTCAGGTGTGCTAAGAAGCGTCTGAGACCAGTCATCATCCAGGGTGAGAGAGAGAGAGAGAAACAGATAGACAGATAGGATAGTAATGTGCCATTTGTTAAAAAATGACAGATGCAATACATGGCAAATGTCAACCTTTTTTCTTATAAAATTATATACAGTATAAATTTAAGAAGTTGCCATGTATCCATCTACTGGTATCCATGTAAGTACTGTAACTTGCTAGGTTAGCAATCTGATTCAATTAAAGTATGCCACAGTTGCAAAAACTATCCACCATTCATGTTAAGTTCATTTTTCATTGATTCTAATATACATTCCTATTAACATTTTAGTTATACTTAGAGAGGTATGCAAAAAAACAGAAAAAACAGGGAAAATAGTGTTTTTTCCCCCCAATATTCTATTTATGATAGCCTTTGAAAATATCCACTATGTCAGCGTTAAGCAGAAGCTGTACCATTTGAACTGGTAGAACCAGGCTGCTTACCTTGATCTTGCCTTTGAAATCTTTGCTGATCAGCACAGATATTCCATAAACATTCACCCAGATCATTCTGGCATATGAAGCCACATTACTATCCCTGTTTTCATTCTGCACGTGCACCTCAAAGGCGGTGAGATTGGAATCTTTAGAACACAGACCTGTCAGCAGGTACACACAAGTGCCTTGGAAGTCGAACTTCCTACCATCAAAAGTAGTATAGTGTGGATCCCCTTCTGCTAAACAAGATTTGATGGTCCGTAGATAACAGCCCAATATACCACCAACAGCCTGACAAGACTCGCCAAATTTGCAAGAACCAGGCTTACAAGATACTTCCTTGGATGCAGGATCACAGGTGCATTGCTGTTCACAGTTTTCAGTCCAAAATTTCATTTTAAGTGGGTAGTAGAAACCTTGATAAATACAGCCACAGTTTTGGGGTGGGACACACTGATTTCCACTTCTTAGAAACCCATCGTTACATTGACAGTTTTCAACACAAGGAGACAGACATGGAGATTCAGTGGGAGCATCACTACATGTTGTTGTGCACGGTGAGTCACAAATGTTATAGTGACTATTCCTGGAGCAAAGGAGTGCTGGGGAGAAGGAAAAAAATATTTTAGTATGCAGTTTTAACAAAAAAATATGCTTGCATCAGGTAGTTTTGCTTTACAAATTGATTTGTTGGAAAACTGTTGAAAGTACTTATCTAAAACCCTCTGATTTTTGCATTGTGGTTTGAGAAGATAACTTGATAAATAATGAAACTTACAGCATCCGGTCATGTTTCTCCATTCTTGAACTCGGATCCCACTTCTCTGGCAGCTGTCTGAATAAGCTTTCAGTGTCTGACAGAGGAAAGACTGGGTGCCATTATTTACGCACATACTGTTCACACAAGTCTTCTGATACACACTGGGATCAATCACAGGATGGCAAGGAGCAAATGGGCCATTTGTTTTGGTTAGTACGCCACACAAGTTAGTCGTCTCATAGATTTGGCCACTTCGCTCTTCACATTGAGGACAGAGACCACTGCAGTCTGCCCGACAAAAGGCTTCACCGTTGTCAACTTTCCAGCTCCAGCCAAAAGCCTTTGCGCTGGAAGCTTTCGTGCCATTGGAGGTCAAAAAGTCGTCACTAGAGTCATTGTTGTTATTGCCACACATCCCACACACATCTTCAGGAAATGATTTGGGAATTTTGACCTTAAGATACTGTTCCCAGTTATAGATTACCATTAGACCAGAATTCATTTCTAGGACTATAGATATTCCACTAAAGTACACCTTTACGCTTCCATCTTGTAAAGAAAAAGGAGGGATGAATTTGATATCATTTACCTGTTTGAAAAGAAAAAGTAAAATGAATGCACAAAAATAACACCGGTTTAGATTTTTCTTTGTGTACTTATTTGTCAGTGTTACAGTTTACTACAACCTCACCAGGTTAACTTCAAGGTAGAGACACATCCCGCTTGTCTAAAACACAAAAAGAAAATATGGGGTACAAAATTCAACCCAGCACAAACCTGTCAATCAAATGAAGTCTCCAAAAACAAAACATATCTCAAAATATCAGCCGATTGAAAATTCAGGTGCTGACACACATCATACTAAAGTAGACTAAGGCTCCATCCTGCTTCTGCACACACAAGACACTCAACACTAAGATATTTGTTAACATTTAGAGACTTTGAAAAGAAAAAGCTTTCAAGCTGGAGAGAAGTCTCAATGCATTACAACACAAGCTTGCGTTTTAAAGCGGGTGAGATCACAAAGCTATTCTCGTTTGAGTTGATCAAAGCCCCCTCGACATTTAAAGGGTAGTCGCGACCTTACTGTATTATCATTATCTGTTTTGCACATTTCTGCATAAATATTTGGGATAGGCAGTCATGTAACTAGAACTTAATGGGTAATAATGCAAAAAATTAAATTAGCACCCCTTATGTGAAAATAAATCCAATTACAAATGACTGCCAACAACGAGACACAGCTAATGCTTAATCTACATAAAAAAAGAAATAGCTATAATTAAGCTTTATGGAAAAGTGGGAGTAATTCGTGACAGACGGGTATCAGCAAGAGTGAAAGGAAAGGTCTACAGGACGGTAGTGAGACCAGCTATGTTATATGGGTTGGAGACAGTGGCATTGACCAGAAAGCAGGAGACAGAGCTGGAAGTAGCAGAGCTAAAGATGCTAAGATTTGCATTGGGTGTGATGAGGATGGACAGGATTAGAAATGAGGACATTAGAGGGTCATCTCAGATTGGACGGTCGGGTGACAAAGTCAGAGAGGCGAGATTGTATTGGTTTGGATATGTACAGAGGAGAGATGCTGGGTATATTGGGAGAAGGGTACTAAGGATAGAGCGGACAGGCAAGAGGAAAAGAGGAAGGCCTAAGAGAAGGTTTATGGATGTGCTGAGACAGGACATGCCGGTGGTGGGTGCAACAGAGCAAGATGCAGAAGACAGGACGATATGGAAGAAGATGATCCACTCTGGCAACCCCTAATGGGAGCACCCGAAAGAAGAAGATGGAGTCATGGGCAAGATTTAAAAAACATGTTAACAGAGTGCTATGAAATAACAACCATTCAGTCACCATGGCTTCTCCAGCCCCATGGAACCGGATGCAACTGCCCCACTTACATGGCCAAAGGTTATGTCAATACCCTATTAGAAAGAAGACATTTGGGGTTAGGAGTGCATATGGAATTTGGAAGAAAAATACGTAGTCTCAGAGTCTTACGGTCTACAAGGTGGCAGGACATGGTAGGTATCCATGTCTATACGGACCACTTAAGACTGAGGTCAGGGAGGCAAACACATTCTCACTCAACATCTTGGTTGGAAACCGAGACAAAGGCTGGAGAGTGAAGAGATACATGGATCATGAAGCAACCCATTGTCTCTATAAGCAAAAAGGGCCACATCTGGTCCAAAAAGTGAATGCAAAGACTTGCATCAGAACCCATTCTAGAAGGGGGCTTAAAGCCAATTATTGAGCTGAAGATAACTCTGACTTACATAAATGAGAGAAAGCAGAGTGACAGTGGGGGTACTTGAGATGGGTAAGCCACTTCTCTACGCATAATGTTTTCAAATCAATAGACAGGTGGCTGGGAACCAGAAGTGTGAACTGCAGTAAATCTTTATTGTGTGTTAAAATGTATAACATATGCTAAAAAACAACAAAATCTAACTTATTAACCCTTTCGGCTCTGGAGTTTGTTTTTATGGGGAGAAAATTGTTTTGTGAGATATTCTACCTTTTGGGATGTCTAGGAAGCTCAAAAATTAAACAAAACATTATCACTATTATTATACAATAGCTGCCAGATACTTGCATCTTCTTGAGGAAATAAAATTGAAAGTGGACCTACGTAGTATGTGGTGCGCACAGTCCGGAAGCATCCATTTTCACTTCCGTGTTTCGTAGACTGTATGCCTCTCCAGTCTGCGCGAATAGTAGCACGCCCGATTCCAATGGCTGCAAATGTTCCTGTGCCTTACAAAAATGGCTGTATATATATATATATATTAGTCATATGAAAAAGTTTGGGAACCCCTCTCAGCCTGCATCATAATTGACTCTCCTTTCAACAAAAAAAGATAACAGTGGTATGTCATTCATTTCCTAGGAACATCTGAGTACTGGGGTGTTTTCCAAACAAAGATTTTTAGTGAAGCAGTATTTAGTTGTATGAAATTAAATCAAATGTGAAAAACTGGCTGTGCAAAAATTTGGATCACCTTGTAATTTTGCTGATTTGAATGCATGTCACTGCTCAGTGCTGATTACTTGCAACACCACATTGGTTGGATTAGCTCATTAAGCCTTGAACTTCATAGAATGGTGTGTCCAATCATGAGATATAAAGGTATTTAAGGGGGTCAATTGCACGTTGTGCTTCCCTTTGACTCTCCTCTGAAGAGTGACAGCATGGGATCCTCAAAGCAACTCTCAAAAGATCTGAAAACAAAGATTGTTCAGTATCATGGTGTAGGGGAAGGCTACAAAAAGCTATCTCAGAGGTTTAAACTGTCAGTTTCAACTGTAAGGAATGGAATCAGGAAATGGAAGGCCACAGGCACAGTTGCTGTTAAACCCAGCAGGTCTGGCAGACCAAGAAATATACAGGAGCGGCATATGTGCAGGATTGTGAGAATGGTTACAGACAACCCACAGATCACCTCCAAAGACCTGCAAGAACATCTTGCTGCAGATGGTGTATCTGTACATCGTTTTACAATTCAGCGCAATTTGCACAAAGAACATCTGTATGGCAAGGTGATGAGAAAGAAGCCCTTTCTGCACTCACGCCACAAACAGAGTCGCTTGTTGTATGTTAATGCTCATTTAGACAAGCCAGATTCATTCTGGAACAAAGTGCTTTGGACTGATGAGACAAAAATTGAGTTTATTTGGTCATAACAAAAAGTGCTTTGCATGGCGGAAGAAGAACACCGCATTCCAAGAAAAACACCTGCTACCTACTGTCAAATTTGGTGGATGTTTCATAATGCTGTGGGGCTGTGTGGCTAGTTCAGGGACTGGGGCCCTTGTTAAAGTCGAGGGTCAGATGAATTCAACCTAGTATCAACAAATTCTTCAGGATAATGTTGAAGCATCAGTCACAAGGTTGAAGTTACGCAGGGGTTCCAACAAGACAATGACCCAAAACACAGTTGGAAATCTACAAAGGCATTCATACAGAGGGAGAAGTACAATGTTCTGCAATGGCCGTCACAGTCCCCTGACTTGAACATCATCGAAAATCTATGGGATGATTTGAAGCAGACAGTCCATGCTCAGCAGCCATCACATTTAACTGAACTGAAGAGATTTTGTATGGAAGAATGGTCAAAAATACCTCCATCCAGAATCCAGACACTCACCAAAGGCTAGAGGAGGCGTCTAGAGTGTTATATTTGCAAAAAGAGGCTCAACTAAGTATTGATGTCATATCTCTGTTGGGGTGTCCAAATTTATGCACCTGTTTAATTTTGTTATGATACATATTGCATATTTTCTGTTAATCCAATAAACTTAATGTCACTGCTGAAATACTACTGTTTCCATAAGGCGTGTCATATATTCAAAGGAAGTTGCTAAGAATTAAGAGGAGTTCCCAAACGTTTTCATATGACTGTATATATTATACTAGTAATAGGATGTCAGGACCAAAAGGGTTAAATTCTGCATCCCATTCCTTTCCATTTTAGATCACAGTGGCTGTTCCTGTAGTGCTCATTTTCTTATTGGCACATTTAAAGCAATTCTTTTTTTTTTTTTTTTTTTTTTTAAACATTCAACACAATTTGATTATTCAAAAAATATTTATATGTCATAAAATAAAGAGGCTTCTTACCATTACAGCTTCCACATATTTATGAATAATTGTAATGTTTGTGTCCTGGATCACAAAGCTGATCATTTCCATGTAGGGTTGAGAAGAATTTTTATCATGCTTAATTTGTATTTGAACAGAAAACTCAGAGGCATTACTTTGTGAAACACAGTTGTGCACCAGTTCATATGTACAATTCCCTTGAAAGGTGAAATCCTGCCCATCAAATGTGTGATACTGAGTACCCCCTAATACCCAGCAGATATTGGCATCTGGAATACAGGTTGTTCGATTATTATGAACTTCGCATTTTGCATGTTGGCTGCAATTTAACTGGGCGCATGAAGTAGTAACATTATCTGTAACAACAAAAAACAGTGTTAAAGCTCACAAACAAGGTTTTACAACATACCAAGATGTTAAGCTTAAATATGCTGGACATAAAGTATTCTATGAAAAAAAAAAAATCATAAATTACCTTTTGAGTAGCAGCCCATCACAGCATTAATAGTGGCACAGACTAATTCATTTTCACAAGATGCTTCAGTACATTGCAACATGCCCAGAGACAGACATGTGCAGTTCCTGGTGCAATTATTTTCCAAAACACTCTCTCCTTTCTGGAGTGAAGAAGGCAGATATTTAATAAAGTGCCATAGATTAAGCTTGTCTACATACAATGTCTCTTATAAATGAATATTGTATTTGCACAAAAAATAATCTAAACAGTTGTGAAGTAGTTTTATAATTGAAGTGATCAATTATACCAAAAAAAAAAAAAAGTTTATAAAAAATTTCAATACTGCTAAAGAGTTGACTATACATGATCTTCCCAGATACACTCAGATATGTATATGAATTACAGTTGTGGAACTGGGACATAATATGTTTGTACCTTATAATACCGGCCATTACTTAGGCAGCCACAAGAGTCTACTGGAACACAATGATCACCATCAGCTTGGAATCCTACATTGCATTCGCAACCCTCCACACATTTCTGAGGACAAGATAGCTCCTCCAAAACTGCCCCACAGGAGATCGCACAGGTATCTGTACACAGTTTGTACTGAGAGTTGGTAGGACAGGACATATCTTCAGAAATGGAATAAATAAAAAAAAAAAGCACAGACATTTTTAACACTCAGATCTACTTAATTTTGCTTATTTGTACTTTCTCCTGGTTGGGAGAGCACTTAGGTTTAAACAAGTAAGCATTCCAAATGGAAAAGTGAGCATCAAGGAGGTCACGATTCTGAAACTGATTCAAAGACGCATTTATTATTATAAAACAAGATTACTGTGCAAGAGGGTGCAGTATATTAGAAGATTTCTAGATAATGGAAAAAAAAAAAAACCCAAAAACTAATTATATATATTAAAAAAACTAGGGGCTCTGCCGTCTGCTCGCTTCGCTCGCCAACCCCTGGGAGGGGAACCACTTTGCAGATCTGCCAATCGCATATGGGGAAGCGGATGTATAATTTAAACCGATTGCTATTTTCATGGGAATTGTTACATATGTATAATAGAACTAATTATTTTACATTACAGCGAGTAATAAACCATAGTAAAAAAATAGTAAAACGTAATAAATTAAAAGAAAATTATGTTTAATGTTGCATTAGAGGAATTTGTTGCATTATACGTTTTTGTTCTGTTGGCTTTGAAATTAACATGCAAATACTTTTTAAACTTACTCTTTTACTGTAAAACTAGTAAAAAAACAATGTTTTGAATTAAATTATCATCAATATCGCATTGAATTTTGTCCGTGTTTGGACTTACATTGTGACAACGCAACGTATAACTGCCTGTGAGTGAATATCGTTTCTTTCTCTCTAATAAATAAACCAACTTTTTCGAATGCTTGTCCCTGTGATTTGTTAATTGTCATAGCAAACGCTATTCTAATGGGAAACTGTAAATGTTTTAATACGAATGGCATATCAAGATCTCCTTTGGTGTCTAATGTTATGCGAGGAAGATGTACTACATTACCTTTCTTGTTGTCTTAAAATTTTACATGTCAGAATTGTTCAACCAATTTTGAATACAACTAATCTTGTCCTATTGCATACCCCATCACTCAGACATAAATTACACAATAACATTACAATACATCCTTCTTTCAACAGCAATTTGGCCGGTGAAAGACCGGACGGTGTTAACAGTTGTAGATATTCTACGGGATATTGTAAATTGAGGTTTTCATCTTCTGCACCAACACCACTGTTTCAGCATAGGCTATTGATACATATTGAACCAATTTGCTGCGTAACTGATCAACAATTTTCGCATTAATTCATTTGACTTCATCGTTTCACAGTGCTAGAATCACCTGTGTACTCATTTCTTCTGTTGATAACCCTTCGGGATGAAATTCTTCAATAAGATTTGGACATAATATGTCTTCTTTTATTGGGAACTTAAAGTGAAGAAAAAGTAAAAATTTATAAAAGCTGAGAACACAGGAATTGTGTCTGACAAAAGCATTCACACGAATGAGAGGTGAGAGGACCATGTGCGTGGTTGAAAATGGTCGAGAGGAGAGTGGGACTTGAAAAAAATCTCTTGGCAATCGTCTCATCTCAAGATTTTTCTTTTATAATAGAAAGATATATATATATTTAATCATAGTTAATTGCTTTATTAATTATGTAAACTAATCAGGTTCACTGGTCACAGGGGACACTGAAGAGCATACACTTTGTAACCTACTATGTGCTTCCTCTTTAAACTGTGTGCAATACTAAATTTCCAGTCATAGTGCTGGTCACACCTTCATGTCTGCTTAATAAAATATATTAATAAATATGTTTATAAAATATACTATTCTACTGGCTTTACAAACCTAAAAACAGGTTTGACAGATAACACATACTTTATAAAATGTGCATAAGTATGACATTAACCATAATTTTATTTAAACTTTAAAGATGTGAATTATTAAAATTTTCAACAGTCATACTCACTACAAAATGTTTCATTTCTCCAAAGCTGAACCTCTCCTCCAGCCTCCTGGCAAGCAGCAGTATAAGCCTGTAGGCTGTGACACAGTTGCTCCATCCTCCAGTCCGAAAGACACATATCATAAACGCAATCATTAAAGAATGGTAAGGGATCGACTAAAGAGAAACAGGCGCTGAATGGCCCAGATGAGGCTGTGATCAATCCACAGTAGCTTGTTGACCCAAAGACTACTGCCCCATTCACGTTACAGCGAGGGCAGTCATTTCCACAACCATCTGTGCAGTTGGATTCAGAATCCGTGACCTTCCAAGAAGTGCCCAGAGTCTGAGTATCTGTGGTCATAGAACCATTTGAAAGCTGGAGATCATCAGCAGGGTTTCCATTAAAGTTACCGCACAGCCCAAATGTTTGGTTGTAGTATTCTGCCGATACAGATATCAATATGTAGTACTGCAGGTCGTACATCAGGTTTACTCCAGCTTTAGTTTGCAAAAGGACCATTACACCTTTTTGTATCACATGAATATCTGGGAGCTTAACAGGAAGATTCCAGTATACTCCATCCATCTATGTAAAAGCAAAGAAACAAAACGCATTGTACTTTTAACATGAAGTGGGCAAATCCAACCCTAATTCTCTCCTTTTATGTTTTTTAATGACATGTGAACTGTATCTGCTACAACTTATAATTCCTAAATAACAATGCAGTAAATGTTTGGGAGGAAAATATCTCAAACTTTTCTATTCTTAAAGCAGTAAGAGAAATGTCCATTTCTCACCTTAATAATGCCAATTTCCCCTTGGGTCAAAATAAAACTGCTACTGTAGATCTGTAGCTCCACTTGCCGTACAACTGACACATCACTTTTATCCATCTCAACATTTTGCACAAGCACAGAGAATGGTGCGATGCTTTCTTCAGCGGTCTCATTAGGTAGGAAAGCAGCCAAAATATATATGCAAGTACCTTGAAAATCAAATGCTTGCCCATCAAACGTTAAGTAGTGAGCATCTCCTGAAACCGAGCATTTCCCGTTGCTTTCTGCTGGATAACACCCAAGGATACCATTCACAATTTTGCACATCTGACCATCAACACAAGAAAAGGGATGGCATGAAACTAGACTGTTGGACCCACACACACACTTCAGTTGGCAATGTGGATTGGTAATAAATGTGTCCCCAGCTTGGTAGTAATTTCCATCATAGAAACAGCCACACTCGGATGTTAGAACACATTCCATTCCACTTTGAACAAAGCCAGGGAGACACTGGCAATCTTCCCGACAACGAGCATCCAAGAGTAAAGGCAGTCTAACACAAGACGGAGGGAAGGAGGGTGCGCACAGATCATAAGTGCTATTGGCAGGACAACTTACATCTGTCAAAAAAAGAGAAAAGCTGTAAAAAATAACTTCTAAAACATTGTTGGAAATTTTTTGATATACTCCGATATCACTAGAGCCATGCAAAGAATGAATGGTAAAAGCAATGGCAACCTAAAACACTTAATTCAACCTCTGAACAGAGCACCAACACACATTTTTGACAAAGTTTTACACAATTCAAGCAGATAGAAAACTCACCACAAAAACTCTTGGACCTCCAGGAGTACATATTGGCTCCTACATCCTGACATGATTGCACATAGCTGGAAATGGAATTGCAGAAGACAAACCGCAGACCATTGTAGAGACAAACATCATGAATGCAATTCTCAAAGTAACTCTTAGGGTCAATTTTACCCTGGCAGTCTCTGAAGGGTCCACTGAGGTCCAAGAGTTTACCACAAAAGTCATTTCCACTGTACATTTGCTTTTGCTGCTCATTACATTTTGGGCAATTACCCAGGCACTGATTCTGGCATCCTGGCCTGCCTCCCGTTTGCCAGCTTGCTCCAAAATAATTCAGATCTGTGGCTGGCTTGCCATTCCTATTCACTAAATCATCACTGCTATCACCGTTGAAATTTCCACACAAGCCACAAACAGTACCCAAGTATGTGTCTGGAAGTACGATTGTAACTCTGCTGTTCCAGTCAAAGGTTAGAGTGAGTCCAAAGTCAGTTTGTATAGATGCAATTAGTCCAACGCGGTAAGCAACTAACTTTCCATTACTCCAAGAATAAGGGAGATTAGTCCACATTCCATCAACCTGCAAAGAAAATCATCTTTTAGAGCGATTTCCTCCACCTCCTCACACATATTGGAGACATGATATACTTACCAGGACTTTGCCAACATTCCTTTTGCCAATCTCTATCGACCTGCCATAGGCTTTAATCTGAATCATGCGAGAGTATGAACTTGCACTAGTGCCGCGATTCTCATTCTGTACTTGCACTTCAAACTGAGCCAGACTAGAAACATTGGAACACAGTGCTGCTAGCTGGTACATGCAAGTGCCCTGGAAGTCATATCTAAGCCCATCAAATGTCATGTAGTGTGGATCCCCTTCAACTGAACACGTTTTGAAGTTCAGAGGATAGCAACCTTGTATCCCATCAACAACTTGGCAAGATTCAGTCGATTTGCAAGTCATTTGCTGACAGGTAATCAGCTTTGTAGCAGGATCACACATACATTGCTGAGTACAGTTCTTGTCAGCCCAAAACACTTCATTAAGTGGGTAATAAAAGCCTTGGTAGGTACATCCGCAGTCTTGTGCTGTAAGACATTGGCCACCACTTTTGAAGAATCCAACATTACACTGACACACCTCAACACAGGGGGACTGACAAAGTGATGATATAGAATGGTTACTGCAGGTTCCTTGGCATGCTGATCCACAAAGTTCATAGTGGCTATTCTCAGGACATGAAAGAACTATTAAGAAATAAATGAAAAAACAAAATTAAGAAACCAAACAGAACATGTCTATTTATGATGTAGAATAAATAGGATAAACACTAGTTTTTAAAGCTTCCAAAATCAAATGTCTGGTTCAGGTAACCCTCCATAGCAAGCACTTGGGATTTCATATTAAGAGTAACTGCTGTTTTTTGATTCATTAATCTTTAAACTCTGGATTGAATGAGCAACAAACAAGGTGGTTTTCTCCTTTGCTTGGTTCTTCATTATTTAAAAAACAGACTCTTAAGAAAAAAAGGAAGCAACTTTATAAACTTTGAGACAATGGTAAACCACCATTAGCTACACGTACATTTTCAAAGCATCCTGGAAACCCTTCTAAAAGGATGGGGGAAACTGCATTTCAGCGGTATACTCTCAATTAAGAATGGTATCTCATTATTTGTCATTCTACGGAGGGTGGATGTAAATGCAGATGCTGGCACCACTAACATCTCCCAAAAATGGATTGAGATTAGGTGACTGGGACAAGCCTTATATGGCTTACATTATTATCATTATTTTAACACACTTCGTGGATATGTGTGCTCCGCGACTGTGGCAGTGCCATAATAAAAGATTATTTACGTTGAATTTCCTATAATTAACTTTGTTAAGATGTGATGGGTGTTTTCCAGCCATAGTTTAGGTGCTGAGATTCTATTTAGAGAACAGAATAACACAAACTCTTTACTCTGGGTAACCAGCATTCAGGCTCTCATTTAATATGTAGCCCACGTACTCATTAGATAACTTTAAAGAAGATAAAATATGACTAGTCTGACCACGTCACTTTGCACACTGTTTAGCAGAATGCTTTGCATCACTTGTTTGGTCGGTGCCAATTTGACTTTTGTGCGTACTGTAAAGACAGTTTATGCATTTCACACAATCTTAGTATCCCTCTCTGAAGTTATGTCCATAATTACTTTTTCTGCTCCTGTCTTGAATTAACATTTAAAGTTGAATATATATAAAATTCAACATCTGTCTGTATGTCTGTCCACTTTTCACAAGAGAACTACTTAACGGATTTAGATTGGGTTTTTTTTCTATAATTTGCTTGAACATTCTGGTTGATTTTGCAACTTCTCTCACTGCACTAAGTATCATAGATTGCTTGCAAGAGCGAAATATTCACACTAATCCGAGAGACAGAGGTGGTGGGCCAAGGGGAAGGGGAAGCAAGATGTCAGGAGTGGGGAGCCGGGCAGGGCCATCCTCACTCATGCGCCAGCCTTTGAGTCGGTCTACTCCTGGCCACGTTTTGCAGCGTACCTTGCCTCCGCTTACCTAGCAATACCCGTTTGTTTATAGATTTTTAAAGTTTGTCCTCTTTCACTACTACGCAAGTGGAGCTGCAGGGGACAGATGGTCTCCAATAAATACATGACATTGGCTGAATAGCTTTAGCACAATTTGAAACAAAACACTTAAGTTTTTGTTTTTTTTTTGGATACCGAAAACAGTACTATAAAAAAATCAGGAGTGTGTTCCCCCCGACTTTCTCGTATACTGAGATAGACAAAAAGGCCATTAGAACCACTTCCATATTTCTCAAATATCACCTCTTTGTTTCTCCTCATAATTAATTGATAATATTGAGAAATATATACAATTATTTATCTCTATTTATAATCAAAGTTTATATTAAAATTATATTTTCGCACTTTTGGAAACGGTGGTGGAATTTTTTCATGATTACATATGAATTATCTAGATTATGTGCAAAGTAAAAAGAGTAATAGTCGCCTAAAAACATAGAAAAAGTGTTGGTATTATATAATATTTGTTGCAATAAATTGCTATAGGTAAAACTGCTTTTAACTACATTTAGTTTATTAAAATAAAAGAACAATCATAAAATTAAATTTATTACCAGGAACACGATGGGGGCGTAGTATCTTATTGTTCCCATTACATCTTTGTATTTACATGGCATGTTCAATGTTTACATGTTATTTTTGAGGGAATTTGCGTTATATTAAAGACAGTTTTTAAAATTTGAATCATCTACCTGTAATTATAAACATAGTTTACTTGAAACATCGTGAAAGTATTCAGTTAAAGTACCACTTCCAGATGCCAGAAGTGGTCCAAAAGTTGATAGATTTCCTTACTTTTGATATAAAGCAGGTATACAAAATCTCACTGACGTAGGTCAAAGTGTTTGAGTTATTGTGTTTACTAACAGACACATTTCCAAAAATTGTATTTTTGGACTCGGGAAGGTCTAAAATGTCAAGATTCATCAAAATCTCAAGGTTGAATTTTTTTGCGATTCCTATACTTTCTCTATTATGTATACGAGAAAGTAAAAATGCATTTATGTTTTTTGCAAAGAAAAAAAAATTGAAATCATAGACCTGTAGACAAAAGATGTACAAATGATACTAGCATCAATGATCATGCAAACCTGATGTTATAGGGGACGTGGCTCTTCCTAACTGGCAAAATGATTGGTACAAAACTTTGTTAGAGCTCCTCTAATAGCTTTTTAGAAAGCTAAACAAAATCCATTGTGCTAGTCTGAGAGACAAAGCACTATTTCACATCTTTAAATGCAACATTTAGCATTTAATTTGTTATTTTTATTTCAATACAGCATGCTGGGTCCTAAATTTTGACAATTTGCCATGTTAGTCGTATGCACAAACAATTCAGAATATAAAAAGAAGAGGTTGAAGATATTTTAAGGAATCTGAACAAACTTTGAAAGTACAGTATTTGAATCCGCTCAGTAGAAAAATCAAATGCCACAGGTGCTAACACAATAACCACTGTGTATAGATACAGTGTGTACTTACTACATTCAGTCCTCTTTCTCCAGTCTTGCACTTTGTTGCCACTTCTCTGACAGGTGTCAGAATAAGCCTGCAATGCTTGGCATAGGAAAGACTGGTTGCCATTATTGAGGCACATGCTCTCCACACATCTTTCTTGATACACAGTTGGATCAACAAGAGGGTGACAAGCTGCAAAAGGGCCATCAATAAGGCTCAGCAGACCGCATGAGTCACTCTTCTCAAATATCTGGCCATCACATTTTGGACAGGTCCCGTTGCAGTCAACTTGACAAAAGTCTTCTTTATTGTCCACCTTCCAGCTCCAGCCGAAGGCATTCTCATTCAGAACCCAAGTGCCATCTGGTGTTACAAAATCATCATTGGGGTTACCATTATTATTGCCACACATTCCACAGACTGTTGTGGCAAAGGATTTTGGAAGCTGGATCATGAGATACTGCTCCCAGTTATAGATCATCTGAAGGCCAAATTCCAATTCGATCATCACAGATGTACCACTGTAGTAGACCTTCACCTTTCCTTCATGAAATGAAAAGGGTGGGATGACCTTTACACTATTCACCTAAATTATAAAAAGTGGACTTAAAATTAGTTCACAACAGCAAAATAACAGTTTAATCTTTGCCAAAGTATTGTCAAGTCATTATTTCAGAAGTGCTCTGAACCAGAAATTTTGGAAAAGCTCTGTAATAAATATTAAAGGGGAAAGATAATTAAAGCAAATAATAATAATAATGCAGAGAGCAAATTGTGAAAGGTGGTGGTTAAACAAGTTGCTCAGAATCTTCCTAGAATGCAGCTGCCAGAATCTTAACTAGGAAAAGAAAATCCGAGCACATCTCTGCAGTTTTGATGTCACTACACTGGTTACCTGTACCATTTAGAATCGACTTTAAAATAATCCTTATGCTTTACAAAGCCTTAAATAGTCTTGCTCCATTCTATATGTTGGAATGTCTTTCACCTTACACTCCCAAATCGTAACCTTAGATCTTCAAATGGGTGTCTGCTTATAATTCCAAGAGCTAAACTTAAAAGAAGTAGTTGTGACAATGCGGGTTCTGCTTCTCCCTTTTGGGAGCCTCTTGAACCGGACACTATCGGTAATGTAACAGGGATGAGCTGGACAATGAGGAGATCAAACGAAGTAAGGAGAAGGTACAAAGTGCAAATAGTGCTTTTATTTCAACAAAACCAAAACAGTGAAACAGTGAAAGTGCATTCCTCCAAACGTCAATAAATAAATAATCCATTAAAAACAAGTGGAAATGTGGAGGTTAATAATCCAATAAATATTCCATTTAAAAAAAGAGGTTAAAAATCAATAATGGCTGGAAGCAGTCCATTAAAAACCTGGTACCTTTTTTAGCTGGCAGCTCCCCTGCTTCTCCCATCCGGGCTCTGCACCAGGGGAGTTGTCCTACCTACAGCTGACCTTCTCTTGCTGGTCTGGTAGCCTTTCGATCCCTGGCTCAGTAGGGCTCCGCCAGACTGAGACACAGGTTCCCCAGCAACCAGGACACTAACACTGGGGCTTACACCTCCCAAGCCTCCCACTCCCGCTGCAAGCAGTCCTTGATCTTGGTCACTCCTGCTCCTCAGCAAAACTCAACAGGAGTGACCCAATCCATCTGTCCCCAGATGCCGGCCAAACACCCCACTAGGGGTCGCTTCCCAGCTGTTTCTCCTTATTACAGTGAGCCTGCTCTCACTTGCTCCTGCACTGGCTTCTACACCTCCTGCATTCTTCTCTCTTAGCCGCCCGTCCTGTTCTTTTCTTTCTTTTTTCTCCTCCGCACTTGCATTTCTCCTATTTATAATGGGGACATGGCACGGGTGCTGCGATTAGCCTCTCCTGACATCAATCACGGACATGGGCGACACCTGGGCACTTCAGTGTGGAAACGCCCAAGCCCGTATCGCGCCCGGGAACTGCTCCGCCCACACTACCATACCCACTCTTTAAGAAGCGAGTGCAACGATTATTTAAAAATTGTCCGTTCATTCTGAGCCGCAGACCCGCTATATCACACTCCTTCCCCCTTAAGCCCCCAGTTGCACGGGAAAACTCCACACCACTACCATGCAGTGCAACTGAATGTCCAGGTCCGTGGCTTGGCCACATGTAGTAAGACAGCCTTCTGCTGTTATGCAACTAAAATCTCGAATAGCTTACTGACAAAAATTTGCCAGGCTAATACAATGGAGCATTTAAAAAAACTGCTAAAAACTCATTATTTTAACATGGCTTTCTCATAGCTTCATTTTATTGTAACCCTGATATTCTATATATGCATTTAATTATTTTTTTCATGGCTCCGAAATCCGTACTAACCCCTACTTTCTCCGTTCTTTTTCCGGTTTTCTGTGATGGCGATCTGCGCCACCTCCACCTGATCAAAGCACCGTGCATTCCCTACACTGACGGATTGAAGGCCAGAGGTCCACATGACCATCATCTTCTAATTCTTCCATTACAAGCCTGAAAACCATGAGGACTGATTAGGTAGAATGCCCAGAGGGGGTTTGGTGGTCTTGTGGCCTTGGAACCCTTGCAGATTTTGTTTTTTTTTTTTTTTTCTCCAGCCCTCTGGAGTTTGTTTTTTCTGTCCTCCCTTACTTTGTTAATTAGCACTGCCCTATTTTTATATTTTTTCTTTTTTCTTTCTTCATCTTGTAAAATACTGAGCTACATAATTTGTATGAAAACATGCTATATAAATAAATATGGTTGTCGTTCCCTTGCTTTCCAATAACCATAAAATACATTTATACAACAACTAGTCATGAATGCTACATTGCTTTTCCTCTGAATATCTTACAGTATATATAAATGTCTACACGTGGAATTGTGTTTGTTTGTACGGCTCGGAAGTGAGAGGTGGAGTCGGGGTAAGGGCTCCACCTCCGAGAAAACTCGCTTAGCCGCTAGTAACACAAATGAGGCCAGCACATCAGCAAAACAAATCCTCCTAGGAGAGAGATGCCCAGAGTCGTTCCTTTCAATTACCTGGCATCTCTACATTTCAATATTTTTCTGACGATTTCAATAGTTTCTAGGACCCCGGACTTTTTACAGCACAGGCTTACACAGCTATTACTGTATAATAACGAAGATAAAGCAAAGCAAAAATACTTACCATTACATAGTCTATTTGATGCCTGGCAATGGTTATATTATAATCTGTTATTTCCAAAGTAACTTCTTTTAGAAAGGCTTGAGTCACTCGTTCATCATGCTCATTCTGGATATAAATTGAAAAGCCCGAAATGCCACTTTGAGAAATGCAGTTCTTTAGCAGGGTATAGGTACAGTTCCCTTTAAAGTTAAAAGTGTGTCCATCAAATGTGTGGTACTGGCTGCCTTCTTGTACCCAGCAGGTTTTAAAATTAGGGATGCAAGTTGGCTGATTATTAAGGACTTCACAAGTGCTATTCTGTCCACATGTAATTAGGCTACAGGAGGGGACTTGATCTGAACAAAAGAAAATAAAGAGCAGTCAATAAAAGTGCCAGTAATCAGACTCATCAGCTTAAGTGATTAAGTACTTTACTTTTTTTGATACAGCCCATTGTCCCGTTTAGGTTACTACAGACGAGTCCCTCCTCGCACGCTACTTCTGTACACTTGAGTACACCTGAAGAGACACATGTACAGTTTCTGGTACAATTCCTCCCCATCAAGGTCTCTCCTTTCTGCAAGGTAAAGCATACAAGACCAAAAATATTCTTCATCTGGTAATCAGTCAAGGAAATCCTGTATCCTTGCCAATATAAATCAAAACAGTGCTGTGACAATGTGTCCCATGTACAGAAATAGCCTTACAGATATGTGACTGGTGGAATGCTCACAGCTAGCTCCATGTTATGGAAATATTTGCATCTAATGCTGCTGCTGCTTAAGAAATACGAGGGATGTTCAAAATGTTTCTGCACTTTTACATTTTTTTGGAAATGGTGAAGGTGGGAAGAGTAGTAATTGGTCCAACAGAGTGTAATTACAGACCGCAGTACCTGTGAGGTCAGTCATGTAATGCCCCAACATCCCAAAACGCTCTCAACGTCAGTCACGTAACACCCATCGCATTAGACTATGATTAACATTAGGGCCCTGTTACGCTATGGTCAAGATTACAGTTGTATGACGGTTATCTGAGTCAAAGGGCATTTTGTGACTGACGTTGTGGGCATTACCTAATCTATATCATACAGTTAGGGCCATAAATATTTGGACAGAGACAGCTTTTTTCTAATTTTGGTTCTGTACATTACCACAATGAATTTTAAATGAAACAACTCAGATGCAGTTGAAGTGCAGACTTTCAGCTTTAATTCAGTGAGGTGAACAAAATGATTGCATAAAAATATGAGGCAATTAAAGCATTTTTTAACACAATCCCTTCATTTTATTTATGGACCTAACTAAGTACTGCAAGCTGCAGCTAGACCCTTCTCAATTGGCTGTGTCTGAGAGTGTCATGTGACTAGTTCTGTCTGGCAAGCCGGCTGCTCTTGCAGTTTAGTATAAGAGTTGTCACCCTGTGGTGAAGATGGCTGCAAAACTTATAAATTAAACCAAAGAGGAACAGTGTTCTGTCATGCGCTTTTTGTGGGCAGAAGGTGGGTCGGTAGCACAAATTCATCTCCGCATGTGTGCTTTTTTATAGAGTCCTCTATGAGTGAATTAAAATGTTTGAAAATGGCCATACTAGTGTGACGGATGCAGAGCGCTCCGGACATCCAGCTACAGCCATAACCACAAGGAATGAAGAAAGAATCCTGATGTGAAAGCAGCAGTTCATCAGTGGTTATGCGCTCAACCAGAAACAATTTTTGCTGATGGCATTAAAAAGTTGGTACGACGCTGGGAAAATTGCATCGAAAAAGGAAGGTGACTATGAAGAAAAGTGATGCAATTTGTTTTTGAAATTCTAAATAGAGTTAAAAAAAATAAATAAATAAAAGTGCAGAAACTTTTTGAACGTCCCTCATACATTTTTAAATGTTGTTCCCTTTCAGCCTCAAATATGACTGCTCAGAGAAATTTTGGCTCTTACCTTGTAATAGCGTCCATTCTCAAAGCAGCCACAATTCTCTACGGTAACACAACTGTTCCCATCAGCCAGGTAGCCTGCATTGCATTCGCAACCCTCTGCACACGTCTTAGAGCACGGGAATTCTTGGAAAATAGCAGCACATGAGATGGAACAGGTATCTGCACAAAGCCGATACTGAGAGTTTGGAGGACAAAACATAGCTGAAAAGAGCACAACAGTGGGTCAAATGAAACATTCAGAAATTAAAATAAATAATAATCAGTTCAAGATTCTTAAAATGTACAAATTTTGGTGAAAGCATTCATTTTCATTATATAAAAAAAAAGTACAGTATACATTTGAGTTACATGGAAAAGATGTATTTTTATTTATTTAGGATACAACAATTTCATTACAAGAGAGAAAGCAAATGAGAAACAGAGATACTTACGACAAAAGGTTTCATTTCTCCAAGGTTGAACCTCTGCTCCAGCCTCCTGGCAGGCAACTGTATAGGCCTGCAGACTGTGACAGAGCCGTTCCATACGCCAGTCTGAGAGGCACAGGTCATACACACAATCCCGAAAGAAACCTACAGGATCTATCAGGGAAAAGCAGCCACTGAAAGAGCCTGACGGAGCTGTGATAAGCCCACAATAACTAGTGGAGCCAAACAGGACAGCACCATCTACATTGCATCGGGGACAGTCATTCCCACATCCATCTGTACAGTTGGATCCAGATTCAGTTACCTTCCATGAAGCACCCAGCATCTGAACATCTGTTGTAACAGAGCCATCTGCAAGCTTCAAGTCATCTGCAGGATTTCCATTGAAATCTCCGCAAAGGCCACATGTTTGGTTGTAATATTTAGCTGGCACAGAAATGAACAAATAATACTGCAGGTCATATACCAGCTCCACACCATCATTAGTCTGCATATTGACTAAAAAGCCATGCTGCACCACACGAACTTCAGGCAGTGATATGGGAAGGTTCCAATAAACACCATCTACCTAAGGAAATACATTCAAATTACACTCTGAGTACAATAACACGATTTCCTAAAGAAAAAACTGTTTCATTACATATTCTAACAGCAAATCTTTACCTTGATTCTACTCGTCTCCCCTTCGGTCATAATAAAGCTCCTGCCAGACACCTGTAGTTCAACCTGCCGAATAACAGATACATCTCCTGCCCCCCACTTTGCGTTTTGCACAAGCACAGAGAAAGGAGCCAGGGTTTCAGAAGCTAAGCCTCTGGGGCAAAAATGAACCATCTTATAGTTGCAAGTTCCCTGAAAATCAAAAGCTCGTCCATCAAAGGTCATGTAGTGGGGATCCCCTGAAGCTGAGCATTTCCCTTTGTTTCCAGCTGGATAACATCCAGGGATTCTGTCTTCAATAGCACAGATCTGGCCAGAACTACAGAAAAAGGAGTGACATGTAACTTGGCCATTTGTTTCACATACACATTCCTCAGTGCACAATGGATACAAAATGAATTTCTCCCCAGGATCATAATAATTTCCATTGTAGAAGCAACCACATTCTGATTCGGGGACACACATCATCCCACTTTGTACAAATCCAGAAATACACTGGCAATCTTCTCGGCATGAGGCATCCAAAATTAAAGGTATTCGAACACATGACGGAGGGAAAGAAGGTGCACAAAGCTCGTAAGTACTGTTGGCAGGGCAGGAAATATCTGTTAAAATTCAAAGAATATATATTAAAGAAATTAAAGATAAGCCAGTCAAAACACACTGCACAAACCTAGGGAGAAAAAGGAAAAGTGTCTTTCTTAAACATACAGTCAGTAAATCCACCATTAGCATGGAAGTAGCCTTAAGGAAAAAAAATAAAGAGCAATTACTGTATGTACTGTCAGCTATCCTAAGAATATTGAGGTTTGCACATTGGAAACGGGATTTTACAGTAAGTAACGGACTCGAGTATATATTTAGAAAATGCAGTACTGGCCATTTCATTTTGCTATATGGCTTTTTTATTGTAATATAGTTGAGATGATTTATTAGCCTACGATGAAAGTTAAATGTTTGATTCAAGCACTTCACAATAATTTCAGATCAGATATTGCTCAGTGATGGTTTTCAATTAAACAAATTTATTCTTATGTAGATCCATGGCTTATTCTCTAAATAATCAAAATTTATTTCTTAAGTACAATTTTCATATGTTAAATATAAGTGAAGATTCCTTACAAGATGCTGATTTAGACATTCTAGAGAACTGATCTGGTCCTACAATGCACAGGGCAAGGTAACATCCTACAGATCAATTAAGAGCAGCTTATGGGATACAACCTCCAAACTTTCATAACAGATTAAAAGTAAACTTCAATATTAATATTTTTTGTAAAGATGCTCACCACAGAAACTTGCAGATCTCCAAGAGTACACATTAGCTCCAGCATCCTGGCAGGCTGTAACATAAGTGGAAATGGACTGGCAAAGGACAGACTGCAGACCTTTGTACAGACAAACATCGTAAACACAATTCTCAAAGAAACTCTGTGGATTGACTTTGCCCATGCAATCCTTAAAGGGTCCACTGTGATCTGTGAGTTTCCCACAAAAGTCACGTCCTCCATACATTTCTTTCAGATGGTCACTACAGTCTGGGCAAGAACCCTGGCACTGATTTTGACATCCAGGGTCGCCACCAACTTGCCAGCTCGTGCCAAAATGCACTGGATCTTTTGATAACTCTCCATTCTTGCTCATTAAATCATCCATACTATCGTTGTTGAAATTACCACACAGGCCACAAACAGAGCCAAAGAATGAATCTGAAAGTGTGAGGGTAACTCTGCTACTCCAGTCAAAGGCCAATATGAGACCAAAATCAGTCTGAATGGCTGCAGCCCTTCCAATTCGGTAAGCTACCACATTTCCATTGTTCCAAGAAAAGGGTAGATTAGTTTGTATTCCATTTACCTGTTAAGGAAAAAAATGCTTTAGAAAACAATGTTTTATGTTTTTTCAGTGCTGGGAAAAAAAGAAAAGTAAGAACCTACCATGATTTTACCACTGTGACTTTTGCTAATTTCAATGGAGATTCCATAAGTGTTAAGTTGAACAATCCTTGAATAAGATGCCACACTAGTGCCCCGATTCGCATTCTGTACTTGCACATCAAACATAGAGATTCTCGAGTCATTAGAGCAAACTCCAGCTAACTGGTACATACATGTGCCCTGGAAGTTGTATCGGTATCCATCAAAGGTTGTATAGTGCGGATCTCCTTCAGCTACACAGGTTTTGAAATTCAGAGGATAGCAGTCACGTATTCCATTAACAATCTGACATTTCTCAGTAGGCTTACATGAAGCCTGTTGGCAGGTTACATCTCTTGTGGAGGGATCACAATTACAACGTTGTGAGCAGTTCTCACTAGCCCAGAATTTTTCATTTGGAGGAAAGTAGAAATTTTGATAGGTGCACCCGCAGCTCTTAAGTGAATCACAGTTGTTGCCAATTCTCAGAAAACCATCGTTACATTGACAGGATTCAATACAAGGAGACTGGCAAGTAGCTGGGGCTGTAGGATCACTACAAGTTCCTGGGCATGCAGATCCACACAGTTTGTATTGACTGTTTGCTGTACACATTAGAGCTAAAGAAAGGAAAAAAAAACAGGAACATTGAGTGGAGTTAAATGCATCTGAAATGGGGGCAGGGCAATCACGATACATGCTGATATTATTGTCATTGACATACGAGGTGTGATCAAAAAGTGCAGTGAATGTTGATGTAGAGCACCATCCAAGAGCAATGCAAAACAATACAATGCAGGTTCTGACATGTCCATCCTAGAGCCGAGTTTGTGACGAGTTTCAGCTTGTTTGATACCGTCAGTCGTTTGTGAGCCACTGTTGAGTTCAAGTGTGTTTTTCAAGTTTGTCGTTAATAATGGATATCGAGCAACACATTAACATGAAATTTTGTTTCAAATTGCAAAAAGCTCAGGAAACCCATCAGATGTTAAAATCAGTTTATGGTGACACTGAATTAAGACTGTTTACAAGTGGTTTGATCGATTTCGTAATGGATCTGACTCAGTTGAAGACTAAAAAAGATCAGTATGTCCTTCGACATCAATAAACAAGGAAAATGTTGAAATGGTTTCATTCTTCATCATGACAACACTCCTTGTTACACACCCCGGTTCACCGACAAATGCGCGCCGACAAAATCGCGCCGACAAATGCGCGATAATTAGTAGTATAAAAGCATAAAAAGTTCTACTTAAATATGGTTTGTAAAACTTAATTTAGATGTCAATATTATGAGATATGAGACATAAAACATTTTGCTATATATTACATGATACCTGGCTACATATTAGTGGGTCAGCACAGTCATTAGGCTTTCCACAGCTTGTTGATACAGAGATTTTGATTTTCGCGATTTTGTCGGCGCGCATTTGTTGAAAATCAGTTCGCGGTTTTGTCGGAGCGCATTTGTCGGTCGCGCATTTGTCGGGTCACTACACATCCCTTCTAGTACGACAATTTCTGTCAAATAAAAACATTACTCCGTGTCCGCACCCACATTATTCTCCGGATCTGTCACCATGCGACTTCTGTCTGTTCCCTAAATTGAAAATGACCATGAAAGGCAAATGATTTCAATCCATTGAGGACATCCAGGCAGCCACGACAGCCCAACTAAAGACACTCTCGAAAGAAAACTTCCAGAACTGCTTTGCAAAGTGGCAGGAGCGTTGGGATAAGTGCATTCAAAGTGGAGGAGAGTATTTTGAGGTAGACTAGTAGTTGTAAATTTTTTAAAACATTCACCGTATTTTTTTGATCACACCTTGTATATAATCAAATGTAAAACCAAGATTTAAAATTAGAAATGTGTTGACATGTACACGAGCAATACACTTACCACATTGTGTAGGCCCTCTCCAGTCATAAACTGTGAAGCCAGCTCTTTGACAAGAATCAGAATACAATTTTAGGGCCTGGCAGAGGACGCTTTGGTTACCATTAGAAGCACACATGTCAGAGATGCAGTTTTGTAAGTGAATCTCTGGGTCAATCAAGGACTGGCAGTCTCTGAAAGGTCCATCCGCTTGCATTAGTATGCCACAATAAGAGACATCCGAATAATTCCTGGCAAACTCATTGCTGCATTTTGGGCAGGACTGACCACAGTCATCCACACAGTTGAAGCTCTGATTCCATACTTTCCAGCTTTTCCCAAAATCTGTAAAATCTTTCACATTTGTGCCATTTGGCATTTGAAAGTCATCCTCGGGGTTGTTGTTGTAATTACCACACAGACCACAAACTCTTTCTGAAAAGGTCTGGGCCAGATTTATTGTCACATGGTTCTTCAAATCATATTGAACAAGCAGGCCAAAGTCCGTTTCTATGACAACAGAATCACCACTCCAGTATGTTTTAATCTGATCACTAAGAAGACTGAAGGGCACATATGTTATAACGTCATTAACCTGTAAAGACAGTACAATAAATTTTAAGCACTGGATTTATTAGTCCTTTCAAAAATGACCCAAGGAAACAGAACATTTTTTTTCTTTGTTAGGATCAGTTTTCCTTGTATTTATGTTAACACTAAACCATCAATATAAGAAAGCGAAAAAACTTCAACTACAGAAAAAGCACATGAAGCAATGTAAATGCACTGTTGAACTAAATTACGAATATCAAATCTGAAAACTGAAAATTAAGAAAACATTTACACAGCTTGTATCATGCACTTTAAAACTATTCAGAGTAGTGTATGAAACTCACCATTACAAAATTCGATTGGTCCTTCAATATGGTAATATTCACCCCAAGCACTACAGTATAGACTGTCGCCAAAAATGAAGATTTCCCTAAATTTTCATAGGCAGCCTCAACAGTGAATGATCTTGGAGAATGGGAGTTAACACATGATGTCTGAGCCAGAGTATAGGTGCAGGTTCCATAAAAGTCAAAGGTCGTCATATCAAAAGTCTGGTAATGAGGGTATGAAGACCAGCAAATCTTTGAATCGGACACACAGGTGGCTTCATTATTATGGATTTCACAGTGACTGTTATAGCCACACCGTACCACCTGGCAGGGATTGACAACTGCAGGGGAGGAAAAAAAGTTTTTATGACCCACATACGTCATAAAATTAGAAATCTAAATGCATAGATATTTCAGTCTAAAGACTAATGGATATTTAATGGTAATGTGTTTAATTTTTTTTAGTACAAATTCATTGAATTAACATAAAATTGTAAGTGTAAGCATAACACATTTGATTCAAACTGAATTAAAATGATAGGGCAGTAAAAGTCACTTCACAATACAAATAATCAAGCACTTTTATGTCACACCTTTGCCATTTATTTTCTTATTCAGAGATGAACCAATTTAATAAAACACAAAAGTGTTTACAGAGGCACTATTAAATTCCCCAGCTGAGTTAATATGTAGTCACATTTACCATTTTAAAAAGACGAATATTTAATGGGATGTGTGAAATTTGTAACAATTGGTAAATGTAAATAAAACAGAATGGTTTCTTTACCCGGTCCTGTGCAAATTGCAGGGTATGCATAGGAACTGTCGTCAGATGTTCCAACAACATAAAGGCCAAATGCACCATCCAGCTGACGCAGGCTGTGGTCCCCTGAATCAGTTATTGGCAACAATCCCCAGGAAAAATCGGTTTCTTTGATGGGCCCCCACTCTGTAGAAGAAGGAATGCTTTTTCCATCCAGCAGCAAGATGATTCCAGAATATCCTTTAGCAACTATTACTGCCTTAGTTTCAAAGGAGAACTCAGTAACAAAGCTGTAATTAAAACAATACTTACTAGTGGGTAAAATACTAAGAATAAATGGCATAATCACGGGCTTAACATCTGAGCTGGTACCTGCACAAAAGTAGACCACCTGTATACCTTTACTAGCAGTGATGTAAATAGGACTTGAAGGTTCCACCTGAAATTGCACTATATTGCCAGGAAGAATATCTTTTAAATACTGAGCAGTGTTATACTGGACATTGACTTGTGTTGTCTCGAAGGAAAGCACATACACAACATCAGCGTCTGATGTGGAGGGTAATGGTGGAACAACAAAGGAAACGCCCCAGCTAGAGGCAGGAAGGAGCTGCACAAAACCATAGCTACAGCTCTGACTTTCCTCAGGAGTACAGGTAAAGCCGCTCATAACACTTATGGCTTTCCTAGAGCGAACCGTGGAAGACGACAGGGTTTGAGAGCCCTGCAGTTGCACACTTTCAAAAACACTAAGATTTAAACTAAGTGTTGTCTCTTTCATGTACTCAATGCCCATGTACATAACTGTGCCACTCAGGAAGACCTCTACAAAATTATTATACTCATGGTTTGTAATCACTATCATGTAATAAGCATGCTTTTGAGGCAGATCAGGTGTGACAGCATAGTAATCGTTACCCCAAGATTCTAAAGGGTACAAGACTGTAGTGCCACACACTTTTGACTTGCAGCTTACAGCTAAAACAGAAACGGCTTTTGAAGCCTGAACCAAAATTGTTTTGGTGGAATTGATGCTGCCTTGGATTTCTACTTCGGGAGGCAGAGACACATTTACTCTTTGACCTGCACCAAGGGAGAACTGTTTTAGAAAGGAGGAATTGTAGATCAGGACTTTCAATGTGGTTGCCGGAGAGTAGGAAGTGATCAGCAGCTCAAGCAAAAAAAAGGAACTTGGGCCATTGTTTTGTGGGAAAACTGCAGCAAACTCCATGCCAATCTCATCCGCTGAATAGACTCCTAAGAATAAGAAGAAAAAAAAATGTAAGGATATAAAGCAAAACACCATTACATTATGTTAATCTATCTAACAAGTGCAGACTTTATTAAAATTTGACAATATATCATTTACTAGCTGTCCCCTGTGGCTCCGCCCGCATAGTAGTGAAACAGGAAAAACTTTAAAAATCTATAAGCAAACAGATATCGCTAGCTAAGGAACGGTCCAAAACATGGCCAGAGGTAGACCGATTCGAACTGATCAACCCTGGCCTGGTCACCACTTCTGTCTCCGATTAGTGCAAATATATCGCACATGCAAGCAAACTATGATACTGAGTGATGTCGCAAAATTAACCAGAATATTCAAGCAAATTCTAGAAAAAAAACCTGATCTAAATCTGTTAAGTAGTTCTCTTGTTCGCTAGCTTAGCTGGAGGCAAGGTACGTTCCGATGCTGGCACATGAGTGAGGAGGGCCTGACCCAGCTCCCCACTCCTGACGTCACACTTCCTCCTCCCCTCGGCCCTCAGCCTCTGTCTCGGATGAGCATGAGTAAATCACTCCTGTAAGTGAACTATGATACATAGTGTGATGACAGTCGCAAAATCATCCAGAACGTTCAAGCAAATTATAGAAAAAACCCGACCTAAATCCGTTAAATAATTCTTTCATGAAGAGCGGAGACCTACAGACAGACAGACAGACATTGGATTATATATATACACTAGGGGGCTCTGCCCCCCGCTTGCTTTGCTCACCAACCCCCCCGGCCTATGCTACGCGCCAGCCACTTTGCGTCACCGTCACTCGCGTATGTGGATTTCACTTTCACCAAACACATCTTTTAATTCTCATGGATACGCCTCTTCATTGGGAAGAAATACTACTTTTCCCTGATGGCAACACGAATTAGACGATCTATAAGACTCCTACTTATAAATCCAAACAATATATTTAATGTCTTTTCACTGTTCCGTTATTTTACCGAGTAATAATTTCCATTTGTTTGCGCTAATGCGATAATCATTTTTTTGAGACTTTTGAATTTTAGTACTTTCATTATCTCTAACCTGCTCTGCATGTGTATCGTGCCAACGTTTTGAAATTATTCCGACGTTCTACTCTGTCTTTTATTTCCAGCCCCGGGCGTGGTTAGGCACAAAGTCACGTCTCTACATTCGTAGAGAGTTGTTACCTCAGTCTAAAAATAAAGCAATGGCGACTCATGAAAAAACAACTGCAGGCCAATAAAAACCAAGTGCCCATTTGTTCAAACCTGCTACCTGCCTGATGAACTGAAGGAGACACAACAAAACTCAAACCATACACTTGAAGGCAAATTGGAGAAAGAAAAAAAAATCTGTTGTTTCCATTTATAAAGGAATCAATTACCAACAGCCTTATAAAGTTTCTGCTCACATCATTTTCCAGTAATGCACAAAGTAGCGATGGCAATTTGTTCTTTTGACTGAAAACAGTGAGTTGTAAGAACTGCTTCTCAGGCACAAGCATAGTGATTCAGATTAGCACAACCTTAGTGCAAGGTGTTTCTGTAACATCATCAGCAGGACCAGTGCCACCATTAAGGTGAATTAGGCATTCGCCTAGGGCACAGATCATAAGGGGTGGAAACACCTAGTCACATGGGATGGCTACCGAACAATGGGTTGGTGTACTAACAAGCTTGGCCTAGGGCAAAAAATAACCTAGCAGTGGCACTGGACATCAGCATTATTCCTTTTGCAGGTAGATGGTGAAACTGTGCACACAAGTGCTGCTGATCTGACTTACGATTATTATGACTCTCCAATCATCTATATATATAAAATCCCTATGTGCGTCCAGGTGTCCGTGTGTGGGTGTCTTCTGGTGAAGTGCGCATGCGCGGGGCACGGTGCGGCGTGCGATATTACTGTCAGAGAAAGTTAGAGGCGTTTTATGGAAATAATTACTGCGAGAGGAAATTAAAGGTACACAATACAGTGACGCATATTACAGCCACATACAAGCCAGTATTACTGTCAGAGGAGATTAAAGGCATATTACCGACGCGCACGCCTGTATTACCGCCAGAGAAAATTAAAGGTATATTACGGACGTACGAACGTATATTATGGACGTACAAGCCAGCGGACATACAAGACGGTATCCTTCAATAAGGGCGCGCACAAAAAGGCGAGCCTCAAAAGGACGACCTCAATTGGGCGCAGCGAATAAAGGCGCGGTAAATAAAGATCTGCACCTGTTGTTCTTCACATATTCCAGAGCCATTTGAACTAAATTATCTACCCGCCCTTATTGAATAGAGCCGTACAAGACAGTATTACTGTCACAGAAAATTAAAGACACACCATACACGACGGCAGCCTACGAAGAACGGTCAGCTCAGCAAGTAAACATCAACAAAAGAAAGGCTGAAAGACAAAGAAAAATACGACCAACAAAAAGAATCAGGTCAAAGTCCCTTGCCATTTAATATAGACTGTTCCTACTAATGTTTATGCACTACTGTTCTAGC
Organism: Erpetoichthys calabaricus; assembly: GCF_900747795.2. Lineage (NCBI taxonomy): Eukaryota > Metazoa > Chordata > Cladistia > Polypteriformes > Polypteridae > Erpetoichthys > Erpetoichthys calabaricus. The sequence continues at coordinate 25,874,346 of NC_041410.2, read as the reverse complement.
GCCCGTTATTGTAACGGGCTAAATGACTAGTACTTAATAATAGAAAAAGATGGGAAGGTTGTTACAGAGTTTAAACTATACACCCAAGAAAGACTAATTTTTGATCTTTTTTAACATGGATTACCCCTTCATAGAGGTATGTGTAATAAATTTATAAACATTCAGCGTGGTTGTGAATGTCTTTATACATTTTCAAAAAGGATCTCTGCCCAGCCCCAACCTCCAATCAAAAAGACTCATTCCTGGTGCTGAATCGTAGCGGTGACTGAATTCTATTACATAAATAGTTTGAAAGCATGGAATTAGTAAAGTTAATTTTAATGCCCATCACCAGCACAAATAAGCAACTTAGGAACTCCACCCATAAAGGATTGGATGACTTAAAAGCACAATTATTAAAAAGTGGTGTTGAAATTATTATCATTATCATTCATGGTGGCTCCGAAATCCGTACTAACCCCTACTTTCTCTGCTGTTCTTTTTCTGTTTTTCTGAGGTGGTGGTTTGCGCTGCCATCACCACCTAATCAAAGCACCGTGCTGTCCTTACATCGATGAATTAAAGGCCAGAAGTCCACATGACCATCATCATCAAGTTCTTGCATGTGAAGCCTGAAAACCATGAGGACTGAGATCATTTATGTTAGGTAGAATGTCTAGAGGGGGCTGGGTGGTCTCGTGGCCTCGGAACCCCTGGCCATTGGACCTTACTTTTATTAGATGTTAATTAGTATTGCCTAATTTTATTTTTATAATTTTGTCTTTTTTCATCCTGTAAAGCACTTTGAGCTACATCATTTGTATGAAAATGTGCTATATAAATAAATATTGTTGCTGTTGTTGAAAGCCCATAGGTGAATCCATTGAAAACTTCAAATAAGTTTAAGTTACAAGTTACTTTCTCCTATATCCAGCCATGGTGTTATCATCTGCCTCTTCAAAGCAGGTGCTTATAGTGTAGTTGACACTCCTTTGGAAGGACTGCATTGAAGAGGCTAACAAACTAAAGCTGTCCAAGTACCTCGAGCTGGTGGAGCAGTGCCGAAGGAGTGGCCGGAATGCACATTGAGATGTGGTGTAGAGGCTTTGCTGGCCTCTCTTTATACAAGGTCAACACCCTGCTTAGCATCACAGGAGATGCAAAAAAGGAGAGCCATAAAGTCCACCATAGAGGCTGCAGAGAGGGCCTCCAGGTGGCTTTGGATCAGGAGGTCTGAATCGTGGGCTATTGCTGTTGGGACACAATCCAGGGCCTAATTAACCCTGGCCTGCCCGGTCACCTGAATGAGGGTGTCTGATGATGTGAGACCCAAAACACCGGATGACCTCAGGAAACATCACTGATGATGTGTTCCAGTGCATCCTTGGATGTATCTTTAAACTAATAATGTACAGTTTTGGTGGTTATTCATTTAAGCATTTATTGGTTTGTGAAATGCAGCAAAGCAGAGCAAGATGACCGAACACTTCAACAAATAACTGATTTGTACCAAAAAAAGGACCTGATCTGTGTTCAAGCCACTGACTTAGACAAGGAACCCCAGAGATGCAGTTTAGGATGAATTAGGTCCACCATGCAGTTTACAAAATTTGTGTAAATTAGAGTACTTTCTCACAGTTATGTGCGAGTTGTAACTGGTTCAAAGATAGCATAACAGGAAAAACTGCTTTATGTAAAATATGCAAACACAAACGCATGTGCAAAACATGTTAAATAATGTAAACTGTGGAGCTTGCTGTATTATGATATGGAGACCAAGTCTTTAGTACCAAGTCCCACCGAGTAGCATGTTTCACCCCCTGGACTTCGTATAATTTTTTATCCTCAGGATTTCTTGTAGGGTGGCATGGTGGGCAGTGGTAGCGCTGCTGCCTCACAGTAAGGAGACCCGGGTTCGCTTCTCAGGTCCTCCCTGCGTGGAGTTTGCATGTTCTCTCCGTGTCTGTGTGGGTTTCCTCCAGGCGCTCCGGTTACCTCCCACGGTCCAAAGACATGCAGGTTAGGTGCATTGGCGATCCTAAATTGTCCATAGTGTGTGCTTGGTGTGTGGGTGTGCCCTGCGGTGGGCTGGCGCCCTGCCCAGGGTTCGTTTCCTGCCTTGCGCCCTGTGTTGGCTGGAATTGGCTCTAGCAGACCCCTGTGACCCTGTAATTAGGAGATCAGGTTGGATAATGATTGGTTGGATTTCTTGTATTTTTTTTCCTTGCACCTTATGCTGCTGGGTTCAGCTCTGGTGGGTCAGGCTAATTTAATCAGAAATGAATGAAAGTATGCAAAATATTGTTTATTTTAAAAATAAATAAATAAATGTGTTCTAGCTAGCCGTCATTTCTGCAAGTTTAAAATGCAACTCTAATTTAGTTGTATGTAATACTCTATTTTCTTTCAGTCATGATCAACATTATCTCATTTCAGTTTCATGAATGAATAAAATTATTGGTGTCAGAATAGTTTCAATAAACATTCTACTTTAATAAATGTCTTTACAAATGTGTGATGTTATGCATAAACATTTCAGATTATTACATATGAATAGATAATTATATGTATAATAATTCAGAGATCTAAGTTAATTTTTTTTGCTCATGCCTACCCAACTCTTAGCAGGTACATTGTTATTCAAAGTTCCTCTTTTTCACTAAATGGCGGTGCACTTTAAGACTAAGTCGCCTCATGAGAGTAACGGTTGCCCACTGCCTAGCAAGAACAGGTTTTTCAACATGGATACATAACAAAGTATTGGTTGTAAATAGGAAGGTACTGTGTATGAAAATTGAATATGACACCAACAGTAACAAGAGTAAACATAATTGTAACAAGGCTATTTAGTTTGTGAAACTATGATAAAGCGGAAGTGGTCTCCCCCAGACTTTCTTATACACTCAGATATGGGGATGGATATTTGAGGAGTAAACCGCAAGACAATGATTATATTTTTCTATTATTAAAGAACCATTAACAACAAATCAAATTAATAATATATTGAACAATTATTATGAAAATTGAATAAATTGGGCTGTGCAGCTGCATTCCTGGTTATTGGAAATAGCTCAAAAGTTGATAGAAATCTACGTTTTGTACCTAATACTTTCATGCAAAATTTGGTTGACCTAACTAAAAGCGTACTCAGGTTATCGTGTTTACATATATACACACACACACACAGACATAATTCTAAAAATGGTATTTTCGGACTCAGGGAGGTCTAAAACATCAAAATTCATCAAAATCTCGAATTTGAATTTTTGGACGACTACAATACTTTCCCTACGAGAAAGTAAATCGGATTCGGGGAGGTCTAAAACGTTAAGATTCATCAAAATTTTGAATTTAATTTTTTGGACGATTGCTATACTTTCCCCATGAGAAAATAAATCGGACTCAGAGAGGTCTAAAATGTACAAATTCATCAAAATCTCGAAACTGAATTTTTGGACGATTATAATACTTTCCCTACACTTTGTATACGAGAAAGTAAAAAAAGCCTGATTTAAAAATATACTAATCATACTTAAACAGCTTTCATAAAAATAGGATGAGTACCATTACATGTTCTAGAAACACAAGCCTAACAAGGAGGATAAGGTGACAGACTATACTCGTCAACAGAATAGCTTGCCTCTACCGAAAGCTGCTGTCTGATCACTTCTGTTGACTGAACAGAAAAAGAGAGGACGTGCACTGGTATAGCTATTTATTAAAGGAAGAAAGCCTATTGCAAGGGGTATTGGAGTGGTTGGCTGTGTGAATTACCTGCCTTCCAAAGGTACCACAAAATAATTCATCTAATGTTTAAAAGGCCAAGTGCTGTCACATTATATTGCCTGCACCTTGAACAAATGGGCACTGCTAAAATCTGAGTGACAGACGTATTCAATAAAACAATCCGAAGATAACCCCCTGTATGTATGGCTAAAGCAGAAAGAGTCTTGCGGAGTCTTATGTACAGGTCTAATCCCATGTGTCTAATGTCTAATTCAGTGGGCAAACTGAAATGAATTCACTCAACTAAAAAACTGAGTAAGTCACCTAAGATAAAAGCTGAAATAGAAATGTAGCTTGTAAAGACTAAACTGAAAATGAAATGACATGTGAATATTGTAAGGAAAATAAAAACTAATCATTAAAATGGGCCTAAATTACCTTGTTGCATTCTGATGCAATTCAATCCGCTCAACGCTACCTGGCATCTCTAATACAATATGTTACCAATCAGAAGTCCTTTAAACTTGATTTTGCCATGGAAGAGCCTGAGGCAGATTGCCTTTTGAGCAATTATTCATGAAGGAAAAACAGATGCAGTCATTTGAACTTTTCTTAACGTGTTCTTTTAAAATTAACATACAAATCACAATAGTTTTATGCTGGACTGCAAAAAAGCACCCATTTCTATGAAGATACTGTAAAAGAGTGCAGTCTGAAGCAGCTGTCCCCTCTCCTGGAGCAGCAAGGCTTTATTTTACCTCCTCACTTCTCTGTAATGATGTGCAAGGCTATACTGGGCTACAATCACTTAACACTGGAATTTCTTATACATAAAAAGGTACTGGTGTACTAAACGGATGGCAGTAAAACCATGTCTTCTTCGGTTGATTACAGTGTCCAAATATTCATTTATGGGGTTGGAAAACTAGAAATACAAAGGTCGTGGCACCAAATTGGAGAGGGGAGGTTGCATAAGGTTTCCTCCTACCCATTCTAGTGTTGGGCTCCATGGGGAAGGTTTCACTGCAGTCCGTTTAGTGCACAGGTACCTTTTTATGTATAAGAAATTCCATTTTTTAAAATACTGATCTTTATTTTCTTTATAGAGCAGTAGACTTTCAAAATTTACAATATAAAGCATAAAACAAGTGTAGGAGCAGAGACAGAATAATAGACAAAGCAGGAAAAATATGAACAATTTAATTAAAGTTTCAATAAAGCTAATTAAGTGCAAATTATGTTTGACTGGGTCAAAGCCCACACTACAATGTACTTTCACTGTCAAGTACAGATGGGAGGGATTACTTCAAGAACCCCACTAAAAGGAATAGTTTTAATTAGAACATCTGGCAGGGTGCATTTCTGTAGGGGCACTGTAACCAGATTCCATCACAAGCAAATCCTTGCAGGAGACAGGAAGTCAGGACATTACAAGAATACTCTGATCTGTGCTGAACGGGAACATTTTACATTTCTCTAACTGTTCATTTCTACATTCATTTTCCCATTACATGCATAGGAGTGAAATCTAATCAAGTGGCAGAAAAAAACAAAGGCAACAAAGCTCTTTCTACACTACTACAATTTTGAATGCAATTTTAACCACAGAGGACTGCAGCTTCTGGATCATATTTCATCTGCTTTGAATACTGAAATATTCATAACCCAGCCCTACATGCATAACCCTTGACTCCATACAGTAAGTAACTCAACAGGAAGTTCCCACATCGGATCACTCCGTGAGAGGAACAGTTAAGTAAAACACATGGAAGCGTTGCTAAAGGATTAACATTTCTGGACAACAAGGAGTAAACTTTTATTCATTACTAAGAGGTGAGAAATGTTTTAATTGGTAGAAGAAAATTGTAAAAATGTGCATGTCTACTGTAGGATTGGTAAGAATTGCATGCATTTTAAGTTGTACATAGCACTTATTTACAGTGTGCCATGTAATCTAAAGCTGAATTAGTGCATGACATCCAATATTTAGGTGCTTTATCCAGCTGGGCTCTTGAAGCACACACCTGTCAATCCTTTATTACTACACAAAGCCGCAATTGTAAAACGATTCAAGGACATAACACCATTCTTACTGCTCTTTGTTACAGGCAAAGTATTTTATTTTTCTGGATATTCATGTATGACGAGTAAACTAAAGTGTTAAACTTTTTTTTTCCTGTTTGAACCCAGTATAAGTTAAGTAAATATCGATAAACTGGAAATCGATAAACTGGATTTTAACAATCAGGCAGCTGATCAAACTAATTTAACTTTCAAGTACATTAGGCTATGAGCAAAACTGCATCGGTTAAGTAATGTAAAAGGATACTACCTGAACAATTTCTCCTCAGGCATGGCTCACTGTATATAAACAAAACGTTATTATAGAAGCACAGAACATGCTAGTACAGGCAGAAAGCCAGACAAATAATTCCTAATATTGCATTTTTAAAGTCTGCTGTATCTTACACACACCAAAAATATGATACAATTCTTTATAATGGGTATCCAAGGGAAAACTTCATTTCACGGTTTTGAAGTCATTTATTATATATTTTTTCCAGATCTTTACCACTTCAAAAGCTAACATGAAATGAAATCTGCAGCTACAGACCTACCCTTAAAAACTGCAAATAACCACCCTGCATTAAGTTCTATTTAAAACAACTTCACTCTGTCATTTTGGTGGTGCAGTGTATAAAGCAGACTTTTTAACTCCAATTTTTGGGGATTCGTTTTTTACCAGGAATTCACTTACCATTAATAAGCAGAAGGCAGCAGCAGCAAATTAGGAGGGGTCTGGTCAACATTGCTGAAAAAGAATAAAGTTATACTCTTCATTCAAGTTTATGGATATGTTAGTTACATTATTAGTGTCTAAAATACAGTTAGCATATAAGGACACGCAAATGAACTGAACTTTTGAGTTAATTTTTTTTTTTTTGACTTTTAAAAAGTTTTATGTTAAATGACGCGATTTAAAGGCAAAAGCTCAGATAATACAGTTTAGGAAGTGCTAACTGTGAATAATGTATCAGTAAGAAGTATAGTTATCTGAAACAAACCCAAGATGCGACGCCTTAATGAACTTTTCTTGACTTGAAATGACAGTGTATTACTACTATCGGAATTTTTTTTTTAGAAATCCATGAAACGGTCTTTTACCCTTCTTTGGGCTGTAACGAATGATTAACTAAGCCTCGGGTTTTAAATGACAGGTCTGGTGTCTTCAATTCCCAATTGTTCCACCACAGAACTGAACAAAAAAAAAATTGCGCCCACCTCAAAGCAACACGTTAAATCAGTTTAACGCCGCTAAAGCCCCCTCAGGTGCGCACCTGTCAATTGCGCGCGCGCTAATGCGCATGTGTAAAATGCAAGCGCTCGCTTTCCCCAAAGTGTGCAATGGAAGTTTAACTAACCTTCTGTGTCTCCCTTCCCGCATCGTTTAATTCGTCTCTTATTCATTTGCTACCTTGGCCGAAATAAATGTGCTTTTGTGTTACGTTAAACTGGAATGTATACTTTAAATGATTAAATTGTAGGTGTACTTGAAAGTTAGGGCAGTGGTGAATATACAGAAATGAAGGTTTGCTTATAATAAGTGAAAAGGTGCACGCTCGGATTGACACGCATACATTTTGGGTATTATACACGCACAATCATTTTTTTTTTTTATTTTTCCGTTAATTTTGATTTCCATTGGTATGTTTTCAAACAGTATTATCCAATTCAGTGTTAAGGGATTCAAAGTCTACAACAGCAGCATCGGTGGCAAGGCAAAGACGGCAGTGGAAAAAAAACAACAACAACGTGTTAATAAATGTACTGCTGCCTTACAAGTACATTTTATGCATAAAATAAAATCTAAAATCACAAAAATACACATAAACCTGGGAATATCTCATAAATCTTAAAAATGTAAAGTGGTGTTTTTTATTTGTATTAATAATCTTGTGGGGCGGCACGGTGGCGCAGTGGGTAGCGCTGCTGCCTCGCAGTTGGGAGACCTGGGAACCCGGGTTCGCTTGCTGGGTCCTCCCTGCGTGGAGTTTGCATGTTCTCCCCGTGTCTGCGTGGGTTTCCTCCGGGCACTCCGGTTTCCTCCCACAGTCCAAAGACATGCAGCTTAGGTGGATTGGCCCTAGTGTGTGCTTGGTGTGTTTGTGTGTGTCCTGCGGTGGGTCGGCACCCTGCCCGGGATTGGTTCCTGCCTTGTGCCCTGTGTTGGCTGGGATTGGCTCCAGCAGACCCCCGTGACCCTGTGTTCAGATTCAACGGGTTGGACAATGGATGAATGGATTAATCTTGTGGTGGTGCAGTGGTTATTGTGCTATTTTTCAGTAACAAAGGACTCGTTTAGAGTTTGGACTATGTTTTATCCCTGTGCCTACCCTAACCTGAATATTTGATTTACTGGTGAGTCTAAGTTGTCTCCACATGAATAAGTGTGGATGTATGCGTGTAAATGTGCTCAGTGATGGTCTGGTTCTCCACTGAGGGCTGATCACTGCCCAGAGGTCAATGCTGCTCACTCCAACCCTAAACATGAATTGAGCAGGTTCAGAAATTAGATGGGTTCATTAAACTGAATAATGCGTTTTCACTTTGATATTTTGCGGGCAGTCAATTGCTTTTGAAATTTATCATCTTTTGTTTGATTCCACCCACACAATTTAAAGCTGTCTATTATGAAAAACTTGCAGGTTTTGGGATTTAAGACTGGAATTCATATAGTCCTTAGGTGGGTTCACAAAAGTCCACACTGACGGTATCCAGATCAGCATTTGAACCCTGGACTCAAGCTGTGAAGCAGAAAGCTTCACATTTGCTGCCTTTTATTTGTGAAAGTGCTAGTTTGAAAGTGTTCATTTGTACGCTTTTCTATATCTGCCAACTGAGGTTAATTTTAGATATAGAAAAAAGTACTGTGGTACAAAGAGTAATGCTTTAAATATCTGCTTGCAGACAGTGTATCTGAGGTATCTTGTGTTTCTGATGTAACTTATTATTTTAAAAAAAAGGAAATACTGAAATCCACAACTCAAAAAACCTCGACTAGTATTTCCTTTATGTAGCACTATTAACAGCATGCACCCTAACGATGCGTTTTATATCAAATACACAAACACAAGTATAAAAAATGTGAAAAGGAAGAAACAAAGATGACTCCAAAAAGAAATGTAAAATACTATCAAACTCAATAAGTTAACTAGCTGATGGTGCAATAGCTGGTTCTGTCACTCTGGAAATTAAGAGTTTGAGCTTCCACCACCATCTGTCAGTATTTGTGTCAGGTTTTTCAAGATTCTCATCATAAGGTTGATTAGCAGTTCCAAACTGACTCAGCTTTTGATATTTGTGCACAATCATCAACGGTAATCGGCTCTTTGTTACCCTATAAGGGATAAATGGATTCAGAAAATGTTTGGATGGAAGTCCAAGCTTGGTTCACAGAGATCACAATTGTTTTGGGAGGAGGAAGAGGTAAAATATGTTGTCTAGTCACCATTGTTGATTGTAACATGTTATGTGCATATCTGAACAAAATTGTTACCGACTACCACAGTCCATACTGTATGTGCTTATGTATACACTTTTTGTTTTGTTTGCCAAGATATATTTTAATCAAACTCAAAAGTGTTGTGTTTTTAAAATCTCACTCATAATAAGCGTGGCTTATTACTGTCCATATTTTCTTTAATGCTTCTTGTTGGCAACTCATAAAAAAACAAGTTCACAAATGTATCATCTGTCTTGTCTTATTGCTAAAAGAGTATTTATATTTTCCCATTGAATAAATTTAGGTGAGGTATCATTGGATGTGAGCTTTCATTATTTTTCTTTTGCTTGTTTGGTTACTCTTTTGCAGAAGGGGGTATACCCTGGTAGGAATTAAAAGTTAGGGGACTAGTTAATAATAAATAAATGCAGAACTGCTTTAAAAAAAGTCACTGCCTCAGGGCCACCACAGTGCTCAAAATTCAGATGCTTAGCCAAGTAGCAGCTCCATTTCTAAAGTGAAAACAGCCTATGTAATGTATTCTTTCAGCAGCTTCAATTATATTTTTTATCCAATAAAATCCATTATAATTTATTTCACAAAATTCCTTCTTGCCAAAAAAATGAATGTAACATCATAGTATTCTCTTAAACACAAATCCTTCTGAAATCTGCCTAATTAAAATGGCTTTTTCTTTATGATTACAGTGGCTTTGTTTGGTTTTAACGTTTTATATTTTCTGTATTTTCCGATGGTTTAAGTTTTATTTATAATGTGCTTTTTTATTTATTGTTTGTTCAGTGTCCTTGAGTGCTTAGAAAGGTGCCTTGTATGAATAAAATCTATTATGATTAGTTAATTATAAGATTTTGGGGAACCTTTCTCAGCAGCATCAGGTGCTAAGCAGAAATCAACCCTGGACAAACAAAAGACACAAGAGTGGTCCATCACAAAGCTCACTGCTATACAAACACCTGCGTGTACATTTACTTTGACAATTTCGATATACCACTTAACCTAGATTACCCACCTTAGTCATTTGAGAGAAACAAAATGCTTGAAGAAAATCCACATCACGTAAATGAGCAGAACGTTCAGACCACACAAAGTAGTAGCCAAGTTTGATTGAAGACATCTAACCTTTGTCTTACCTAACATTTTAAAATGCTGGAAAAACTGCAGCAGTGATGATAGCAAGCTCTACACAGTTCTTCATATATTCTATATCCTGGTTTGAATGTTAGAAATGTTGCAGAGGATGATTCTGTTTTATCAACTGTAGCTTACTTTAAAAAGCACTTCTGTTGTTTTTTAAATCTTCTTCTCAATATGTATTCTTCATTTTATATAACCATTATGGTTCATTTCAATCATAAAGCAGCCAAAGCAGGATGAATGCTCATGATTGTCTGACATTCGATGTGATGGAGACACAGAAGAAATTTGAACACTCTGTTGATGAATCTCCAAATCCTAATGCAGAAAAGAACAAGCTCAAAAAATGAAGCAGTGCATACTAGTATATATATATATATATATATATATATTGTGGCGGGCAGCCGGGTTCCGGGCCTGGCCGGGACACCCCTTCTAGATATGTTCCAGGGGAGCAACCATGGGCCATACTCAGTACCTCCCCTGGGATGCTTGGTGGCAGCCTGGCTGACAATGGTGCCTCAGTTTCCCGCAGGGATCCATGGGAGATGGAGTTCTCCGCAGCCCTGTTGGGATCTGAGATGGCCACCAGGGGGTGCTGCATGGGTCCCTGAGCCTGAGTGGACGACTCTGCAGCCCCACCCGGAAGTGCAATCGGAAACAGGTGGTCAAGCACCTGGAGCACTTCCGGGTGGGCTATAAAAGGGGCCAGCAACCACCACTCAGCAGCCAGAGTCGGGAGGAGGAGGACGAAGCTAGACGGGAGGAGTGGTGGTTCCAGAAGGAAGTGTTGTGATACTTGTGTTTATTTGGACTGTGTTGTGCCTGTGGGGTTCACGGGGAAGATGTGCCGCACAGGTGAAGAAAAAATAAAGTCTTTTACACGTGCCTCAGTGTGAGTCTGCGCTGGGTCGGGCACAATATAGCACCTTATATAACAATATATATTATCTATTATATAAAAAAATCTTGAGTCGAGATGTGATCATCTTGGAGAGACACTTTGAAGTCCTGTGAGACTTCTTGCCCTTCACGCCCTACTTACAAGCAATTTCTTGGAAACACTTTAACGTCTCACAAGACAAGGAAGTGAGAGAAAAGGACAGCTGCTGTACAGGCCTTTAAATGATCGACGCTCAGTGCAACATGCAGATCCCGCAGCTTGGTAGCAGCTAGTAGACAGCCAGCAGCTGATCCGTCCGCCTCTTCTTAGCGTGTGTTCTACCCCCCCACATCACAACGCGAGTGGCAGAGACACGAAATGGCTAGTGTGAAGTACACCCCCAGTGTTGGGGGTTGTGGGGTGGGTGAGCAAAGTGAGTAGGAGGCACAGCCCCCTAGTATTGATACATATATATACATATACTAGCCATCCCCCGCGGCTGTGCCCGCATATTAGTGAAAGAGGACAAACTTCAATAAACAAACAGTTACCACTAGCTAAGCGGAGGCAAGCTACGCTCCAAAATGCAGAGGTAGACCGACTCAAACAGAGGCTGGCATGTGAGTGAGGAGGGCCCTGCCCGGCTCCCCACTCCCGAGGTCTCATTTCCCCCTCCCCTCGGCCAGCAGCCTCTGTCTCAGATTAGCACAAATATATTGCTCCTGCAAGTGAAGTATGATTCTTAGCGTGATGAAGGAAGTCACAAAATCAATCGGAATGTTCAAGCAAATTATAGAAAAAAACCCGATCTAAATCTGTTAAGTAGGTCTCTCGTTTGCTAGCTTAGTGGAGGTAAGGTACGCCCAGAGGCTGGCACATGAGTGAGGAGGGCCCTGCCTGGTTCCCCACTCCTGAGGTCTCACTTCCCCCTCCCCTCGGCTCACAGCCTCTGTCTCAGATTAGCGCAAATATATTGCTCCTGCAAGTGAAGTATGATACTTAGAGCGATGAGAGAAGTCTCAAAATCAACCGGAATTTTCAAGCAAATTATACAAAAAAAACCCGAATTTAATCCATCAAGTATTAAGTACCTCTCATTTGCTAGCTAAGTGGAGGCGATGTATGCCCCGAGGCTGGTGCGTGAGTGAATAACAGAATAAATGTTAATACGTGTTCAATAAAAAGTAACAAGAATCCTCTGTTTTTAAAACAAGTCAGTTTTTTGTGTAGTCTGCCTTGGAATCCAAAACTAAAATGATTTTTTCAGTGTGATTTTTAAATATAGCCTTAAGGTAAGTTCTTCCAAGTTTTCCTGCAGGATTTTTTTTAACTCTACTAGTTCAATAAATCATACCGTACTGTAGTTCTATATGTATACACCATATACATTATCCTCCAGATAGATTGATTGGAGGGACTCTTGTTTTATTTATAACCTGACAGGAATGATCTGAAAATAATAACAATAAAGAATACAGAAGGAAATCCAAAATGGAAATCCGCCAGTACGCCTGAAGTAAAGCAAAAGTCTTATAAATTGAAAAAAAAAGTGGAAATGACTTGATAAAGGAAGTCAGTGATAGGAAATAATCATAGTTTTTTTGTTTTTTTTTTATTAAAACTGTGCACAGCTGCATTAGCCATTGGAATATAAAGGAGTGTTTATTTCAGATGTGTTTTAATATTTTGGAACCTCTTATGATGCTGTCAGAAATGTTTAAGTATATTTGTTTTTCAGTTATGCCTGTTTACATAAGACATTCAGTTTCCATTGCCACAGTTGAGTATGCCTGGATTTGTCTCAATCTTGCTTGCCGTCTAAGTGGCATACTTGACCATACCAGTGACTCCATATTTTATTTCAGACTGAGCCCAACATGGCAAACTCAAACACCGGGTCCCAATATTCTTGTTTTGTGGAGGTTTTCTTGCGTTGGATGGTTTGGGTCCATCCATCTGGGTGAGGTGATTAAAAAAGCTCTGTGGTAGCAAAGCATCAGAGTTAGATGAGATTTTCTAAGAAATTCTGTAAGCACTGGATATTTAGGCTATTCTTAGCTAATGGTCTCTTGAGTTTTGAGTAGGAGAAGGCTAACAGTGCTTTGGGAATGAGAGACTGCAGTTTTTGGTCTGTATTTTGAAACTGAGAAAGGAGAGGTTGGAAGCATGTGCTGATGACGTTTGGTGAATCCACTACATGACGAACCACTTAGATTGGCACCCGAGTGCACCAGGTGACACCTCAGCACCACACTGGAACAAAAATTGTATAATGTTATTTCTATGGTTATGATGTTTACTATAAATTTGCAATCATTCATAACCTATGTAAGAATTTTAATAAGAGCAAATTATGCTGTGATGGTCTAATCAATGAGAAGGAGGGTGTTTTTCTGAACCAAGATCTATGAAGAAAATGTTTCTTGTTGCATTTGTACCATGTTTATCATCTTTGCATCAGACTGTTACCAGTACCGGCATTAATTCATGTCTCTATTTATTTACTGAAATCAGTTAATTAATTTAATTTTCAGGGTCCTCAAGTGCTAAAGTCGTTTCTGGCAGAACCTACCCATAGATGGTGCAACATGCCTACATAGTGTAGACCCTGTTAGAATCACCAGTTTAGCAAAAAACATTAAGTAGAAGTATACACCCACACTATTCTCACTGGGGACTAATGACTGGACTTTTCAGCCATCAAAGCACATACAAAAAAAAAAAAAAACAACAAAACAAAACTGACATGAATCATTCATGTTTCAAGTGACTGTGAACACAAACGTCATCAGTAAGACTTTCCCTTCAACTATAATGGCCAGGAAGTCTAATGAGCACTGAGATTCGTCCAAGTGAACTACCTGTTTTGGGTCCAGTCGCTTGACAGCTACAAAAGACTTTACATAGTCAGTCACCGTATTGAATGAGAAAGAGAACAAGCAAAGGTTCACTGTGCCAAAATCTGTTAATTTGATTATATGATGTGAACTAAATTATAAATCTGAAATGTACACTCATTATATAGTTGATCTTACAGTAGACAGAGGTAAGTTTAGTTTGCTCTTGTTATTTTATGTGTTCTCAATTAGCCATTCCCTCCTTTGGGTGTCTCTCCATAAAGAATAGTAGAGAGTTTTATTTAAACCAATTGTTCCCATTCTTTTCTTTGCTCTGCACGCCTAGAAAAATGTTTCACTTATGTTTGCATCCCCTACAAAAATAATGTCACAAGTCAAATTTCTCATTTTTGAACCTCAAATCGAACCACATACAGTACTGCAGGTTGTGGAAACTGGCCCGGACACAGACAGGTGGACACCGTAGGTACAAAACCCAACACATGTTTATTCATATTCCACTATTTACAAGGTACACACAATCCCAAAACTCCCCCAAAGTCCAGGCCTCTACAATGCCTTGCCTCTCTCTTCAGGCCGCTTCCTTTCCTCTCTTCCCAAGCTCTGTCTCCCTTCCTCCTAACTCAAGCCATCGAATGGAGGGAGGTGGCCCCTTTTATACACACCTGGACATGCTCCAGGTGCCTCCCAATTAGCTTCCGCCGGCACTCCCAAATGTGGCGGAAGTACTGGCTGCGCACCCGGAAGCACTCAGGGTGTTCCTGGTCTTCTTCCCCCCAGCACTTCTGGTGTGGTGGAAGTGCTGAGGGCCAGGGCTCCTCAGGCATTGGGGCGCACCATGGCAGTGACCACGGGCCCCTATAAAGTTGAGCTTCTAAGCTCTGTTCCTGTGATCCCCAAAGCCACCAGGGAGGTCTCCGCCTCATGGTCTGGAGGAGGCATAATCCCTCCTCTGGTCCTTCCGGCCATCCCGGCTGGGTGCCACCCCCAGCCGCTTTCCACAAGGTGAACAAACTGAACTCAAAAATATAAGTGTTTTTGACTTATTGCATAAAATTTAAATATAAATTGAGCAATTAAACCTTTATAAATAATCTTGTAAACTAGGGGGTTCTGCTCCCTTCTCGCTTCGCTCGCCAACCCCCATGTGGGCCCTACATGGTAGTCTTTTCCCAGATCTGCCTCTTGCAACGAATCATGCTGTGCTTTTGGATTAAAACAAATATCAACTCTGTCTTTGATATCTCTGTCTTTCGAAACTATTATTACTGACAATTCGAACATGTTGGTTTATTATATATGCAAGCGTGATCTTTCAGATTCATATAGAAATCCAAGAAAACTTTTTGTCCGTGTTTTTCAGATAAATTTTGTGTAAAGTAAGATACTTTTGGACGTATGGATTTGTATACATTATTGGTTGTAGAATTTCAAATACGTCCGATTGTTTAACTCTTTTGATTCTATGTTGCATCACTTCTCCATGATCATAAATATAAACCTGACCAAATTGTTGTTTCTTTGAAATTAAGCTTGTAGTAGCTTTAATTGTTGCGGGACCACAGATTCTTATAGTGTATGGTCCTGAATCGTGTAAATCTATGTTTTGAGCATTGTATGATGTAACGCGAAAATATTATTGTAGATTTAGATATTTTTCCTGTAGTGTTTGTGGATTTTACTTTCACCAAATAACAAATCTTTTAATTCTCGTGGATACGCCTCTTCATTGGGAAAAAACACTACGTTTCCCTGATGGCAACACGAAATAGACGATCTACAAGTCTCCTACTTAAAGTTTAAAGCCAAGCAATATCTACATACTTCTGTCATATGACCTATGTCCATATATTTGATCTCTTTTCGCTGTTCCATTATTTCACAGAGTAATAATTTCCATTTGTTAGCACTAATGTGATCTTTACTATCAGTTTTTTGACACTTTCGAATTTTAGTACTTTCATAATCTCTAACCTGCTCTGAATGTGTATCTCGCCAATGTTTTTGAACATCTTTACGACGTTCTACTTTGTCTTCTACTGTTAGTCTTTTCTTCTTCTACTGTTTGTCTTTTATTTCTGCCTCCGCTTGGACCTGTTAGGTTTTCAATTCATCTCTTGGCACAAAGTCTTGTCTCGCAACACTTGAAATTTATTCTCTGAAAATGTCTCGTCTCGTCTCTCTGAAAAGGTTTCATCTTATCCCAAGATTTTTTTATATAATAAAGAGATATGTCCCCTGTGAAGCTTAGACACAATCCGGGGGTTGGAATATCCTATGACGCATCAAGCACGGTAAGGAAATAACACATGAGCAACAATCGAGGGGTTTGGGAGATTAGAGACCTTCATGAAGCAATGGGCACGCCGCTAAGCAATCAAACACAATTGATGAGATTTGTTCCCCAATGACATCTGCACTGCAGTTCAAAAACAGATGCGCCGCACAGTTAAAATTGCTGTGTTACTACCAGGACCACCAGCAAGAGAGATGGGCCGAGTGTAAGCAGCAGGTGTTGCATCCAAGTCAGTCCCCCTCTGTCAAAAATGTCAATCAAACCTCAAAATCAGTTGTGTTTCTCAATAAGGAGTTGCACAGAAATCAGTACTATGTCTCAGTTTTCTCTATGGATCATTGCCAAGGTCCATATTCTCTTAAGAAAAGTTACTCTCCTTTATGAACACTCCACCGGCAACAAGTTCACAGGTGAAAATTGCACACACGACACTTGCTTCTTTTCATATCACGGAACAACAACTAATAAGTTGACCTGCAAATGCGAGACATGGATTGCACCATAATAAAGTCAGACAACACACCTTACTTGATTTTGGTGAATCACAATACAGCCTGCTTTTTTGTCTCACTCCCTGAACTGCCATCTCACACCCCATGCTGGTGTGTGCCCCTCCAGGTTGGGAAACCCTGATTTAAAACAAAAACTACAAACGAAAATAAACCTTATGTAGGCAAAAAGGCAGAATTATTTCCATTCTCAAATGTATCTGGAAAACAAAACTGCTCAGCAAACCAAATTGCTAGTGTTAAGTGATTACATGAGAGGAGCACTCGTTCCACATAGACACTTTCAAGCATTACTTTAATCCACTTAAGGAATAATTTAACACTTTGCTGTGTAAAAATGAAAAAAATCGGTCAGACTGCTGGTGTGATATTTTTAAAGGCTAATTTGAAATCATAACCTATCCGGACTTAAATTGTTAAATATTTGTTTTTTAGAGAACTGACAAACATATGGCACAAAACTGTGTTGCTCCTACTGTTAAAGATGAAAGGAGGAGAAAAAAAAATCTCATGACATGGGAATGTTTTATTGGAGACTGAAAAAGTCTTAAAAGATCCGATTTACCACAACATCCGTCAGCATGGCCACTCTTTGGCTTGTCATTATAAGAGAAAATGACCTAAAATACCCTTTTAAATGCTTTCTGAAAATCTGCCCAAAAACGTTGCAGTACAAGTATGACAAATGCTGTCTGACTGAAGCAGAGCACTGTTTAATCCTTTGCACTGGAGATGTCAATTTTTTTTCATGTGGTTTACAAATTGTAACATTTGATAAAATGAACAAAGGGAACTGTGAGGAGCTTTGCTACCTTTCAGTACCTGAACCCAAGTTTGTTGGGTGGAGAGCCATTTGTGTATTCTCCCCTTGATTGCATGAGGTTTCTTTACACCATCTAAATCTATGCTGTTTGATTATGTTTAAACTACCCCATTTTATGATTGTGTGTGTGTGTGTGTGTTTGTGTGAGTGTGTATGCCCCCTAGTTAAACTCACGTCACAGTTCTGGGTCGTTTAATACCACAGGACTCTGTCTTCATTCTGCGCTCTCACTTTTTATTCTTCATTTTACATTCACATCCCTTAAAACATTTTGATTTATTACCCCCAGTGGAGATTTGGAAGTAAAATAAAGAAAATGGAGGGAAGGATTAAACAGAATGCAAAAATATATAATGTGGTTCAGTCTTAATGGCAGTCAAAACACTGTATTCCTTAGACCTTGAATTGTACTAGGGTGTTGTACTGTGTTAGCCATTATGGATTGTGATATGTGGACGGCCTTTCATCCCGGCCAATACCCCCAGGCCGCCAGGTGGAGCCCTTCCTACAGCATGGAGGTGCCCCGAATGCCAGCAGGGAATACTAGAGAATGTAGTTTTTATTCTCAGCCCTGTTGGATACCTTGGGTCCCGCTAGAGGATGCTGCAGGGAGGCACAGAGACTATTTGCCTTACACCCAGGAAGTACGTCAGAGTCACGTGGACAAAGGGAACGATGTGCTTCCTGGGTGAAGAAAAGAAGGATTTTTTATCTGACCCGGAAGTGTTCCAGGTCACATGGACAGAGAGGGTGAAATTCTTCTGGGTCAAGGGCTATAAAAAGGACAGTGAAACACCAGAGCGTTGAGCTGAGCTGGGTGGAAGGGTGGCAACGCGTCTGGGAGTGGAGGATTGTATTGATTGTTTATTATTGATTATAGTTATTGTTTATGAGTATTGTGGAGTGTAGGTGCTTTGTGCGCATTAATATTGTCCACATAAATAAATATTGGACTTTTACCTGGTGTCTGAAGAGTGGTCAGAGGGTTCAAGGGGTTGAGAGGACCTCAAACTGTCACAGGATGTAAAGAGAAGCACAGCAAAATGACACCTTCTATTGGCTAAATAAACGGATTACAATATGCAAGCTTTCGAGGCAACTAAGGCCCCTTCTTCAGGCAAGATGTAATTCATACCATGACTGCATCTTGCCTGAAGATGGGGCCTGAGTTGCCTTGATAGCTTGCATATTGTAATCTTTTTAGTTAGCCAATAAAAGGTGTCATTTTGCTGTATTTCTCATTACACCTTGAATAGGAATAATAAATGAGTGGATATTAGAACAAAATCATTTGCAATAAACGTCTTTACACAATGTGCTATATGTCTTCAAATATTATTACTAGCTGTCCCCTGTGGGTCCGCCCATGTAGTAGTGAAACAGGACAAACTTAAAAATCAATCAAAAAAAAAAATAAAAAACGTAATTCTGGCCTTGTAGAAGGTAGGTACGCTCCATCATCAAACGTTGGCACTGTTTCTGACCGTGTTCAGCTCTGACGGGAGAGCGTCCCTCTGCATGGGGAGAAAACACGTGGCCATGAAATCTCAGTCAATCAGCAGCTACCCTCTAAAACACATGGAGCTCTGATCTCTCTCTCTCTCAAAAATGTCAAACGTTACTCCTTAACAATCTGTGATAATTTCTGTTGGACAAACAGGTAATGCTAGCTAAGCGGAGGCAAGGTTTGCTCCAACACGTGGCGAGAGGTAGACTGTATTCGAACGGAGACGGGCACATGAGTGACGAGGGCTCCACCCCCCTCCCCTCGGCCCGCAATCACTCTCTCGGATTTGCACAAATAAATCGGTACTGCAAGCGAACTATGATACTTGGCGCGATGAAAGAAGTCGCAAAATCAACCAGAATGTTCAAGCAAACCTCTCTATTATAATAAAAAAAATCCTGGGACGAGACAAGACTTTTTAGCCTGGGACGAGACATGACTTTTTCAGAGAGATACTTTCACGTCCCGCGAGATGAGACTTTGTGCCAAGAGATTTAACCACACCTGGGGCTGGAAATAAAAGACAAAGAGTAGATGACAAAGTAGAACGTCGTAAAGAGGTTCAAAAACATTGGCGCGATACACATGCACAGCAGGTTAGAGATAATGACAGTACTTAAATTCAATAGTAAAGATCGCATTAGCGGTAACAAATGGCAATTATTACTCGATGAAATAACAGAACAGCGAAAAGGGATTGAATATACTGTATGGACATAGGTGATATGACAGAATCATGTAGATATTGTTTGGCTTTAAAGTTTAAGTCGGAGACTTGTAGATCGTCTAATTTGTGTTGCCATCAGGGAAAAGTCGTGTTTTATCCCAATGAAGAGGCATATCTGAGAGAATTAAAAGATTTGTTGTTTGGTGAAAGTGAAATCCACATATGCGAGCGGCAGAGACACTAAGTGGCTGGTGTGTAGCGCAGGCCAGGGGGTTGGGGGGGGTGAGGGAGAGGGGTTGGCAAGCAAAGCAAGCAGGGGGCTAAGCCCCCTAGTTATAGAAATAAAAAAAACCAGATCAAAATCTGTTAAGTAGTTCTCTCGTGTGAAGTGGACAGACATACTGACAGTCAGACAGACTTTGGATTTTATATATATAGATGTGATTAAAGTCGTCTGATAAAAATAATGAGAACTATTCTTAAACTAGTTAAGTATACTTTAGACCAGGGGGTCTCAGACCACTCTGGCTGAAGGTTTTCGTTCCAACCAGCTTCTGTTTTTAATTGAACTCCTGGGTTAATTAAGTGAGCTGTTATTTCCCAGATTCTGTGCTTTGGGAGTAACACAGAAAACAAAAAAACTAAGTTTGGATAAAAAAAAATGTTTTAAAATGCATTAAGCAGTTATATGGGAATAATGTTTTTTTTTCTTTTTAACAGTATTTTGATCTTGATTTTCTAATTGATGATTTACTAATTACTAATTAATTAACTAACTAACTAACTAACTAACTAACTAACTAACTAACTAACTAACTAACTAACTAACTAACTAACTATCCATCCCATCCATTTTCCAACCCGCTGAATCCGAACACAGGGTCACGGGGGTCTGCTGGAGCCAATCCCAGCCAACACAGGGCACAAGGCAGGAAACAATCCTGGGCAGGGTGCCAACCCACCGCAGGACACACACAAACACACCCATACACCAAGCACACACTAGGGCCAATTTAGAATCGCCAATCCACCTAACCTGCATGTCTTTGGACTGTGGGAGGAAACCGGAGCGCCCGGAGGAAACCCACGCAGACACGGGGAGAACATGCAAACTCCACGCAGGGAGGACCCGGGAAGCGAACCCAGGTCCCCAGATCACCCAACTGCGAGGCAGCAGCGCTACCCACTGCGCCACCGTGCCGCCACTAACTAACTAACTAACTAACTAACTAACTAACTAATTAATTAATTAATTAATTAATTAATTAATTAATTAATTAATTACTAATTAGTAGTTGCAGCCTTTCATTATTCAGTGTCGTTTGCCTGTTTGTCTGAAGGGAGCAAACTGCACAGAGAAAGTGCAAAAATATAATGAAATCAACAAAGGAGAGTCAAGCATCTTCTACAAAAACAGAAATATTTTTAAATGTAAAAATGTAAAAACCCTGCTGTTGTGCTTTTCTGAATGTAGAATAAGAGAAGAGAAATAAAAATACCAGCTAATTAAATGAGATCAGTGCTATCAGTTGTTGCCACTGATTATGAATCTGTGTGAAACAAAAACCTGAAGCCACAGTGGGCCCCCAGGACTGACGTTGAGAACCCCTGCTCTAGACAAAATAGACAAGTTAGGCAGATGTTTTCTTTGCTTTGTCGCAACATCAAAATCAAAGCGTAAACGGACAGGAGGTGACATTGTCACCTTCATGTAAAAACAAACCATTGCATTTGCATGCCTCACACAGGAGGCAGATTGTTGTTCTATCTGCTTGACAGAGTGGTGCCTTCTTAACAATGTGGCTGAAGCTTGTTGTAACATAGGTGACCTTCTCCTAAAGGAAAAACTATTAAATGACGTTTCACAACTGGTTGCAAAGGATAAGGAAAGGCAGCGATGAATCCCAGGAAGTAAAGGAACGTGTGGGAGTATGAGCCACAGGAAATGAGTTGGAATTAGACATTGAACGGATCATTCTTTAAATATCCTTGGCAAACTTTCAGGAGATACTGAATGGAATTTACTGTACACACGTATTTTGTGTTTAAGGTTATTCCACCCTGTATAATGTGTGATGTGAGATTATACCATTAGAGCTAATGGTACTTGTGTACTAAACGGACGGCATGACAAAAGAAAACAGAAGTGTTTTGACAAATTCATAACATATTTATTGGGATAAAAAAATATATAGAAATGTAAGGTTTCCCCATACCCATTCTAGTGTTGGGCTCCAAGGGGGAGGTTTCACTGCCGTCCGTTTAGTACACAAGTACCAGACTAACGATATATCATTTTCAGAATTGTGTGTTTCTTCTACATAAGCACAATATGTCACACGGCACAATGTTGTACTGCGTTTCAATTTCAAATTATCTTTCTTTGTGAAGCTTGTGATTGCTACATGAGAAGAACAGGTCTGTTCTTCTAATGCTCAGTATCATTTTCCAGATATTCCTGGATGATCTTAGGTTATTTAGGAGATACAAATGCTCCAAGTTTGACCTGTGTTTTTACTCCATGTCATTGTCTTGTAGTGGGCCATGCTTTATACACCATCCAAGGGGGACCTTAACTACATGCCCCAACCATCTCAAATAACTCTCCTCAGTCTGGAGAAGTCTTGCACCTCCTCTGTGGTTGGGCTCTTCACTGGGGACTTACAGTAGAACAGCCATCAAACTACTTCTAGTGTGTTGTGAGATTCGGATGAGAAGGAAGTGTGGGACAGCATATATTCATTTTAGTAAAATGTAAAATAACCAGGGTGGCTCGGTGCACAGTGCTGCTGAGTTGCAATAAGGAGACCAGGGTTCGAGTCCTGGTCCTCCCTGTGTGGAGTTTGCATGTTCTCCGCATGTCTCTGTGCCTTTCTTCTTCTGGCGTCTCCAGTTTCTTTCTTAAACACCAAAAATAAGCAGGTTAGGTGGGTTGGTGATGCTAAACGGGCCCTAGTGTTTGTGTGTCTAGTGTGTGCTTGTGGAGCGTGTTCACCCTGGTGTCTTGCCTGGGGATTGTTCCTGTCTTGCACCCTGTGCTTGCTGGGATAGATTCCAGTCCCATGTGACCCTGCTCAGGATTAAGCACACTTCAGAAATGGCACGGTATGGCAAAATAATCAGTCTTAAAATGAACATTGAATTGTCTTTTTGTGTTATTATACATTTTTCCAGGTAGCATGTTGGTACAGTACAACAAGGAGACCAGGGCTCATGTCCCGGGTGCTTCCTGTCTGGAGATTGCGTGCCTTCTCCAGGTTAGGTGGACTGGCAGTATTAAACTGGTCCAAATGTTTGCGTGTCACCCTGCGTTAGATTGGTACATTGATCAGGGAATGGTCCAGTTTTGCACAAAGTGCTTGCTGGGATAGGCTCCAGCTTAACAGCAACCTTGTTCTGGATAAGCAGGTTTAGAAGTTGGAAAGATACAGAGTGTATTTCCATAAAATGCTAATTCAGCAATTGATCCTAAATGGATTAACAATGAAATTTGAATGTCTGCTGTGGGCTGGCGCCCTGTCCGGGGTTTGTTTCCTGCCTTGCGCCCTGTGTTGGCTGGGATTGGCTCCGGCAGACCCCCGTGACCCTGTAGTTAGGATATAGCGGGTTGGATAATGGATGGATGGAATATGAATGTATTTTAGCTGTTTGGGATGGCAGAGTAAGCAGTGAGGTTACCATTTTCCTTGAACTATATACAGATATGCACTCCAATATTCTTTTTAACAGTTCTTGCTTGATTTCCTTTCTTTGGCCAGTTTCACTGGGCATCTATGAACTTTGTTGTCACGAGTCATAGTGATAGACTAATTGTATCTGATCGCCATTGTTAAGTCCTAGGCAGCCCTTGACTGACAACCATGGTTATACACCATCTGTTAAGAGTAAATATCCAACGTGTGCTTCAAGGTCAAGCCTCAATATCATCCACAAAAATATTCAAAGGCTCAAACAATTTTCTTGAATGTTTATTTTTTGCTAAAGTAAAGAATGAGCTCTTCTTAGATCTTGATTGAGAGCCCACTAGAGGGGCACTTAGCAGCTTATGAGATTGATATGCTATTCCCTACTTTGGTATGAGTGAGCTATTTCATTTTTCTTCTATATATTCTCTTTATCCAGTTGCACAAAGCAAATATGGCAGATAAGGCAAAGTGCGCTGATACCTGTGCTTCTGGGTAGCTGAATGATCAGAGTTTTTCAATACAGTATGCAGGCATCATTGTAAAATGGGAAATAATAGCATAATGATGAATATATATTTTGCATAACTTAAGAGGCACTGGGGTCTGTACTGCTGCATCACGGATGTAAGGACTTACGTTCAGTTCCAAACATGGCAACTCTTTGTGAGGAGTTTGCCATTCCAGAAGTATCTCCATGGATTTTCTTAAGGTACTCTTGTTTTCTAGCATCACATTGCTATTAGGTTACTTGTTGCCTCTAAATTGACTCATTATGTGTACCAGCACTGAGTTTGGAATTTGAAGGACAGTCCAGTGTAAGGGAATACAGTGAGAGGAAGGGACCTGCTTTAAAAAATACTACATAACATTACTTACTGGCTTATTTAGTATGTACAGTGCCCTCCATAATGTTTTCCTTGATTTAGCCCCCACTCCACCCTTTAAAATTATGATTAAACACCTCAGACATCTTTAAAGTGCACATTGGAGAGTTTCATTTTAGGGTACTTGCATACAATTTTGTTAACACCATGTAGAAATTACAGCAATTTTTATACATGCCTCCCCCATTTCAGGGCACATTAATATTTGGGACAATTGGTATCACAAGTGTTTGTGATTCCTCAGGTGTGTTTCATTGCTTCATAAGATACCTTGGGTTACATCTACTCTTTGATATCTTTGTTCAATGAGGGCAAGAGCTGTGCCAATGAAAGTCAAAGAAGCCATTATGAGGCTGAAAAACAGGAATAAAACCATTCGAGACATCGGTAAAACCTTAGGATTACCTAAATCAACTGTCTGGAATATCACTAAGAAGAAAGAACACACTGGTGAGCTTAGTAATTGTGAAGGGACTTTTAAGCCAAGGAAAAATTCCACAGCTGATGACAGATGAATCCTCATTATGGTAAAGAAGAAGCCCCAAATGTCCGTCTGCCATATCAGAAAGGGTCTTCAGGAGGCAGATGTGGATGTGTCAGAGACAACTCTCCACAGAAGATTTCATGAACAGAAATACAGAGGCCACATGGGAAGATGAAAACCACTAGTTAGACAGAAATACAAGATGGCCACATTGCAGTTTGCAAAAAAAAAAGACTTAAAAGAGCTTGCAGATGTCTGGGAAAAGGGTCTTGTGGACAGAGAAGACAAAGATTAATCTGAATCAGAGAGATGGCAAGAGCAAAGTGAGGAGATGAAAAGAAACTGCCCAAGAGCCAAAGCAGACCACCTCATCTGTTACATATGGTGGTGGGGTTGTTATGGCTGCCACAGGTACTGGCACACATATCTTCACTGATGATGCAACTGCTGATGGCAGTGGCACAATGAATTCTGAAACATCTTATGTATTCAAGTTCCAGTAAATGCCTCCAAACACATTGGACAGCGCTTCATCCTACAACTACAGTAGATGATGATCCAAACATACTGCTTAGGCAACACAGGAGTTTTTCAAAGCTAAAAAATGGAAACTTCTGGAAAGGCCAAGCCAGTCACCTGATTTAAATTAATTTGAGCAGACCTTCCATATGCTGAAGAGAAATCTTAAGGGGACAAGCCCTGAACAAGCAGGAGCTTAAGATGGCTGCATTAGTAGCCTGGCAGAGTATCACCAGAGAAAATCCTCAGCACCTGGTGATGTCTGTGAATTGCAGAATTCAACCAGTCATTGCATACTCTTTCCACTTTATATCCTTCCTTTGGGTCAGATTATTCACAGACATGGCCTTAACCTCCACTGCTATGCAGACGATATACAGTTATATCTTAATACACACTCCCCTACAGACTCACCTCCCAGCACACTCACTGACTGCATCACTAATGTTAAGATATGGATGGAAAATAACTTTCTCAGACTTAATGCCAATAAAACTGAAGTGTTGCTGGTAGGCCCAAACTCCCTGCTTTCTAAGACATCCAACTTCCCTGTTTCTATTGATGGTAGACTTGTCAAACCTGCTCCTGTTGTCAGAAACCTTGGTGGTTTGTTTGACTCATCACTTATCTTTGAGCTACACATTAGGTCTCTTTCTAAAATTTCATTCTATCATCTCCGTAACATTGCCCACTTCCATCCATTTCTGTCCTTTAATGATGCTCAAACTCTGGTTCAATGTTTTATAATGTCTCGTATTGATAACTGTAATTCCCTCTTCATTGGCCTCCCTGCAAAATCTATACAGAGGCTACAGTACATTGAGAACTCCACAGCCAGAGTCCTCACCCACACAAAGTGTTTTGCTCTCTCCTGTTCTCTCCCAATTTCACTGGTTACTATTTCTATCAAGGATTAAATTCAAGATTCTGCTTCTCACCTTCAAAGCCCTGCATAACCTTGCCCTCCTCTACCTCTCTCAGCTCCTAGCTCCTTACACTCCTTGTCGCTCTCTCAAGTCCTCGCGCAGTAATCTCCTTACTGTCCCACGCACCAGACTCTCCATCCTGAGAGTGTTATGGCCCCTTTAAATCTCAACTCCAAACTATCCTTTTCAACAAACTTTTATCTTCTGTGTGATTTTTTTTTCCTTTGTATTGTGGTGTGTGGCCGGCTAAATATTCCAGCCCTCACCCCCAGGCCGCCAGATGGAGCTCTCCCAACAGCGTGGACGTTCCCAGCACGGGACGATTCCAGCAGGGCCTCATGGACTTTGTAGTTTATGTGCACAGCCCTGCTAGATACCTTGGGGACCACCAGGAGTCGCTGTGGGGAGACTGCCGGACTCTTACTTGCCCTATAACCCGGAGGTGCGTCATGATCATGTGACAAGAGGAAACGACGTGCTTCCGGGTTGAAGAAAAGAGCTTTTTATCCGACCTGGAAGTGTTCATGATCACATGGACAGAAGGGAGAAACACTTCCGGGTCAGGGAGTATAAAGGACTCATGGGTAAGCCCAGACATTGAGCTGAGCTGGGAGGAAGGGTGGCAAAGTGTCTGGGAGTGTGGAGGATTATTGATTGTGTATTGATTGATTATTGAGTATTGTGGAGAGGAGGGTGCTTTGTGCACTGTATTGTCCAAATAAATATAATTATTGGACTTTTACCTGGTGTCTGGAGTCGAGTCTGAGGGTTCAAGAGGACGGCAAGGGCCTCTAACTATCACAGTATATAAAGCGACCTTGGGTTCGTGAAAGGCGCTCTTTAAATGCAACTTACTATTATTATTATTATTATGCAAAGGATATGCGACAAAGTGCTAAAAATGACGGCTTTAATAGACCTGCCATTGCTGTGTCCCAAATATCACGGTACCCTTAAATGTGGGGACCGTGTAAAAAAAGTGCTGTCATTTCCACATGAGGACAGTGAAATGTATGCAACTACCCTTGAATGAAAGTCTGCAATGTGCACTTTAATGACGTCTGAATTGTTTGATTTGTAATATTAAACTGGAGCAGAGGGGTAAATCGAGGAGAAGTGTCTTTGTCCCAAACATGATGGAAGGCACTGTATATATGCAGTAAGTGTATTGTTCTTTGATGGGATACAAATGCCTCGTTTGTGAGGAAATATTAGAAGAAAATAAAGTCACTGAAGCAAGACGGCACATGCTGATAGGCAACCTTCCTAATTACTGCAAGAGGAAATTCAGTAAGATTGCTTTTATCTTCCTGCAGCAGTTTCCCACATGTCCACCCTTGATTCTTTTATAGTTGCTAGAAAATGGCTTAAAGTTAAGCAATCATTAAACATTATAAACACAAAAAGTTAAAAACTGTTATATGAAAGCTGGAAAAGGGTGTTGCTATTATCAAACGGCACACAGAAACAGCCCGATTCAAGGAGATGTCACATAATTTCTTATGTTGTAAATATTTGCATTATGCACATTTAATCATGAGTGTTAAATAAACGACTTCTCCAAAGGATGTGTGCTGTTTAGTTACAGTAGATTATGGAGTACACTTTATTATAAAGGGTGTGAGTTTTATTGGCACACCTAACATTTGTATGTCTGCCCTGCACTTCAGTGATAGAAGAAGTAGTCCAGGAGACATTTTAAAACCGTTCTCTTTGACCTTTTATATTTGTTATTCTCTTTGATATTTAAACTCATTGGTAGAGATTAATTAAGCAAGTCTAACATAAACATCTGGAGCTGCGACCCTACAACAAATGCAGGTTGTGTTGAGCTGCTGAATCCATTCAGACCGGGTAAAAGATGCTGTGTTTTGCTCACTTTAATACAGAAGTTCTGAATGGTGTGCTAATCTAATTTCCCCATTCAGATCAGTTAACTGCCTTGATCCCAAAGTGCCCGGGATTGCCATTTAATGGAAAAAGTGGATTAGGACGATCAATGAATGGATAATATTTTATTACTGATGATAACTTCTTACATTTTCATACATTATGAGCAGGACTACATGTCATCTATAACACTTTAAGAAATTAAAGATAACTGGCTATTGCCTTTGAACTTTCCATATACAGCAGTAAGAAGTGTAATACCTGTTAACATTTTTGTATAAGTTATGAAACAGATCTAAAAGAAGACAATGCAACTTCACCGGGGTCCAACTTCGACCCACGCTATTCAGGATCTGTCCATAACCATCCTGCCACATGTCAGTATTGTATCAAGCTTTTTACGTTTCTAGGTATTTCCCTTCTGAGAATGGAGCTATTTACATCTTGTTACAATGGATGGAAGTAACTTACTCATATTATCTCAGGAATTGTTGTAGACAGCCGTGTTTGTGCTAATTGTAAAGACCAGCCAACGTGATCCATGCGGTGTGGGCCACCACAAAAAAGGAAGTTAAACAAGACCTGAACAACTTTTTTTGGTCATCCTGCAAAATAAAAACAAACAAAACGAATTTCTTTATTCCAGTCAAAATAAAAGGAAAGCAACTATATATGTAGATACCACCAACCCAACATTCCTCTAAAAGAAAAAAAAAGTTAATGAGGGCTTTAAGGCAAAGGAACAAATAACTGTCTTATAATAGATACATATAAAATATTTTTAATAAAAAGAATTTACACAAAAACATATTACACTAGTTCGTTTTGAAAACAATAGACATTATGCTGTTGACACCACGGCATAGTATTAGGTAGTAAAGCAGAAACCAAGCCAAGTCATTGTATTATCTGTGATTAAATATTCCTGATATTTTTCTAAGCATGCATTTTGAAATGCAACCTATTTACTTACATTGCTGTAAATGAAACCTTCTGCCGTTCATTTCATATTCAATTCCGACATCCAAATGTGTCTGCCATGTAGAATCTATAAAATTAAATATAAACCCGAGAGATTCAATTTCATGATACACAAGTTTGAAACTGGATCTCTCTCTGCATTCATCACTAAATAAATGTATAGAATAATTTGCAAAATACATACAGTATAACTAATTCATATTTGTAGGAAAATGTACCATTAAACTCTTAGATGATTATCTGTTTTTTTCTGAACAGAAGTCAATCGTTAAAGTGAATCCCAAAATAACAATGGTCTCATATCAAGAATTTTTATAACACTTTTTGCCACCATTCAGAATGCTTGCTGCTTTTCTGGAAGCAAACACATACAGTGTGACAAATCACAGAGTGGCTCTTTATATAAGCATGTCATTTGTAAGTTCTTACTTACAAAAGTCATAAAATGTAGAGTGGTCATCTGGTCTCTTCAGATCGGCTCTTTCCAAATACTGCCAGCCTGTGGAATATAAAGGTTTAAATAAGGCCATTATTACATTAGTGAGGCCATGTACTGTATAGAAACTCCACCTCAATGTTACAATATGTTACTTACCCCATGTGGTTTATAATTATAGATGAGAACAAAATGTAATCTCATGTTTACATTAAGACGGGAGACAAAGAATCTGATAGATCTATCATATCTATGAAGACAGGACTCTTGACCAGTGAATAAGGTGGTGGGTCTTCAGTTCAAAAGCTCGATCCTGCTCATTTTCCATAAGTACTTATTTAACATATCATAATGTGAGCATGCAAGTGGACAACTTGATCTATGGATTGTGCAACATGAGCACTGTAAGATTTGTTTCATGGATGCTTTCGGCATTTTTGCTGTTGTCCAGGATTGGTGACTGTAGATGCCTATTGAGATGAACATTTTTTTGGCCATTAGTACAAACTAAATGGGGTAAGTAGCATATGAAAACAAAATCATTTTTGTGTGGCATTTTCCTCTAATAGATGTAATGGAACCAATGCTTGAAGTGGGTCCTGGCACCTCTTCAAATTTCAAAATAGAGCACCAGCACCTTTTATTAGCATACCAGTGAGTACCGGCACCTCTTCAGGAATCTTCATTGATCAAATGTCAGTGCATCTCCATGAGTAGAGTACCAACAGCAATTTGGTTCAACTTCAACCACTGAATGAAATAAAGTAGCATACCCATCACGGTTGGTTCCCGCTTTGCACCCAATGTTGATGGGATATTTTGTTTCATGTGAGTATACAATTGAATTAAGCAGCTCAATAAATAGATGACAGGTTAATATGAACTCTGTGATGAACAGGCATCACCTCCTTGGTTTGACTGTGCCTTATCATACTGAGACAGGCTGCAAATCCACTTGATATTGTAATGAAAAAAGTGGTTTTGGCAAAAAGAAAGAGTGGACTTGGACAGCATACAGATTTGGGCAGATTTGTGGCAGACGACATTTAATGTAAGTCCAGTAAATGTAAAGTATATTACAAACCTAATAATGTAAGAGGTTTGAATACACAATGGGGGGGGGGCCTGAAAATCAAAAGTACACCTTATGAGAAGGATTTAGGTGTTGTCGTGGACTCGTCACTATCAACTTTCAGACAATATCCAGAAGGCATTAAGAAAGCTAACAGAATGTTAGGGTATATAGTGCCCTGTACAGAACAAGTCCAAGGGGGTTCTGCTCAAGCTTTATAACACACTGGTGAGGCCTCATCTGAAGTACTGTATCCAGTTTTGGCACCCAGGCTACAAAGCATTGCTAGAAAAAGTTCAAATAATTGTGACTAGGCTGATTCCAGGGCTACAGGAGATGAATTATGAAGAATGATTAAAAGAGCTGAGCCTTTTCAGTTTAAACAAAAGGAGATTAAGAGAAGACATGACTGACGTGTTTAAAATTATGAAGGGAATTAGTCCTGTGGATCAAGACTGTTGTTTTAAAATGAGTTCATCAAGAGCACGGGGACACAGTTGGAAACTTAAGGGTAAATTTCACACCAACGTTAGGAAGATTTTCTTTACACAGAGAACCATAAACACTTGGAATAAGCTACCAAGTCATGTGGTAGACAGACTTTATGGACTTTCAAAACTTTAAGAAGAATTAAGTGGATAGGACTAGGGAGCTTTGTTGGGCTGAATGGCCTGTTTTCATTTAGATTGTCCTAATGTTCTAAAGGAATTTGCTTCCTTGGTAAATATGCTTATTTAACAGAATATATATCTGTTAAGCTTTACATTTAAAATGAATCCTAATTGTGTGGTTATGAAGACATTGTAGATGCAATTCAATATACTGTATTTAGGAGACCTATCTGTTTCAATGGAACATTGATGGGTAAACTCTGGTATATGTTTTTCCTCAGTTTCCCATTTTACAATTGACATCTTGGAATTGACCTGTAGAGCAGTAGAGGGGCTTGCCTGTCCCAGTGTATATACTGCAGTTCATGCCATGACAGAATTTAGTGTTTTTCTGCTCTCTCATTGGTTGGGCAGAGTGGTGGCTCTGAGGCTAAGGAGCTGTGCTCGTATCTGGAAGGCTGTTTGTTCAAATCCTGTTACTTCCTGAAGAATCATAGTCTGCTGGGCTCATGAACAAGGCCCTTAACCTGGAAATTGCTTCAGGGGTGCTGTACAATGGCTAAACCTGTGCTCTGACCTCCAAAGGTCAAGCAAATTGTCATTTGCAGACTAGGTTTGGTTTTTAAAGTGAAAGTTAAATTACTAGTCATTAGCTAATTAGCAAAGGTGATGATATTTCTAGTGCTGTTGATAAGAAGGTTCTGTCTCTCATCATTTTCATATAGATTAAACTAGAATATTATCTCCTAGTGTGTTTTAGATATGATCTTTTACACTTCATAAGATCAGAGTCAAATCACTCATCGATGCTGTGTGTTCTTTGAAATGGAGTTCTGGTTTCTATCCAAGTGTAAAATAATAATAATAATTCTTTGCATTTATAAGATTAATTATTTCTGGCACCGCTCTTGTTTAGACGATTAGTATCTTATATCTGTTAACAAAGGGCATACAGCTAAATCACTAATGTTAAATTAACTCTTACAGTCCCTTAAAAGTAAACTCTATACAGTATATACTCTTAAGTATTAATTTAACACTTAACACAATTTGGTTCTACATATATTAATAAGCCGGTAAATGTAGTCTTTTTCTCTCCTCATTAAGAGAAATCATTACATTTCTATATCTTGAAAAATAATAAAAACTTGTGAAATGCAGAAATGTGTACATGATGAAAAATGAAAATCATTCCAGCCACCAGTTCAGTTTCAGTCTCTTTCTTTAAAGCTGATTTGTTAACTGAAAGTCAGCTACATAGAAATAATAATGCTAATCAACACTAATATTGAATAATAATTAAAATCCATTATACAGTAGCTTCAATTCACACAAGCAATGCAGACCAGGAGCACCACTATGCTGTACTTGCCTTGCTTCTGCTCACTGACTCAGATGTGTACATGGCACTACTTCTGTGTTTTTTCTAGAGTTCACAGAATGTTCTAGGTTTTCAGGGGTATTCCAGCTTGGCACTGGCACTATGTAATGTAGAGGGCCACAGATTCTTAATCACATTTTTGTGTTGTTGTTGTACAGTTTCTCATGGCCTGAGGTCTCAAGGTTTTATCTTCTGTATTTCATTTTTGAATGAGAATTAAGGTTATTTACTGTCTGCTTATCCCTCCCTAAGGTTCATGAAACCAGGTAAGATATTTCACTTTCTTTTGGCCAACCAATGCTTTAAAGGGTTTAGGTTTTACCTGGGTCACACAGAGTGTGTCTATGAAAAACAAACATTTTAATAAAGAGAAGATGATCATTTTTATATTCGGTGTGCAGCGTACAGGAGATTGTGCTCACAATAAGTTCCATCAGTTTCTTTTTTAAGCTTTTTGGTTTTTGGAAGGTGGTGAAATGTTACTTTTAAATAAATAACATACTCAATCCTACCTCTGTAATGGACTTGTAAGAAGATGTTCTTTATTAAAATCATAAGTAATTTCTATTCATCCATCCACCCATCCATCCTCTTCCACTTATCCGAGATCGGGTCACGGGGGTAGCAGCTTGAGCAGAGATACCCAGACTTCCCTCTCCCCGGCCACTTCTTCTAGCTCTTCCGGGAGAATCCCGAGGCGTTCCCAGGCCAGCTGAAAGACATAGTCCCTCCAGCGTCCTGGGTCTTTCCCGGGGCCTCATCCTGGTTAGACATGCCTGGAACACCTCACCAGGGAGACGTCCAGGGGACATCCCGAGCCACCTCATCTGACTCCTCTCGATGCGGAGGAGCAGCGGCTCTACTCTGAGCCCCTCCCGGATGACTGAGCTTCTCACCCTATCTTTAAGGGAAAGCCCAGACACCCTGCGGAGGAAACTCATTTCAGCCGCTTGTATTCGCGATCTCGTTCTTTCGGTCACTACCCATAGCTCATGACCATAGGTGAGGGTAGGAACATAGATCGACTGGTAAATTGAAAGCTATAAGTAATTTATATATTTTTTAATCTTAGTATATCCATATACCCATAGTCCCTATGTATGGCAAAGAACAAATTGTGCTCTTTCTTGTATGGTCATTTGATGTATTTGGGCATGTCTTGATGTAAGGTTGTGGAGCACTATGAGGGCATCTTGGCAGAAAATGTGCAGCACAGGCTGTTGACCACGGAGCTGCAGCTTAACTGTTATATTTTTATAAAGGATGAAGCAAAAGCTTCATACTTATTAATTAGTGAGTCAGAGCAGTTTTAGATCTGTGGTGACATGGCCAGCTTCACGACATTAAAGGAGAATGTAGAGCACTCTCATCTTGGCTCTGCTGAACAGATGTCATTTGTCTCATTATTATATGCTGGGTTCCTTACAGCTGTCCAGAGTTTACTCCAGCTTTTGAATTTCAATTTGTAAAAAAAAATATGGATGCTGAGAGTCAAACCATTTCCTGGCATCATCAGACACAAAGAAGGCACGGATCCTCAGTGGGATGCCAGTCCACCTCAGGATACACACACATAACCTAAAATATGAGAGTTGACAAACGGTGGCCAGTAGGGGGGCGCATCACAGCCCCAAACCCCTTAACACAACAACTCCCAACACAGTCCTTGCTTCAAAACAAAGTGTTTGTATTAAACAAAATGTCTCTGTACCAGTTCTCTTTATCACAATTCCTTCAAAGGCAGAGGGGCTCCTTTTCAGCTCAGACCCAGAGTACTTCTGGTGCAATCTCATTACCATCCTGGAGCACTTCTGAGTCAGGCAGAACCTCTCCTTGACAGGGGAGCTCGCTCCCAACAGCCCCCTCTAGCAGCACCTAAGGCTCTCAACAGGGCTGCCTAACAAAACTAAACTCCCATGCAGCCCTGCTGTGGATGTTGCCACCCAATGTATTGGTGGAACACGAATCTGAGAGATAGTCTCCTTCTGTCCTTCCACTAGGACTAGCAGAGGTGCCAACAATAGTCCAGCTGGGGTGCCCATCCATCCACAACCTCTTTACAGAGAGCAAACCCACCTTTCCATGGAGAACCTCCAAGCTCCACAGATGCTGGACAACAATTCCCTCTCAGTTGCTACATTGCAGTACCTCTGTGCTGAGACGTCTGTCTTTTCTGTTGCAATTTGTTTTTCTGCACAATACCATATGATCTGTATGGACCACCACCACCCTGTCTAGGGTTGATTGGAAGGGCGCCAGACCCTCATAACCTTAACTGGAATTAAGTGATTTTCTTAATGTTCTGTTGTGTTATGTTACTGTCTGTTAAAATGATTTAAGTACTGTATTTATTTGAACAATGTGGGATTTAAACTTGGTGGTGCACTAAGCTACTGTATATTAATCTTGGAAGCCCCGTGTTAAAAAGTGACACCAGTAGGCTCACAGAGATGTGTAGGAAAACAAGACCTGGGGTCTCATGTATAATGCCATGCGTAGAATTCACACTTAAACATGGCATATGGACACCACTGGAAATGTGTGTATGCACCGTTTATACATGAGGCCCCTGGTGTCACCACAAAAAAAATGTAAAAAAAATGTAAATTTTTTGCTAACACTTTGGTTTAAGTAGTGCCAAAATACATCTGTAACTCATTTCCTCTTATGTATGAAGACCATACCAAAGGCTTCTTTTGGTCCTCATAACACTTTTAAAGCATCAGTAGGTAGTTTTTTCATCTCTGTGCAGTGTGGCGGCATTTTGGCATGATGGTACAATTACTTGTTAATAGAAGGATTCATAGGCCTTATACTAAATATGTAATTTCAAGAAAAAGTGTCACAGTTAAGCCACCTCAACTACTCCAAAGTGAAGTTTTGGTCTCATTGCAGAGTAATAGTATAATAATAAGTGTTTCCAATAAATCAAGTATTATTTTTTTTACATTTCTGTTGCAATTGTGGGTGACAGAAAGAATAAACCGTGATAAACTAAATTGCAAATTAAACTAAATAATGAACCAAGAACATAAATAATACATTAAACTCTTCAATTTAGACCAAATTAAAAACAAAGAAATTAAGAGAAACCAAATTATTCCTATAGAATAAATATAAAGGAATGAAATAAAATATGATAATAAGTTACCATGAAACCAACGCCCAAAATGAGAATTAAACAACAAAGCAAAGAATGGGAACAGACAACAAAATCCCAGCAGAAACACATTTAGATAACGTCAATATATCCCTTTATAACTAAACTACGAGGAACCTAATCATCAGAACTAAACTGTTACCAAAACGATTTAACACCAAATTAACCACATTATAAAAGGGAATAAAACAAACAAATAACCAAAATTATTAGAAAATAAATTAATCAAAAATAAACAGTTCTACAAACAAACCAAACGCAATGAAGTGGAGCTAAGAGAGAAGGAAGCACACAATTCCCTCAAAGTCCTAATTGAGGCCCTCAAAGCCCTTCAGATAGAACACAGCAGGATGTCTTCTGGGATCAATTACAAGAAGAGAAGGCCATTAACTACCGCAAAACATAAAGCAAAGTAACCGATGAAGAACAATGAACAAAAGTAAAACCTAAAAGTTTCTTCTCCGTTTTAAGTCATTGCAACCCACTGACAGGATCACGATCCAATAAGAGAAACATCATTCACACTTAGTATTATCCACATACAATTAGAAGTCAAACAAATGCCACCTTTTATTGACTAACTAAAAAGATTACAATATGCAAGTTTTCGAGGCAGCCCAGGCCTCTTCCTCAGGCATTGATCACATCTCTGGTCATTTTGCTTGACTTCTCATTGCGTCCATAATGGCTAACTCCGTGCAACACCCTAGTACTACCCACATACAATTAACATTGCATAGTATGTTTTTGAATATTGTTTTAAATAAACAGTAGCTGTGCTACCCATCTGAGATGGGCTGAGATCTAAACAATCAATAAAGACTTCAGCATTAATTTTTGCAGTGCACCATGCCATGCATATGTCCCTGTAATTAATATTTCTGATGTGCCATCTGTTGGAATGACAAATGCAGTGCATTTTATTACCAAAAATGTTTGTGATGTGCCATCTTCACATAGCAACTGGACCGACACACAGCTAGACAGACAGATGGACACTTATCCTTTTCTTAAGGTGGATGTCAATGAATTAGGAAGAAACATACAATCAAAATTCAATAAATGTTTCTGAGTGATATCTGTTGATGTTAAAGAAATAAGAAGAAATATACTGAGCACTGATGCAAGTTGTCTCTAGCATTAGACATAAGAGACCAAATACTCACCCATACTGAACAGAAGACTAGGTTATGTAAATGAAAGAATACAAAACATGCAAAAAACATTTTGAAAAGTAGCACTTTTATTTAAAATTTGTTTCATTATTTTCCAAGAAACCATAGCCAATAGTCATGCCACCTGCACTTCAGAACAGGTCATCCATCTGAAGCGAAGTATGTTCTGGCACAGCCACCACTCGGAGGAGAGACCAACCAGGAACAGCTTGTTTGCTTGTTTTGCTGTTAGAAGAGGTGTTGGTGAGGCCAGCAGGGGTTGCTTACCCTGTGGTCTGGGTGTAGTTCCCAATGCCCCAGTGCAGTGACAGGGACACTGTGCCAAAAAAATGGTGCCATCTTTCAGCTGAGACATAAAACTGAGGTCCTGACTCTCTGTGGTGATAAAAGATCCCTGGGCACCCTTTGTGAAGAGTATGGCGCGCCCAGTTATCCTGGTTAAATTGCCCACCACAGACTTATCCATTCTGGCCGTGCCTGTAATTAGCTGTCTTTCATTCCTTCACCAACTAAAAGCTAATATGTGGCGAGAGTACTGGCACAAAGTGGCTGCCGTTGCATCATTCAGGTGGATGCTGCACATTGGCGCTGGTTCACTGTATGTGAAGTGCTTAGAGAGTCTTGTAAACCACTCTAAACAGGTAAATGCAATATCTTCTTCTTCTTCATGAAAAAGGTAGCTTGATTTCATGCCACTACATTTATGGTTTGATGGCTGAAAGTGTCGACTATTAACTGGAATGGAGGATACAGCATATTTTTGATTTCACTGTCTGGTGAGGAGTGCTACTAGTTGAAAGTTAGGACATGCTGTATCTCTGGCTTTAAGATGCTACAAGCCTAGCAAAAAACAAACAAAAAAAAATAAAGAAAACCTTTCCATTTTGTTTGGGTGAATATTGGTGTTTGAAGATATTGTACCACTTGTTTACATGTTCTCTTCCTCAGTCTACTTGTGGATTTAGTTATTGTCAGTGATGAGCTGTACACAGGAGCAAGGATTGGGGTATCAGCCTAGCAATCCACTTTTAATAACACAATACAGGTTGTAAATATACAATTACCTTCCTCTAAGGATGTCTTGTTAATTACTCTTTAACAAGCCCTTTAGAGCCAACACCCTCCTGGTTTTCCCTGCGGCCAGGAAGGGGCGGAGCTTCTTTGGCTGAGGGTGTGGTCACAGATCCTCTGTGGTTTGCTTTTCAGAGTTGCAAGTAAAAAAGGGAGAGGTGGTTAGCGATAG